>NW_016107377.1:762781-796050 GCF_001604975.1 Cebus imitator
TCGTTCTATCACCCAGGCTGGAGTGCAGTGGCACAATCCAGGCTCACTGCAACCTTTGCCACCTAGGTTCACGTGATTCTCCTGCCTCAGCCTCCCGAGTAGCTGGGATTACAGGCATGCCCCACCCCGTCCGGCTAATTTTTTGTATTTTTTCAGTAGAGGCAGGGTTTTACCATGCTAGCCAGGCTGGTCTTGAACTCCTGACCTTGTGATCTACCCGCCTTGGCTTCCCAAAGTGCTGGGAGTACAGGCGTGAGCTACCACGTCCAGCCACAAAAAATTTTTTAAAAAATTAGCCACAGCCAGGCACAGTGGCTCCTGCCTGTAATCCCAGCACTTTGGGAGGCCAAGGCAGGTGGATCACTTGAGGTCAGGAGTTCGAGACCAGCCTGGCTAACATGGTGAAACACTATCTCTACTAAAAATACAAAAATTAGCCAGGTATGGTGGTGCACGTCTGTTCTTCTGCACAGCCACTCAGGAGGCTGAGACAGGAGAATCATTTGAACCCGGGAGGCAGAGTGCACTGAACTGAGATTGTACCACTACACTCCAGCCTGGGCAACCAAGCAAGACTCTGTCTCAAATAAATTAAATAAATAAATATGTATAGGGAGAATATAAATGTACATATGTATTTACAATTAAAAAGCAAGTTGATAGAAAAATATTAAGCACATGATAATACAAGTAGAAGGCAGACCCAGCAGGTCAGTTTGGAAGCAAAACTTCATGGAAAGAAACCACCAGATCCTCTTGTTTTTCTGACTTCCCACTGCTCCCTGCACATCTGGTTTCCAGACAGGTGTCCTGCTTCCCACTCTGTCTCTCCACAAATGCAGGCTCCTCCAGGAAGTCTGCCCCAACCTTTTTTTTTTTTTTTTTTAAGAGATAGCTCTGTTGCCCAGGCTGGACTGCAGTGGTGCAATTATAACTAACTGCAGCCTCAAACTCCTAGGCTCAAGCAATCCTCCTGCCTCAGCCTCCCAAGTAGCTGGGACCACAGGCACATGCCAACCTCCCCAATACTGCCTTTTTCTGAAGTCAAGCACTGGTTGTCTGGATGACACTTTAGGCACTTAATCACATCCATCACCTAACTTTGGTTTCATGGTCTGTACTATTAAATACATTCTATTATTTTATCTTGAAAAGTAACATCTACTGGAAAACAAATTCGGTAACACTGATGCATATAAAACTAGAAGTGAAAGATCACCTCCCATTCCCCATTCCCACTGCTTGGAGCAGGGGTCACAAGCAAAGGTTTCTTGGGGCTACACTGCATGACCTGGGAGATGAGCCCCTGCTCACTGGCTCTAATCACTGCTGGACCTAGTAGTAAGAGAGCTTCTGCTTTTCCAAGAGAAGCTAGAAGTTCTGGATTTTATGTAAAATTTCCAGAATTTTATATAGACTGGTAATATTTAAAAATCTAACTTTTTTTTGAGACAGAGTCTCACTCTGTCACCCAGGCTGGAGTGCAGTGGCTCAGTCTTGGCTCACTGCAACCTCTGCCTCCCAGGTTCAAGTAATTCTCATGCCTCAGCGTCCCAAGTAGCTGGGACTAGAGGTGCATGCCACCACGCCCAGCTAATTTTTTGTATTTTTAGTAGAGATGGGGTTTCACCATGTTGGCCAGGCCAGTCTCGAACTCCTGAACTCAGGTGATCCTCTCAACTTGGCCTCTCAAAGTGCTGGGATTACAGGCATCAGCCACCGCACCCAGCCAAAATCTAACAATTTTTAAGTGTTTTGAAGTCAATTTAAATTTTGATCAACTGAATTTTTATTTTTTATTTTTTTCTATTTTTGTAGAGACGGGGTTTCCCCATGTTGCCTAGGCTGCTCTCGAGCTCCTGAGCTCAGGTGATCCACTCATCTCAGTCTCCCAAAGTGCTGGGATTGCAGGCATGAGCCAACATGCCCAATCTTGATTAACTGATTTTTAAATCAGATCAAACAAAATGGGTTAGTGAGCAAAATATACACATCGAGCTATATCCAGTCTAGGAGTAGAGAAAGGCCCTCTAGTCAGTACTGACTCACTCTTAGAGTGGTTAAATGTAACCACGTCACAGGAAGGCAGAAATCCCACAGGTGATGTGCTCCAGTGAGGCCTCCCCAGCTAAGGTGTATCCCATCACTATTCAGAGCTCAAAATACATTTTGAAAATTTATTTAATATATAAAATATTTCATTTATAACAGCTTCAAATTGTGTTTTACGTTACACTATAAGGTTTGTCTTGCTAATTTTATACTCTACAGTTTCACAGGTAAATTAATCCTAGTACCTAGGAGCTGCATAAAAGTAGGAAGGGCTCACATGTGATCAATTTTAGCCATCTAATTTTTTATTATTTTGAAATGAATCTTATTTCCCTCTACAAAATCAATTTTGTAGCATACTTGCTAATCTTGCCCTACTCAACATGGATGCTCAAGTTGAAGCTGAAATTCCAGTTTCAATGAGTCCATCATCCTGAGGATGATGCTCAAACTCTAATAACATCTGCATAAACACAAGGGTACGTGTAACAGCAAACCGAGGACAGTGTGGTACGGTGGAGAGAACACTGCGTGTTCAGGCCGGCGGATTTGGAGACAAGACTCCACTCAGCCACTTTCTTTCCAGCTCTGTGACACTGAATACATCCCAATCTCCCTGAATGTCACTTTTTTCATCTGTAAAAACAGGGTGATGAAATTACAATACTCAGTCAATCCACCTCACATGACTGTCATGAGGATAACACGAGCTACAATACACGACGTACTGTGTCTCAAAGTACTGGACAAGTATGTTTTATTATCCTCAGCTGTCAGAATGGAATTGGGAGCAATAAACAGTATTTAATGTTTAATGCTAATTAGAGAATTTTCCTGCCTAATAAAGTAGGTTAGTCTAGGATTATAAAAATGCAAGTAAAATAACAAAAAAAATGACATTGGTGCTCCCACGCTGACTTGAAACGGTATGAGATTTATGCTTTTGCAAAAACTCAGATAAAAAGGTATCAACTGTATCTAATAAAATCTTAAAAATTAATGGGATATATAATTACATAAACAACTCCACCGATAGCCAAGTAATTACAAAAAAGTCAGCATAACCATCACTGTAACTAAAATTAAGAACAACCAAAAACTGTGATTATATTAAAAACGAACAGTTGGGCAAACCTACCTTCCAGTTCGCCAGTTTTTTAAACTCTATGATTTTTATAACTGCTCCCATGAGAATACCTACAAGAGAAAATGTAAACTTTAACATAAATTTAAGATATGAGAAAGATTACTCAGTTTATTATTCTAGAGAAACTGAATATGAACAATAATGTATCTAAACGGCTTTTATGGAGTTCTGCAAGTTTTATGTCTGCAAACATAAGAATAGTAAGTTATTGTTAAGTTTTGAGTCACATGAATTTCTAGCTCACATCTCAGGCAAACATACTAAAATAAAGTACAAAAGTCAGACGGTTGGGGAGGTAAAGCATTTTTAAAGCAAGACCCAAGGATACTCTGGCTGGGGAAGATTTATCGCCTGTCATTTTTACTATATCCACCCATTTTCAATGGGAAATGGCAAGAGTTTACAAGCTAAGTTTGCCGGGTACTGTTTATTTCCATAATTTTCAAAAAAGAATTCTCGACCACTTTCTTAGACTCAAATAGCAGCTCCATGTCGAATATTTAGTTAGAAAAACGCAAATGCTGAAAATAACCTAAAGTAAAAGTTCTGTGAAATTCCTGGAAGAAAACAGACCTAAGTTCAGGCTTTTTCCATAAAGCTGACAGGCTCATCACTCTCATTAAGCAGCTACCAAAAATAATTCTCAAAGCAGCAGCATGGGCACAAATTATGATTTCTCTGCTACTCCCTAGATAAATGACTCTTTACCCTGCTGGTTCACCAGAATCACCATGGGAACTTTTTATAAAATAAAGATGCCCAAGTAGAACTCCAGACCTACTAAATAACAATCTCGGGTAGGAGGTGACACAAAGCAAGCCTGCAGGCCCCTGCCGTGGATGCTTCAACATGAAGACTTCCCTTTCCCATGGAGGAAGGAGCTCCGCCATCAGCCAGAGAAGACTGAAGCCCAGCTTACTGGGTGGGGTAGGAGAAAGTATCAGAACAAGAAGTTGAGCTGGAAAAGGACCTGTACTAACATGACCTCAGAGTGAGTAGTCTGAGGTGAACAGGGGAGATAAGTTCATTTTAACTTTATAAACCTTCATGCTATTGGAACTGTTATATAGTATTAAAAATAATAAAATTATTTTGAAAAAGAGAAAGGACCCAAGACAAAATAAAGCTGAGCTATAAAAGAGTCAATGAAAACACTTGCCAGGGGGCATGAAGCATGGATTCTAACCCATCAACCCATCTCCTGCTACAGTTCCCATGTTCCTATTTTTTTCAAATTGTAATTACATTTTAATTACAATACCTACAAGAGAAAAGGTGGAAAGAGGCCAGGTGCTCATGCCTGTAATCCCAGCACTTTGGGAGGCCAAGGCAGGTGGATTGTTTGAGGTCAGGAGTTCAAGACCAGCCTGACCAACATGGTGAGACCCCCATCTCTACTAAAAATACAAAAATTAGCCAGGCATGGTGGCATGTGCCTGTAGTCCCAACTACTTGGGAGAAGCAGGAGAATCGCTGGAACCCGCAAGGTGGAGGTTGCCGTGAGCCAAGATTGCACCACTGCACTCCAGCCTGGGTGACAAAGTAAGATTCCATCTCAAAACAACAACAACGTGGAAAGAACCCAAATGTCCTTAACTAATAAGTGAATAAACAAACTGTGGTATATCCATACAGTGTAGTATTATTCAGCAATGAAAAGGAATGAAGTACTGATAGCTGCTGCAACATGGAAGAATCTTGAAAATATACCAAGTGAAAGAAGCCAGACATAAAAGACATTTCACATATTCTATTTATATGAAATGTCCACAATAGGCAAATCTACAGGGACAGTAACGGTTGCCCAGGGATAGAGAGGAGAGGTATGGAGCTGATAGCTAAAGGGCATGGGGTTTCTTTTTGAGGTGATGAAAATGTCCTAAAATTGACTGTGGTGATGGCTGCGTAACTCTGGACATACTAAACACTGTTGAACACCGTGGGAGAATTGTGTGGTATGTGAAGTACATCTCAATAAAGCTGCTGCCAAATAAAAAGTACCACAGGTTGTATGATTCTATCAATTTATATGAAAGGTCCAGAACAGGCAAATTCATAGAGACAGAATATAGATTCGTGGTTTCCAGGGGATGGGAGAAGGGAGAAAGGAGAAATGGGGAGTGACTGCTAATGGATATGTTTCTTTTTGGGGTAATGAAAGTGTTCTGGCATTAGGTAGAGGTGATGGTTATACACTCTGAATACACTAAAAAGCTCTGAATTATGCACTTTAAGATGGTGAAATTATTATATGTGAATTATATTGCATTTTTTTTTAAGTCACAACCTTTTTAACCATTCCCCCACTGATGGTTTCCTCCAACTGTTTGCTATTAACAGTGGTGCTACAATGAACATGCTTGTACATGCCACTTTGTGTTAAGAGCATCTCCCTGTGGAAGACATTCACAACAAAAAAACCAAGACTCTCTCCCTAGGGCGGATCCAGAGACTACAAATGGCAGGATTACAAAGCATGAGCATTTTTATCATTGAAAATGTTGCCAAATTATCCTCCAAAGTAGTTGTACCGCCTTACACTTCCAAAAGAAAGTGTCCCACATCCTCAGTAGCGCTGGATAATCATCAGATGTTAACATTTCTGCCAACATGGTGGGCAAGAAATCATACTTTAATGTTTCAATTTGTATTTGCACTCAATTTGCATTCAGCAATTATCCTGATTCCCAGGGAAGTTAAACCTCTTTCCATCGTTTCAGACTTCATTTTCAAAGCTAGTGTTTTTCTGCTTTACTAAAACCTCATGTTTCTTTTTCTCTTCTAAAAGCATACCACATCTTAACGCCATGATTACCTTTTATAATCACACATAAAACAGTTACATTTGAAAATCGGTAATTATTCTATTGCCCAAGCCTGTGTTTTATTACTTACGAAGTGCTAGGAAGCTTTGTAAAATACAATGTGATATTATTAATAATTACTTAAATAATCCTTTGTGCACCAATAAATTGGCAAACTACTACTTTACCTCTTGAGATTGAGGTTCCAAGTTAGGTCAAATCAATCTACTCAACAGAGAAAATGAATTTGTATCACACAACTGGCCACCAGATAGAAATAATGCCTGAGATACAATTTTGTATATTCCTATTACTAAAAAGAATTTGAATGTGTACTCTCAAGTTACAAACTTTAATTTGTTATTAATTAATATGAAAGTGATGGCCGGGTGAGGTGGCTCACATCTGTAATCCCAGCACTTTAGGAGGCCAAGGTAGGTGGATCACCTGAAGTCAGGAGTTTGAGACCAGCCTGACCAACATGGAGAAACTCTGTCTCTACTAAAAATACAAAATTAGCCAGGCGTGGTGGTACATGCCTGTAATCCCAGCTACTTGGGAGGTTGAGGCAGGAGAACTGCTTGAACCCAGGAAGTGGAGGATGTGGTGAGCCGAGACCATGCTTTTACACTCCAGCCTGGGCAACAAGAGTGAAACTCTATCTCAAAAAAAAAGTTATTGCATTACTACACACACACACACACACGCATGTGTGCACCCACACACACGCTTTTTTTTTGAGATGAAGTCTCATTCTGTTGCCCAGACTGGAGTGCTCACTGCAACCTCCTGGATTCAAGCAACTCTCTTGCCTCAGCCTCCCAAGTAGCTGGGACTACAGGTGCGCACCACCAGGCCTGACGAATTTTCTTGTAGAGACAGGGCTTCACCATGTTGCTCAGGCTGGTCTTGAACTCCTGACCTCAACTGATCTGCCTGCCTTGGGCTCCCAAAGTGCTGGGATTACTGGCACGAGCCACTGCACCCAGCCATGTACCACTATATATACATAGATATATGGATAGAGAGAGTAGCTGGTATTAAAATTGTATGCCACCATACTTGGCTAATGATGATTGTATTTTTAGTAGAGACTGGGTTTCACCATGTTGGCCAGGCTGATCTTGAACTCCCAACCTCAGGTGATCCGCCTGCCTCAGCCTCCCAAAGGTGCTGGGATTACAGGCACGAGCCACCATGCCCAGCCTGTATTTTAAAATATTCACGAAAAATAGAAATTGTAAAAGAGTGAGGTTAAAAATAAAAAGAAACTCAAGTTCTAACATTTTCCTTTGCTCCTAGTTGATCTTTGTGCACACACCTCATTAAGGACACCACTCAATTCATTCAGAAGATCGGGAGCAATTAATGATTATTTGTTGAGCCTCTTCTTCCAGGATTTGTCATTTTCAATTACTTCTAATCCTCAAAAGAACACTGTAAGAAGGCTCAGAGAGTTTAAGTAGCTTTTCTGAGAGCTTAGGACCAGCAAGTGATGCTGGTCCACTAGCTCGGGTGCATCCTACCACCTAATCATGCTAAAGACACAGAAGACTGTACTATTGCAGGCTGCCTACACGACTCCAATGAACTGCCAATGTTTGCTCGTTCCCAGAGTGCACTGCAGGGCTACCATTATGACTGTAAAACGTAAGTATTCCTGGTCAGTAAGGTTACATGAAAAAGGTTTCAAATGTATTAATTTTTTTTTGTTACCAAGAAATGTTTTATTTTTCTTGCAGTAGTTTTAACTGCACAAAATCATGTTTTGTTTTTGCCATTTAAACATTATTGCACAATCCTATTCTGAAAGACAAATGTTCATTAAAAACAAAGCAAAAATAGGGATTTCCAGCTCTCTGGAATCCCCTCTCACATGGTGGGTGTTGCTTCACTGCAGTGAGGCTAAGTTTGCGCTTCTCATCACTTGAGTTTGGCCTACTTCTCTCCTCATTGGAATTATGCCGATTCTTGTCATTAGCAGAAGTGTGGGATGATGTCTGGTCTTTCCCTTCCAGCTCTCCTGAGAAACTCTCTGATAGCATCCACCACTTGCTGGAATAGTTTACCTTTGCTAATCTTTATCGTTTCCTCTTTATGAGCATGATATGGCTTCAGTTGTTTCACTCTGATCCAGGCATGATCTTCTGTTCCAAAAAGTTTCACAAAGAAGCATTTCTTTCCACGAGGTTTCTGCAAGTCCTTTGATGGGTTAACAATCTTTCCTGGCCAAGGAGGATACTGGCCGAGTTTCCCCCACACCAAGTCACTAAACAGCGGACTCACAGCCGCCATCTTACCACCCAACCATCCCTGAAGCCTGGGCCACTAAAAAATCCTCAAATGTATTAATAATCAGATTACACAATGTACAATCACAAAACAAGTTCTCTCTCTCTCTCTCTCAAAAAAAGAATATATATATACACACATACACACCTAGGGATTTGCACTGTGTTAAAAAGAAATAAATGCATACACACACACTCATACCGTGTGCCAAGCACTGTGCTAATGTGCAAAATATATTAATACATTATTATTATTTGCTTGAGGCAGAGTCTCACTCTGTCATCCAGGCTGGAGTTCAGTGGCACAATCTTGGCTCACGACAACTTCCATCTCCCAGGTTCAAGCAATTCTCCTGCCTCAGCCTTCCATGTAGCTGAGATTTCAGGTGCATGCCACCATGGCTAATTTTTGCATTTTTAGTAGAGATGGGGCTTTGCCATGTTGACCAGGCTGGTCTTGAACCCCTGACCTCAAGTGACCTGCCCACCTCTGCCTCCCAAAGTGTTGAGATTACAGGTGTGAGCCACTGTGCCTGGCTCTTTTAATTAAAAACAATTTTTTGGTGGGGGTACAGAAAGCCTGCCAGACAACTTCTGAAAGAGCTGTAACTGGCCAAAAGCACTATCCTTAAAAAACAACAAAAAAAATTAAAATATTTTAGTAAGAAGCAAGAAGGAATAGAATTAAATAGCACAAACATGGTTTAAAAAGTTATGATGGGGAGCACATTTGCATATTCTATTTACCCAATGATTCAATTAAATCTTGTTTGTGAATTAGATCATAGTTTTTCTTATAATCAGCAGTATTAAGGCTAAACTTTGGCATCTGAAAGTCAAACTTCCAGCCCTCCATTTATAATCCCAGTCAGGCCTTTTCTCACTAAAATAAGGCATGACTGTTGGAGTTGGAGGCAAACTCCTATTTTTGCCATTATTCAACAGAGGATGCTGGGCAATATGCTTACAAGTATTTCATTTTCCTTTTTTTTTTTTTTTTGAGATGGTGTCTCGATCTGCCTCCCAGGCTGGAATGCACTGGCATGATCTCAGCTCACTGCAACCTCTACCTCCCAGGTTCAAGTGATTCTCCTGCCTCAGCCTCCAGAGTAGCTGGGACTATAGGCATGCACCACCATGCCTGGCTAATTTTTGTATTTTTAGTGGAGGTGGGGTTTTGCCATGTTGACCAGGCTGGTCTCAAACTCCTGACCTCAGGTGATCTCCCCACCTTGGCCTCCCAAAGTGCTGGGATTAGACATGAGCCACCATGCCCAGCCTCATTTTAATTCCTTACAAATCTTAGCCCCAAATATATAAATGAATCACCATTATACAGCCAGTAAAAAAATAAATATGGCCCATATTTATTTATTTATAAATATGGGCACGGTGGCTCATGCCTGTAACCCTAGTACTTTGGGAGGCAGAGGCAGGCGGATCACTTGAGGTCAGGAGTTTGAGACCAGCCTGGCCAACATGGTGAAATCCTGTCTCTACTAAAAATACAAAAATTAGCCAGGCATGGTGGCACATGCCTGTAATCCCAGCTACTTGGGAGGCTGAAGCAGGAGAATCACTTAAACCCAGGGGGCGGAGGTAGCAGTAAGCCAAGATTGCGCCACTGCACTCCAGGCTGGGTGACTGAATGAGACTCTGTCTCAAAAAAAAGAAAAAATAAAATAAATAAATAAATGTGTGAACTCAACTAATACATGGGAAGAACACACAAAAAATGATATAAACTCAAATTAAACTATATAAAGTGATCTAATACATATGGATATGCCTACACACAGACTGGAAGAAAATGAAACAAGATAAAAATAATTGTCAATAAATGCCAGGCACAGTGGCTCATGCCTATGATCCCAGCACTTCGGGAGCCTGAGGCAGACAGATCACCAGGTCAAGAGATCGAGACCATCCTGGCCAACATGGTGAAACCCCGTCTCTACTAAAAATACAAAAATTAGCTGGGCATGGTGGTGCACGCCTCTAGTCCCAGCTACTTGGGAGGCTGAGGCAGGAGAATCACTTGAATCCAGGAGGCAGAGGTTGCAGTAAGCTGAGATCACGCCACTGCACTCCAGCCTGGGCAACAGAGCAAGACACTGTCTCAAAAAAATAAAAATAAATTTTAAAAAATTGTCAATAAACACTTTTTTTTAATATAGTTGTTTAGCTGTACAAAAGGAATTAGTTTTTAAAAGGCCAAAACTACAGAATTCCATAAAGTATAGAAAGTATTCTGAAAGCTTTGAACAGGGTCCCCAAGGAACTCTTTAGAACTTCAGGTTGCCAGACACAGTGGCGCATGCCTGTAGTCCCAGCTACTCAGGAGGCTGAGGTGGGAGGATCACTTGAGCCCAGGAGTTCTGGGCTGTAGTGCGCTATGCTGATCAGGTGTCCACACTAAGTTTGGCATCAATATGGTGACCTCCCGGGAGCGGGGGACCACCAGGTTGCCTAAGGAGGGGTGAACCGGCCCAGGTCGGAAAAAGAGCAGGTCAAAACTCCCATGCTGATCAGTAGCGGGATCGCGCCTGTGAACAGCCACTGCACTCCAGCCTGGGCAACACAGCAAGACACCATCTCTTAAAAAATAATAAAATTTTTAAAAAATAAAAATAAATTAAAAAAAATTTTTTTTAATAATAAAAAAAAGAACTTCCGGTTGATACTATATTTTTATAAAAAATAAAAAGTGGCCAGATAGACACTCATTTAAAAATACAACAAAGGGCCGGGCGCGGTGGCTCACGCTTGTAATCCCAGCACTTTGGGAGGCCGAGGCGGGTGGATCACAAGGTCAAGAGATCGAGACCATCCTGGTCAACATGGTGAAACCCCGTCTCTACTAAAAATACAAAAAATTATATGGGCATGGTGGTGCATGCCTGTAATCCCAGCTACTCGGGAGGCTGAGGCAGGAGAATTGCCTGAACCCAGGAGGCAGAGGTTGCGGTGAGCCGAGATCGCGCCATTGCACTCCAGCCTGGGTAACAAGAGCGAAACTCCGTCTCAAAAAAAAAAAAAAAAAAAGTAGAAGGGGGGACATGTGCTTTTAGAGTACAGATGGTCCTTTGCTATACCGACAATTTCTTAAGAACGCTGAACACCGAACTACAAACCAAAAGACCAACAATGTCTCAAAATGACTGCCAACTACAAAGTAACCTCTGGCAGGCAAGGAAAATTTATCCCTGAAAGAATGAAAACCCTACTTTCTCTGGCATCTTCATCTAGATTCTTTTTTGGCACAAAAGTTGGAAATTCTTGAAATGGTAGATATCTCAATATTTAGTTACACTTTGTTCCAGTTGAGGAAAAAATTTTCCTTCAATTTCTATAGCTTTATGAAATACAGAATTATTTTGATAGCTATGTCAGCATATGCAAATTCTAACCAAATGTCCTCTAATGTAATTTTTAAAAAGTACTTTCTGGACCCCACCACTTTCCCTGGAACTGCTCGTAGGTTTTCAGTCACCTGAGTTAGCAAATAAGTATTGAAAGCAAGACTGCCATCACTTCTCCCAAGACCTGGCTGTGCAGGCTACAATTATTTCTGCAACATCGGTGAAGAAATGAACCTGTGGATGGAGACCCTGCCTGAGAGTGAAGTCAAGGAAAAGGGATTCACTGCTGAGACATGGAGAACTGGGTCCAGGAGACCTGATTCAGCTGTCTCAAGCTAATATAACCTGTAGTTTTGCCAATTATATGAGCCAACACACGTGTGACCTCAAACCAATTTTTTGTTTGTTCATTTTGAGATGGAGTCTTGCTCTGTCATCCAGGCTGCGGTGCTCTGCTGTGACCTGGGCTCACTGCAACTTCCACCTCCTGGACTCAAGTGGTTCTCTTGCCTCCAGAGTAGTTGACACTACAAGCGCCTGCCATCACGCCCAGCTAATTTTTCTATTTTTAGTAGAGATGGGGTTTCACCATGTTGGCCAGGCTGGTATTGAACTCCTGGACTCAGGCGATCCGCCTGCCTCAGCCTTCCAAAGTACTGGGATTACAGGCATAAGCCACCTCACCTGGCCAATTTGATTTCTTTTAAATTGGGTTTTGTCCCTTGAATGGAAAGAGTTCTATGTTAGTTAAGATACTTTTAGTTGCAAGTAAAAGAACCTAGACTAAAAATGGCTTAAATAATAAATGTTGGATTTTTCTCTTTATTCCAAATTAACAATAGCTAATAGATGTTTATTATCTCATATAACGGGTAGCACTGAGATAGGAAGCTTCAAGGCTATCAATTCAACAAAGCAACAATGCAATCAAGAATCTGGGATTCCCATCTGTCCCCCTGGCAATCCTTAGCACTCTGGCTTTTGTCTTTGAGCCACAATAGTTGCAAGATGGCTACCCATACATTAGGCATCACAATCTTATTCAGCAGCGGCATCAAAGAAATGAAGGAGAAATTTCTCATTACTATTGAAGAAGAAAATGTTTTCCAGGACCCACCACCTCCTCATACTTCCCCTTGGTGTCACTGGCCAGAACTGGGTTTCACACTGCCTCGCTGCCTCCACCCCTCTCAACCAATCATTGGCAAAGAGTGAAATTAACATGATGGCAAAGACCAATCTTGAGTTGGAGGGGCCCATCTTCCTTGAGCACACTGTGGCAAGATATCTGATCAAAACTGGGGTTCTATTTTCAAGGAAGAAGGGGGGAAATGACTCTTTGGTAAGCAACCAACAACATCTGCTCTAAATCCTAATAGAAGCACTGGTGTTCAGCAAGCTGCAGCTACCCAAACATTCAAGAAATATGAAGAGCTTGAAATTCCAAACCAGAGGTCAGGCATAGTGGCTCACGCCTGAAATCTCAGTACTTTGGGAGGCCAAGGCAGGTGGATCACGAGGTCGGTAGTTCAAGACCAGCCTGGCCAAGATGGTGAAACCCCATCTCTACTAAAAATTTTTTAAAAAATTAGCCAGGCGTGGTGGCAGGAACCTGTAATCCCAGCTACTCAGGAAGCTGAGGCAGGAGAATCACTTGAACCCGGGTGGCAGAGATTGCAGTGAACCGAGACTGTGCCATGGCACTCCAGCCTGGGTGACAGAGTGAGATTTTGTCTTAAAAGAAAAAAAAAAGGAAAGAAAGAAAGAAATTCCAAACCAAATTATAAGAATTATCATTTTAATTTTCATATGTATAACACTCAAATACACACCAACTATAATTTTGATAGCAAATTTCTTTAAGAAGCTATAAAGCTGACCACAAAACTATAAATTCTTTGGAGTAGTGCTTTAAGTCTTTACTGAATGTGCCAGAATTATGAGTATTAACCACATAGGTTCTTTTCAATATGCCTAACAGCAGAAAGGAATGTTAATGAACAAGCCTTCTATTCTCGGAGCTCTAGAACTATTTTATTAGCTAAGGTTGTTAGAATCTACCAAGATACACTGGCTAAAAAACATGCTAAAAGAAAACAAGAACTCTTTGAGTAAAACTGGTTTCCAAGCTTGTACTGAAGATCAATACTATCCAGTGGTGCCCATTCCTTAAAATATGGCATCACCTAGAGGTCATAAGGCATAAATGAGATGACACTGTGAAGGCTCACAAGCCAGGATCTGGCACTTAGTAGTACTGAAGTCGAGGGAAAATTCAGGAGAGTCTGAACCAGGGTAGCAGGACTATTGGTGGTGATGGGAGGAGAGGGAAGCTAGTGAACAGAATCTGAATGATCATGTCCAAAGCCAACCTAAATAATAACTATCTTGTGAAAGAACTACTACTCCACTAAAGATCTACCAGGCAATGAAAGTTAACTTCTGAACATCAGCGGTGATCAGGAAAAATTAAATGCCATTAGTAGGCAAGTGGAAACTCGTAAAAGTAACTACAAAATAATAAACTGGTAAAAAGCTTTGGCTGACCTTAGCAAGACTTTATTTACTGTGCCTTACGTGTCTCCACCCACATTTTAGTCTTGAACTTCTATTTACTGAAACTCCCCACTTCCTTCACTAAACTTGCGTGTGCATTCACACTTGTCATTACATGAATTCATTCACTGCAACTAGATCTTAACACTTAATTGGCACAGGAAACAAGAGAGAAATTTAAGTGGGGTAGAGTGGAATGCTCTCTGAAGACTTTAGATCTGACTCTGGCATTAAGTGAGCCATTTCTCCCTCCTAAACCGTCAAGTCAGAGTCCCTTCTGTCTATAAAATTGAGTGATTCTTTTTGTTTTGAGACAGAGTATCACTCTGTCACCCAGGCTGGAATGCAATGGCGTGATCTCAGCTCACTGCAGCCTCTGCCTCCCGGGTTCAAGCGATTCTCCTGCCTCACCCTCCCAAATAGCTGGGATTATGGGCGTGTGCCATGACACCTGGCTAATTTTTTGTATTTTTAGTAGAGACGGGGTTTCACCATGTTGGCCAGGCTTATCTCAAACACCTGACCTCAGGTGATTTGCCCACCTCGGCCTCCCAAAGTGGTGGGATTACACGCGTGAGCTACCATGCCCTGCCAAAACTGAGTGATTCTATGAAGGGTCATTACTTACCTTAGTTGAGTTGGATGTTAGCCTAGCCTAGTAGTAGAGGTCAATGTTCCCCAAGGGTAGTTCTATCAGAAGTAAAAGCTAAGAAAGGGCCTTTGAGCTGTACAGAGCTGTATGGCCATTGGGCTTCTACATGACCTTTAGCAGGTCACTACCCTTCTTGAGCCCCAGTGTCCTCATCTGTAAAATGGGACCATAATACCCTTAGGGCACGTTGCAGTGAGGATTAAATGAGATCAGGGATGTGATGCATCTCTTGTGGTTGCTGGCACTAAAGACACACTCAAAAAATGGTAGTTACCGTTACTGCTTTTATTATGGAATCACCAATACGCACTTACCTAAAGAAACTACAGCAACACTCTCTGGCAAGAAATGTAATCTGTATCGGATCAGTAAATGCACCAATATGATGCAGATAGCTGTGGGAAAAAAAAATAAGACATTGTTTAAAAAAAAACAAACAACACGCTATTTTAAATAATAAACACCAAGTTCCAGTCAGTGGTTCTTTCTGGGACTGCCCTCACAAAAATTTCAATATAACATAGTGAACTTCAGTTGTTTTTTTCATGTCTCATTTTTTAAACTGGAGGTACATTTACAATGTTTATTATATTTTCTCTATACTTATTTGTCTGTCTGAACTAGTTTGTTTTCCAGTAGTTATTGGAAGAACCACAGAAACCTGATTTTTTTGAGACAGAATCTCACTGTGTCACCCAGGCTGGAGTGCAGTGGTGTGATCTAGGCTCACTGCAGTCTCAATTTTCCAGGGTTAGGTGATCCTCCCACTTCAGCCTCCCAAGTAGCTTGGACTACAGGCACATGCCACCATACCCGGCTAAATTTTTTGTTTCACCATGTTGTACAGGCTGGTCTCCAACTCTTGGGCTCAAGCAATCCACCCACCTTGCCCTCCCAAAGTGCTGGGATTACAGGCATTGAGCCACAGTGCCCAGCCACAAATCTGTTTTTTAATATAAGCTGTTAAACCTTATACAATCATGTAAAAATTATTCAAATTTTTCTGATTCTGAGAAATGGTCTTCAACTTTTTGGAAGTGATTATCAACGGGAACACTCTATATGGTGAAGAGGAAGTCAATGAAATCAATCACTTTTGCACAAATGTAACCACAACAGATTGCAATGACACAAATTATTTTGCCGCCATGTGACTGGCTCTTAACATACAGGGAAGTAAGGGTTTTACAACAGGAAAAAGTAAATATTTTGGTTTGGTGACAAGAACATCTTGTTCTAAATCGTGAGCTAAATACAAGGTTCATCAATGCCAAGATCTGAATATGGACCACTCCTGCCCCCCAGCTGGGTACAGCTGTGTCCTGCCATTCCCACTGTCTGAGGGCTTCCCATGAGCCATGAACTAGGCTGAACACCCCAAATTCACTTTCATTTAATCCTCCAACTCCCCTCTGAACTAGCTGTGATTACCACTATCTTCTCTGATTACAGATCAGAAAACTGAGGCTTTGCCGGGCGCGGTGGCTCAAGCCTGTAATCCCAGCACTTTGGGAGGCCGAGGCGGGTGGATCACGAGGTCAAGAGATCGAGACCATCCTGGTCAACATGGTGAAACCCCATCTCTACCAAAAATACAAAAAATTAGCTGGGCATGGTGGCGTGTGCCTGTAATCCCAGCGACTCAGGAGGCTGAGGCAGGAGAATTGCCTGAACCCAGGAGGCGGAGGTTGCGGTGAGCCGAGATCGCGCCATTGCACTCCAGCCTGGGTAACATGGGTGAAACTCCGTCTCAGAAAAAAAAAAAAAGAAAACTGAGGCTTCAAGACATCACAGCACCTGTCACACCACTGGTAGGAGCTGCAGTACTGAGTCAGATCCAAATCTGTGCTCTTAACCACAGTGGACCCTACCACTTCCCTCCTGGCTGGATGCCTTCATTCCTCAACCTCCAAAATAGAATAATGTCTAACTTTCCTCACAGAGGTGTTGTCATGACAGAAAATAAGCAGATGCAAAATAAAACTATTTGAAAGGGATATTTCTGGACTACCCCCCTGAAAAAAAATAGGATACTTCACAAAAATTATTCCTAAATGTAATTTCCTAATCCAAATGTTAGTGTGCATGTCTCTTTCTTTTTCTCTGAGCCACAGTGCCCAGCCAGAAATCTATTTTTTAATATAAACTGTTAAATGTTATACAATCATGTAAAATTATTCAAATTTTTCTGATTCTGAGAAATGGTCTTCATTTGCACCTAGGCGGTATACCACCCCATCAATCACAGTATTAACAGGACTAAAATTAATTTTGTTATTTTCTTCAAGGAAATGTTTAAACAATTCGTATGGCTGTTCACTGGTCACTCTCAGAGGTTATGCTGACAAATTAGTTTTCTTTAATCCCACCAAAAAGCACCAGGTGGCCAGATCGTTGTAAACGTAGACATTCTGTCCCCTTTTAATTCTGTGCTTTAAACTATCAATCTGTGGTATTATTTTTATATAAATATTTAACCTAGATAGAAATCCTACATTAAATACTAAGGGCAAGAAAAAAGTTTCAGGGCATAAGCATAACATGTGACTAATTAACATGACCACTGTCTAGACAAAACCAAAAAAGGCAAATGAGTGCATAAGTGGACAGAAAATAGACCAAGAAAGTTGAACCAGTTTCTGCTCTTCCTTTGTACCAAGCTAGATGTTTAAAATTTTAAGTTACTCTCATACATAGATCAAACAACTCTTTGTGGCTTTAAGAGCAAAAGCGGAAACCTGTCTACTAACAGAAAGAGCTAAATATAAGGCTCATCAATGCCAAGTAACTAAAGTAATTAAGCCTTCAGCCATTAAAAAGAATAAAGTCAGAAAACACAATCCATAGAAGGTGAGAAAATATTTGCAAATCATGTATCTGATAAGAATTCAGTATCCACAATATATAAAAAACTCTTAATCTCAACATCAAGAGACAAACGACGCAGATTTTAAATGGGCATCGGACGTTAACAGACATTTCTCCAAACATGATGTGTAAATGGTCAATAAGCACATGAAAAGATGCTCAACATTAATAATCAACACAGAAACGAAAATTAAAATGCAACGTTTCACTGGAAGAACATGCAAGATTAAAAAAAAAAAAAATACAATGAGGGCCAGGTGCGGTGGCTCATGCCTGTAATCCCAGCACTTTGGGAGGCCAAGGTGGGAAGATCACCTTAGGTCAGGAGCTTAAGACTGGCCTGGCCAACGTGATGAAACGCCGTCTCTACTAAAAATGCAAAAATTAGCAGGGTGTGGTGGTACACGCCTGTAATCCCAGCTTCATGGGACGCTGAGACAGGAGAATCACTTGAACCTGGGAGGCAGAGATTGCAGTGAGCCAAGATCTCACCACTGCACTCCAGCTTGGGTGACAGAGCAAGATTCTGTGTCAAAAAAAAAAAAAAATGCAATGAGATATGACTGCATAACCACTAGGATAGCCATACACACACACACACACACACACACACACATATAATTTTTTTTTTTCCTGAGACAATCTTGCTCTGTCACCCAGGCTGGAGTGGAGTGGTGCGATCTCAGCTTACTGCAACCTCCACCTCCCAGGTTCAAATGATTCTAGTGCCTCAACCTTCTGAATAGCTGGGATTATAGGTGTATGCCACCATGCCCAGTTAATTTTTTTGTATTTTTAGTAGAGACAGGGTTTTGTCATATTGCCAGGCTGGTCTCGAACTCCTGGCCTCAAGTGATATGCCCACCTCAGTCTCCCAAAGCACTAGGATTACAGGTATGAGCCACCATGCCCAGGCTATCATTTTTTTCAAACCAGAAAACAAGTGTTGGCAAGAACATGAAGAAACTGGAACCCTTGTAAAATGGTGAAGCCCCTGTGGAAAACATTTGTCAGTTTCTGAGAAAGTTAAACATAGCGTAACCATTTGACCCAATAATTCCACTTGGAGGTGTATGTCCAAAAGAAACAAAAACATTTATCTACACAAAAACCTGTACACAAATGTTCATAGCAGCAGTATTCACAATAGCCAAAAGGTAGTAATAATAATCCAAATGTTCACTGATGAATGAACAAACAAAATGTGGTATATCCATACAGTAGAATATCACTCAGTCATAAAAAGGAACACAATTCTAACATATGCTGTAACATGAATCTTGAGAACATTATGCCAAGTAATAGAAACAAGACACAAAAGACCACATATTATATGGCCTTTTATATTTCATTTATATGAAATATTGTAAATAATAGGCAAATTCCTAAAGACAGAAAACAGAATAGTGGTTGCCAAGGACTAGAAGAGGGAGGGATGGGGAATTACTGCCTTTATTGGTTTTCTTTTGGGGTGATGAAAACGTTCTGAAACTAAATAGTAGTGATGGTTGCACAACATTGTGAATGTACTAGATGCTGCTGAATTACACATTTTAAAGTGGTTAAAACTGTAAATGTATGTTATGCACATTTTACTACCAAAAAAAAAAAAAAAGAAAAAAGAAAAAGGTAGACAGAAAAAACACCAACACAGTGATCTCCAAGACATTCTGTATGAGGAAAAGTCAAGTTATAGGACCCCATCTATGGCAAAACAAATTCCCAACTCCAAACATACATTACGCATTACATGTGTATGTGTATGTGGTTACAAACAGACATATGTATATGCAAAAACAAGCACATGTTTTCAAGTACACTTGGAAAAAAACAAAGCAAGAAGGGGCAAAAACTTCTCTGTGGTATGGAGGGTGTGCTTCCAATTTTTCATGCCTGGAGTAGTGACTATGGAAAATATATAAAACACGTATCAATTCCAATAACTCCATTAAGTTTCACGGCCTATAAAATGTATGTATCAAATAATGTTAACTATTAATTTAGTGTAAGTAAGTAACAATGATTCGCCACTGTTTCTTATGAAGTCAAAGATCAACAAAGGTTAAGTGCAAGTCACCTGACTTCAAGCTTCTAAAAGTCAAAAGTAACTACAGTTATATCATCCCTTCTCAACAAAGAGGAACACACTGTAATCCTAGGTGCTTACAGGACAGTTACCGCTCCATTTGAATTAACTAAGAGTAACCAAAAGTGGCAAATAAATTCCTGGTCAGGAGTTCTGAGGTCTAGAATAATCTATGGATTAATTTCCCTCAATTCACTTGAGTTCATTTATTTATGAATTAGCAAGCTACCTAATAACTGTAATTTTTAAAACATTATCAGATTTACATTGTTTGAACCAGGTGCAGAGGCTCACGTCTATAATCCCAGCAAAAATTTTGGGAGGCTGAGGTGGGAGGATCACCTGACGGCAGGAGTTCAAGACCAGCCTGCCAACACGGCAAAATCCCATCTCTACTAAAGATACAAAATTTAGCCAGGCGTGGTGGCAGGCACCTGTAACCCCAGCTATTTGGGAGGCTGAGGCAGAAGAATCACTTGAATCCGGGAAGCAGAGGTTGCAGTGAGTTGAGATCATTCCACTGCACTCCGCCCTGGGCAACAAAAAGAGATTTCAACTCAAAGAAAAAAAAAAAGATTTTCATTGTTTGGATATCTAATCAGAAATAAATGATAATAATATGAAAGACAGAGAAACAATGCCTTCAAATTTACTTAAAAAGAAAGCATAATTCTGTTTTGCTAATACATGCTGACCACCGCACAAGCAGAAACACTGACTCATAAACTGTCAAGAATCTGATTAGGGGCATGCTCGAGGTCGAGGGTTCCCCAGAGTGGGCTCGGCTCCAGGGAGAGGCCCCCCATGTGGCAGCCCTGTCTCTTCAGAGCACCCTATCTCTTCTGAGGACCCTGGACTCAGACGCAGAGAATGTAGGGTGGTAGAAAAGCTACAGTGGAATAAAACGTTATTAAAAATGAACCTCAAAAAAAAAAAAAATCTGATTAGGTGAAAATGAAACCCACCTAACACGGGTGTGACTCTAGAATCTAGGTTTATAATGTGTTTGGAGAGGACGGTCCAAGAGAAACATACAGCACTACTAAATACAGTTAAGCCTTTCTGGCCCCAAAAATGTATTAACAATGGGCAGGATTTTGCCTGGTTTAAAAAGTACATTATAGAAACCTGTTTTGTGGTGTTTTGTACAGCTAATCTTAAATGCTCCACACCCTGGAAGTTACTTTAAAAGTCATATTATACTTTTCAACTTACCTTAAAAGAAGTAATTACAAAAGTTTTTTTTTTTTTTTTCCCAAGCCTGCCTTTTACATTGTCTAACATATTAAATTGACAGCAATGTAAATAGACAATACTCCTTAATCCTGAAGGAAGACTTCAGCTACTAAAGATTTCTTAATCAAGAAAAGAAATGCTTTTCTTTTTTGTCTTCAATTACTATCACCAAAAAAAAAGGAAAACAAAACAAAAAAGAGTCCTTCATTGTTGAAGTAATCCCCTAGAAAAAGAATTCAACTATGTTTACAGGGTGGAACGGGCATGGTGGCTCACTCCTGTAATCCCAGCACTTCAGGAAGCTGAGGTGGGCAGATCACCTGAGGTCAGGAGTTTGAGACGTTTGGCCAACATGGTGAAACCCTGTCTGTACTAAAAATACACAAAATTAGCCAGCATTGTGGCAGATGCCTGTAATTTCAGCTACTTAGGAGGCTGAGGCAAGAGAACTGCTTGCATCTGGGAGGCGGAGGCTGCAGTGAGCCAAGATCATGACACTGCACTCCAGCTTGGGTAACAAAGTGAGACTCTGTCTTAAAAAAAAAAAATTTACCAGGGTATATTAAACCTACATGAGACATGGTATACTTCTGGTCTGTGTACTTTTTCAGTATTGGTTTAAAAGTTTCTAAAACTATGAGCGATAAGGATGAGTTCTAGGATTTCTTTTTTTTTTTTTTAAAAAAAGATGGGGTTTCACCATGATGGCCAGGCTGGTCTTAAACTCCTAACCTCAGGTGATCCACCCACCTCGGCCTCCCAAAGTGCTAGGATTACAGGCACGAGCCATCATGCCCGGCCGAGTCCTAGGACTTCAAAGACAAAGACTATATTATTAAAACATTTTATTTTTTTGTAGAGACAGAGTCTCACTATGTTGCCCAGGCTGTTCTCAAACTTCTGGCCTCAAAACATATTATTAAAATTCTTTGACCACTTACCAGAGACTAAATGCAAATGTGACAGAACTTATACTTTTCCTTAAAAAACAGTCCTAATACACATTAGAGAAATAATAAAAAAAGAGTCCACCTTTCAACTTTCTGAAAAGATCTAATTTCATTAGGACTATGACTTTGGTATTGTTAAAGAAAAGCAGCAAACGAAAAGTCTGCTTTACTTTCAAACAAGAATTTTTTTTTTTTTTTTTTTTGAGATGGAGTCTCACTCTGTTGACCGGACTGGAGTGCTATGGCATGATCTTGGCTCATGCAACCTCTACTTCCCAGGTTCAAGGGATTCTCCTGCCTCAGCCTCCTGAGTAGCTAGGATTACAGGTGCCCATCACCACACCTGGATAATTTTTTTGTATTCTTCGTAGAGACGAGGTTTCACAATATTGGCCAGGCTGGTCTCGATCTGCAGACCTTGTGATTCACCCGCCTCAGCCTTCCAAAGTGCTGGGATTACAGGCATCAGCCACTGTGTCTGGCCAAACAAGAATTTGGACTTCAGTCAAACTCAAAGCTATTTATTCCTTAGCTAATCAAAAGTAGTTGTATAGTTTCAACTGGATTTCTTTTGTCTAAAACAACTGTCTACTGTCTACTGCCTCTGGGAGGCATTTAAGTTTTTGTCTTCTATCTAAACCTCTTGACTGGTATCTGGCAACCTGGTTATCAGTCTCTTATCCTTAACCAGCCTGATATGACAATCACTTGACTTCTCCATGATGAAATTTCCTTACCCATTAAAGAGAAGGTTGAAAGAAATTATGGTTTTTGTTGTTGTTTTTTTTCTTTTGAGACAGTGTTTCACTCCATCGCCCAGACTAGAGTACAGTGGCATGATCTTGGCTCACTGCAAACTTCACCTCCTAGGTTCAAGCAATTCTCCTGCCTCAGCCTCCCAGATAGCTGGATTACAGGCACATACCACCATGCCTGGCTAATTTTTGTACTTTCAGTAGAGATGGGGTTTCACCATGTTGGCCAGGCTGGTCTCAAACTCCTAGCCTCAAGTGATCTGCTCACCTCTATCTCCCAAAGTGCTGGGATGTCAGGGGTGAGCCACCATGCCCAGCCGCAAGATTCTTTCTAGGCCAAAAATTCTTTAATTCTTTCTTTCAAAGGCTAAGGTATTACCTTAAGAGCTCTTCAGAACTGCTAAGTGCCGTTATTTTATAAAAAAGAGTTCCCTGTTATGAACTGATCATGTTCTTTCAGTGTTTGATATGAAAACCAAATGGGAGGGAGACCTGACACAGTCAAGAGCAGTGACAGGGTTAAACACACAGACCCTGGAGATGGCAGATGATGGGGATGACGGTGTCCGTATTCACCTAGGACAAGGAGGCTGAAGAAAATGGTCATGCCGCTGGACTGCTCCTCTTGCTGGGCCTGCTCCCCTGTCTGCACAGGGAGGATGGGCTTGCCAGGGGTCGGGAGCACCAGTTTCGTCGTCACAACCAGGGCGGTGTGGAGGGTGACATTGAAACTCTCATGAGTTGTATTGGGGAACCTACTGGAAGACATAAAAAGCAGAATTAGATCATAGAAAAGGGCCCCAGAACATCAATTCACATACCTCACACCAGAAAGCAAAGCTAGCCAAGAGCTTTATGGGATTCACAAGCCTTTGAACTAACAGGCAGGCCTTGGAGAGAAACTTATTAAGTAAAATCCCTCCCTGCACAGCACAAGGGTACTAGTGGCCTCCGGTGCTTTTGTACAGCCGCTTAGAGGACAGGAATGATAGGGAATCAGGGCCAGTATAGAATCAAAATGCTGCCTGCTCTTTGGCACTTACTGGGGGATTTAAAGGGAAGCAAACTGGAGTCTCATCCTCTCCAAGGTCAAACACTGTTTACTTATATCTTTATTTCTCCAATTTACATTCTTTTCCTTGCATTGCTTCCACAAGTTGAAGAAGCCACACAAATTTGCCCAGTTGTTGATCTGGGCATGCCCCGCCCTACTTTACAAATCCTTCTCAAATTTCAAAAGGCTCAAATGTCACCTCCTCTCTATTACCCCATCTTACCTCACCCCAATTTACCCACTCCACTGCTTCTGTTCCCACAGCTCTCTTCTCTGGGATTGTCAACTAGTGCAATATTGTTATAATAACTGTAATTGTTACTATTTTCTGAGCACTGCTTCATTCCAGGAACTAGGTAACACACTACCTCTCCTTTAATGGGTATAACATGCCTGATGTGGGTACTACTACTTTCCCTTTTTTACCCATGCAAAACTAAGCCTCAGGGAGGTTGCAAAACTTCACCAACATCTCAGTTAGTGGCAGAATCAAGCTGAGAACCCACACGTGAAGTCGCTGGGCTATACTGCCTCTTTTATTTCTTACTGCTGAGGCCCTGTTTAGTGTCTGGGACTGAGCAGCTGCTCAATACGTAAGCTAATTACATGAAATGACCCCAATCTGGCCGAGAAATATTATTTGAAAAGTTGTCAGGTGAAGGAGTCCAGTATCAATGAAAGGGTTCCTTATTCATCTTCACATATTCATCCCACAAACAGTGATAAATCGGCATCTATAATCTGCAAAAAACTCTGCCCTGCAGGTACGGAGATGACTTGTGGACTTGCCCAAAACTACGTGGAGGACACAGGCGGTCCTTCCCTATCTCCCCTAGTACAGCGAACCCCCTCCTCTCTACACAGTAGCCATGCTGCCTGTCACTCAATGCACTAAGCCCTTTCTCGAGCCAGGCCTTTTGAACTTGATGTTACTTCTCCTATCCTTCCTTCTGGTCATTCAAGTTTCTGCTGAATGTCACTTTTTCCTGAGTGGACTCCTCAACCCTAACTCTATTCTGCTTCCTTCAGAACACTTAACCCATTTATGCCAGAGGTTGCAACTTTTTGAATTGAAGACGTGTGAAAAATCAGACCTAGGGGATGACCCTGAACAGCAGAATATAAATAACTCCCACATGCTTAGCGCACAAATGGGGTTAATTAATCACGATCTGAACCCTTCTTGCCTAATCACGGTTTTCTTTTCCCAATGGAATGGAAGCTCCCAGAGAGCGGCTCCTGGTCGGCCTTCTCTCCTACCACGTGCCCACGGCCTGGAATTGAGTAGATGGCTAACAGTTAATGGCTGAATGAAACTTAGTGAAGGAGAAAGACATGAAAACTGATCGTTACAGAGGAAGAGGCGACTGGCTACGTAGGAGGTGGGTGTGGAGAATCCGGATGACTTCCTGGAGGAGGCGGAAGCGGGCTCAGTAACCATGAGATGATCGAAAACTGGGAAAGCAAATATGGGTTGCATTTTCCGCAAGACGGCTCTCGGGGCCTGCGCTGGGCAGCAGATTCCCAGCTCGAGGGACAGACCTCCAGGAGAACGCAAAGCCCACCTGGGCCCAGGCCCGCCCATCCCGCCCTCCTCGTAGGCACCGGCATGGTCAGTCCTGGCCAACCAGCAAAAGAAGCTCCGCCTTCCGGGGCCGGCGGGCGGCCTGAGGCGCTCGCTGACACCCGCCGGGGCCCAGCCCCGCTGCGGCCCAGCCCCGCCGCCTCCGCAGCCCGGGAAAAAGCCCACTCACTCCTCTTCCGCCATCTTCTCCCCCATCCTGCAGAGCTTCCAAGACCACCGAGTTCGGAGCCGCGGGGCTAACAGGACTCGCTTTTGCTTCCGGCTTCCGCTGGAGGCGCGGGCCGACGAACGGGAGGCGGGGCCACAGCCGCGCGAGGGCGGCCCTCTGTCCCTTGGTCTCAGTGGCCTGAGGGTGGGAGGAAGCGCGTGGGAGGACAGCTCCTTAGTCCCTTCCGGGGCTTTCCGGACGCCTGTCCGGCCTGAGGCACGTGACCACCTGGGCGCGAGAAATTCCGGATTTTCCCCACCACAGTTTTGGGGAAACTGTGAGGTCACTGACTCACCCTTACGGCAAGCACCCTCCACCCAGTGCCCTGGACTTGCTGTGCTAAAAGAATTGTGAAGAAGGGTGCCCAGCCTCCAGCCTAAGCTGTGCCGAGAGACCCTAGGGAACACTTCCCCAATCTGAGCCTCAGTTTCCCTCAGCTGTGGAGAGGAATAACCGCCTGGACTTGGCAGGCCTGTGCAGCGTTCCATCAGTAAACATGTATTGAGTTCAGACTATATGCCTAGTGTTAGAATGGATGCTGATGATCTAGGGGAGGACCATTCCTTAAGTAGTTCATTGATTGAACAGATGCTTAATAGATGCCTCCTATGTGCCTAGCAGTGGCCAGTGGGGTGGGGATGCAGGGAGGAACAAGGCGAGGTGGGAGGGGTAGGTGGGACCCCCATCGGGAGGACTGGCACCCTCTCATAAGGACTTTGGACTTTATTAACCGCTTCTGTTGCTACCTCTCTTCCTGATCCAAGCCACTCTATCTCATCTGGATAATTGCAACGGCTTCATTCAGGGTCTCTGACTTGCCTCTGTTGCTTATGACTTCCACGCAGCAGCTGGAGTGATCCGTTAACTCATCACTCTTGCTTAGACCCTCCAATGGCTTCCAGTCTCCATCAGAGAAAAACACCTTGCGGAATGTACAGGATTCAACCCTGCTACCTTTTCCTCTCTGAAGTGTGTGGGAGAGGGACATGGGGCTCTATATCTCTCCTCCCACACACTTTCACTTTCCACTATTGTCACGGTGGTTTCCTGGCTGTGTCCAAAACTCACCAGGAATACTTCCGCCAGTGCACTTGCTGAGCCTTCATCTAGAGTGCTCTTCTTCTGGGTAGCTCTTTGACTCCCACCTCTTGTACGTTCCGCCTTTTATTTAACCCTTATCTTGTGTGTTAGGCCTCCTTGATCACCCTACTTAAAATCCAAGGCCCCCCACCTTCCCTAAACTATTTTTCACGTGACAGGCTACCACATGTTTTACTCATACATTTGTTTATTAACCATTTCCCTCCATGAGAACAGAAGCTACACGAATGCAGGAAATTTTGTCTATTTTGTTCTCCATTTTGTCTGCAATGCCTACAACAGTACCTGGCACATAGTAGACACTCAATAATAATCATTGAGTAAATAAATCAGTTAATTAGGTGTGTTAGGAAGTCACAGAAGGGTTTTAAACCGAGGAGTAACATGAGCTTTGCTGCCTGCTGGGAATTGATTGGGGGCTGGGGGAGAGAGGATGGAAGCCCCAGGGCCAGTAAGGAGGCTTTTGCAAAATTCTAGGTGACCGCTGAGAGCCCAATTTGGATAAAAGTAATACGGTGGAGGTGGCGGGAACAGTTGGACTGTAGATGCATACTGAAGACAGGGTTTGCTGATGGACTATGGCGTGTAAAAAAAAGTCAGGTGTGATGTCAGGGTTTTGGCCCAGAGGAACTGGGTGGAGAAGAAATCTGGCTCTGACTTTGAGTTCTTCGTCCTCTAGGGTCTCTTAAGACTGCTGCCAAAGCTGTGAGAGAATGTCTTCGGGATCCACCAATATTTACTGAGTAGTAATAAAATTGCTTCCTTCCTGCGGGTGTGGTGTTGGGCTATTGTTTCCTTAATTCTTTACATAGCTTTGAGGTAGATTCAATCATCCACAGACTAAAGCACAGAGAAATCAAGGCACTTGCCTGCAGTCCCACAGATATCAAATGACAAGGCTGGGATCCAGGCACGGAGCCTGTGTTTTAACCAGTAGCTCTGTTGCTCTCCACTGCTTTAATTTCTCTGGCTCTTAAATGGGGCTAATAACCTACTCTCCTTCCTTAGCACAGAGCTTGGCGGGAATGACCTGGTCCGCAAAGGTTTGAGAGTGGTGTTCTCCGCCAGGCGCGGTGGCTCACGCCTATAAATCCCATCACTTTGGGAAGCCAAGGAGGGCAGATTGACTGAGCTCAGGGGTTCGCTACCAGCCTGGGCAACATGGTGAAACCCCATCTCTAATAAAATACAAAAAGTAGCTGGGTGTGTGCCTGTAGTCCCAGCTATTCAGGAGGGTGAGGCAGGAGAATTGCTTGAATCTGGGAGGCAGAGGTTGCAGTGAACTGAGATCATGCCACCTCACTCCAGCCCAGGTGACAGAGCAAGACTCCATCTCGGGGGGAAAAAAAAAAAGAGTGAAGTTCTCCCTGGCCACACTTATCAGTGGAGGGCTTGAGGCTGCTATTCTTCTGCAAGCACCAGAAAACCCACCAGGCTGGAATTCACCCAGGGCTGTTCCTCCCTATCCAATGTCCCGCCTACTGCCCTTGCTACAGATTCTGCTGTCAGGGCCAGATCAGGGCTTTACATGGTCATGGAGCCCCTGGCCTTAGCCTTCTCTTGGCCTGCTACCAACCATGAGACTGCAGAGAACCTGCTCTCAGGCCCATGGGTGGGTTGGCTCTTCTCACCAATTCCTGGGAATGAATCTAAAATCCCCGGTCCTTGCCCAAGGAACGTAAATAAAGCCATTCAACATGCATTTTCTGGGCCCCTATGCCATGGCAGGCTGAGAAGGCGCCAGCGTAAGGCACTGCAAATTCTGGTGCCAGACAGTGCTGGCTCCCAACCCCTCCTCAGGACCTATGGTTTCCATGACCCTGAGAGGCTACAGCACCCTGAACGCCTCAGGGCCCCTCATATTTTTTTTTCTTAGTAACACTTCTCTTTAGAAGATTTACAAGATTAGAGAGAAAACTGCCTTTGCTCTCTGTTCTCTCTGCCTAGACAGCTCTGCCCGCTACCTCCAGTCTTCTTGTTATTCAGGTCTCAGCTTAAATATCACCTCCTCAGGGAAGCCCTCCCTGACCAGTCTCTGTAAAGAGTCAGACAGTAAATATTGAAGGCTTTGTGGGCCTTACAATCTCTGTAGCAACAAATCAACTCTGCAGTTTGCATGCAGCATAAACAACATAAATAGGCGCAGCTGTGTTCCAACACAACTTTATGGATACTGAAATTTGAGTTTTGCGTTACTTCCACATGTCACGAAATACTATTGTTCTTTGGGTGTTTGTTTTTCTTTTTCTTTTTTTTTTTTTTTTTTTTTTGAGATGGAGTCCCGCTCTGTGGCCAGGCTGGAGCGCAGTGGCATAATCTGGCTCACTGCAACCTCCACCTCCTGGGGGCAAGCAATTCTCCTGTGTCAGCCTTGAGTATCGATCTCTTGACCTCATGATCCACCCACCTTGGACTCCCAAGTGCTGGGATTACAGGCGTGAGCCACCGCGCCTGGGCTTTTGTTGTTTTTTTAAGATGAAGTCTCTGTCATCCAGCCTGGAGTGCAGTGGCATGATCTCAGCTCACTGCAACCTCTGCCTCCTGGGTTCAAGTGATTTCTGCCTCAGCCTCCCACGTAGCTGGAATTACAGGTGTGCGCCACCAAGCCCAGCTAATTTTTGTATTTTTAGTAGAGATGGGGTTTCAATATGTTGGCCAGGCCAGTTTCAAACTCTTGACTTCAAGTGATCCGCTCACCTCAGCCTTCCAAAGTGCTGGGATTACAGGCATGAGCCGCTGTGGCCAGCCACCAATTTGATCTTTAATACTTTTATTTTATTTTTTTTATTTTTATTTTTTTGAAATGGAGTTTCACTCTTGTTACCCAGGCTGGAGTGCAGTGGCGCAATCTCAGCTCACCGCAACCTCCGCCTCCTGAGTTCAAGCAATTCTCCTGCCTCAGCCTCCTGAGTAGCTGGGACTACAGGCACACGCCACCATGCCTAGCTAATTTTTGTAATTTTAGTAGAGACATGGTTTCCATGTTGACCAGGATGATCTCGATCTCTTGACCTTGTGATCCATCTGCCTCGGCCTCCCAAAGTGCTAGGATTATAGGCGTGAGCCACTGTACCCGGCCTAATGCTTTTATTAAACAGGGAATCAAATTGGTTAACATGTGTATCAGTCCAGGTTTAATCAGATAAGCAGAACCAAAAGGGGATATATATTAAGAGCTTTATGGTAAGGAATTGACTTAAAACAATACAAATGTATTGTCTTATGGTTCTGCAGGTTAAACGATAAAGATTTTTACTGGACTAAAATCAACATGTTGGCAGGACCAGATTCATTCTGGAAGCCCTAGGAAAGAATAAACTGTCTTGCTTTTTCCAGTTCCTAGAGGCTGTTTGCATCCCACAGCTCATGGCCCACTCCCGATCTTTAAAGCCAAGGACTGCATCACCCCAGGCTCTGCTTCTGCTTCTGACTCTCTTGTCTTCCTCTTTCCCTTATTTATTTATTTATTTGTTTGTTTGTGAGACTGAGTCTCTCTTTGTCGCCCAGGCTGGAGTACAGTGGCATGATCTCGGCTCACTACAACTTCCACCTCTGGAATTCAAGTGATTCCTGCCCCAGCCTCCCAAGTAGCTGGGATTATAGGTACATGCCACCACGCCCAGCTAATTTTTGTATTTTTAGTAGAGATGGTATTTCACCATGTTGGCCAGGCTGGTCTCAAACTCCTGACCTCAGGTAATCTACCCACAATGGCTTCCCAAAGTGCTGGGATTACAGCTATGAGCCACTGAGCCTGGCCTGCTGCTCTTTCCCTTATTAGGACCCTTCTAACTACATGGCACCCATCTAGATAATCAGAATAATCTCCCCATCTCAAAGGCAGCTGATTAGCACCCTATTTCCATGTGTAATCTTTATTCTTCCTTGCCCAGTAACATATTCACGGGGGCCAGCAATTAGCATGTGGCCATCTTTGGAGGGCCATTATCCTACCCACCACACCATAGGAGAAATAAGATCTGTTGGACTTCTATTGATTGATTGATTGAAACGGAGTTTTGCTCTTCTTGCCCAGGCTGAAGTGCAATGGCACAACCTCGGCTCACCACAACCTCTGCCTCCCGGGTTTAAGCAATTCTCTTGCCTCAGCTTCCCCAGTAGCTGGGATTACAGGCAAGCGCCATCACACCTGGCTAGTTTTGTATTTTTAGTAGAGATGAGGTTTCTTCTCTACTAAAAATAGCTGTTGGTCAGGCTGGTCTCGAACTTGTGACCTTAGGTGATCCACCCTCCTCAGCCTCACCAAATGCTGGAATTACAGGCATGAGCCACCATACCCAGCCCTCTTCATGTGTTTTTGCTATTTAGTATCATTTCGTATCGATTTACACATAGGAGAGAGTGGGGCATAATTTCTTTAATACCTGTGGATGCTAACATTTTAATCTGGCCCTGGCCACTTAGCACACAACAGACACTAGAATTATTAACCAAAAACAGAAAATCTGGGCTTGTAGAATTCAGGGGATTCAGGTGTAGTTCTCTGAGAAAGTTTGCGAAAAAATGTAGATTCCAGGCAGGGCATGGTGGCGCATGCCTGTAACCCCAGCACTTTGGGAGGCTGAGGTGAGTGAATCATCTGAGGTCAGGAGTTCAAAACCTTCACCCTCACCGGCTTTGTGTCCTCTCCACTGTCCCCACCCTAAGACCTGGTGACTGATAGAAACACTTGCTTCCTTGGCTTACTTTTTTTCTTTCCCTCTTTAAAATAAAAATCATAGTTTTGGTCAGGCGTGGTAGTGCACACCTGTAACTACTTGGAAGGCTAAAGCAGAATTACTTGAACCTGGGAGGTAGAGAGTGCAGTAAGCCTAGATCGTGCCACTGCACTACAGCCTGGGTGACAGAGCGAGACTGTCTCAAATGAAAAGTTGTATAAAAGAGTTATACATCATACTTTAACATGAAGCTCAGCTGTGAATGGTGAACTTGCATAGTCACAATAATGTGGACAGTAAATATAAATCTCACAAGAATAACCTTATAATTCTATTGAGACAATAAGGGATGGGAAGGGTGTGTGGGTTTGCTGGGCAGGTGTGGGAGGGAAAGAGAGCAGAACCCTCATTGCTCACAGTGGGAAAGCAGATTTAACTGAAAGCAGAAAAATTAAGAAGTGGCCATAGAAGCATGTTATTCCAAGACATGGAGTTAAATACCCCAAAAATCAGCTCAAAGTGGTTGTCTTTGGGGAGGAAGAAATGAGAGGAGAGAGTGAAGTGGGGATTCTTATTTTTAGAAAATTTGATTCTTCAACTTATGTGTATGTATGACCTCAATACAAATCAAATTTAAACCAAAAAATAAAAAAGGACAGGAATAACATGTTGAAATGTTGTTTTGATAATGGTTCTTTCTCAATTGTGGATCATGGCTATTGTTTTTCCTTTTGCTTATTCATATTTTTAATAATTTTTTTTCCTGCGAATGACATATCATTTGAAATAAGCAAAAATATGATTAAAAAAATAAAAATAGAGACAGGGTCTCACTATGTTGCCCAGGCTGACCTTAGACTCCTGGGTGCAAGTGAGCCTCCTGCCTCGGCCTCCCAAAGTGCTGGAAAGACAGGCGTGAGCCACTGCGCCCAGCCAAAACTATGGTATTTTTTTTAAAGAGGGAAAGAAAAAAGGTAACCCAAGGAAGCAAGTGTTTCTATTGGTCACCAGGCCTTAGGGTGGGGACAGTGTGAAGGACACAAAGTGGGTGAGGATGGAAGAGGAAGAATCCACAGGGCTGGTGACTCAGAACAGGGAGGTGAGGCGGCATCAAGACAGAAAGATCAAAATACCCATGGCCTTGACTTTCTGTGTTTAAATAAATATGACAAGCTGGCATGTTTCTAGTTTATGAAAGATGGCTGGCGGTTACTGAGTGCTGCGGGTCACAAGCCCAGTGTCAAAGGGATTGACTTACATTTTCTCCTTCTACCCCTACCTGCCTACTGTAGTCATGCATCGTCTCACAGCAGGAATCTGTTATGAGAAATGTGTCATTAGGCAATCTTGACGAGCGAACATCCTGGAGCGGACTTCTTCAAACCCAGATGGTGTAGCCTATGACACATCTAGGCTTTTATGGTATGGCCTATTGCTCTTAGGCTACACAAAGACAGCACATCACTGTACTGGGTACTCTAGGCAGTGGTAACACAATAGCAAGTTTTTGTGTGTCAAAACGTATCCAAACACAAAAAAGGCACAGTAAAAATACCATATTATAATCTCATGGGACCACCATTGTATTTGTGGTCTATCTGTGACCAAAATGTCTGTACGCATAGCTGTATTTACTTTACAATGGCAGTGCAAGCAGTCTTTGTTTTGTTTTGTTTTTTTGAGAGACAGGGTCTCGTTCTGTTGCCCAGGTTACAGTGCAGTGATGGGATCACAGCTCCCTGCAGCCTCAATCTCTCGGAATCAAGCCATCCTCCTACCTCAGCCTCCCGAGTAACTGGGATTACAGGCTGGTGCCACCATTCCTGGCTGTTTTTGTTTTATTTTATTTTATTTTATTTTATTTTTTTTATTTTTATTTATTT
>NW_016107377.1:796161-813546 GCF_001604975.1 Cebus imitator
TCTCCTGCCTCAGCCTCCTGAGTAGCTGGGATTACAGGCATGCGCCACCATGCCCAGCTAATTTTTTGTAGTTTTAGTAGAGACGGGGTTTCACCATGTTGACCAGGACGGTCTCGATCTCTTGACCTCGTGATCCACCCGCCTCGGCCTCCCAAAGTGCTGGGATTACAGGCTTGAGCCACCGCGCCCGGCCTGTTTTATTTTATTTTTTGTAGAAAAGAGGTCTTGCTATGTTGCCTAGGCTGATCTTGAACTCATGGGCTCAAGTGATCCTCCCGCCTCAGCCTCCCAAAGTGCTGGGATTATAGACATGAGCCACGCTGCCTGACCCAAGAGGTCTTTTTGAAGTATGTATTAGATCATGCTACATTTCTGCTCAAAATCATCCCATGGCTCCCATTTTACTGCAAACAAAGCCCAAACTCCTCTTAGCAGTCTGCAAGGCCCTGTTTGATCAGCTCCCTTTCCCTGCAGGGGTCTCTTGTCCCTTTTTCCCTGCATCCCAACTCACTTATCTGCTCCTTGAACACGCCACACTTGTCCCCACCTCAGGACCTTTGCACTTGCTGTTCCTTTGTCTAGCACCTTCTAGATATTCATAGAGCTGCCTCCTAGTCATAATTCAGATCCATGCAATGGAACCAGCCTGATTGAGGCAGTCTCCCACCTGCCCCAGCCAGCTGCTGTGTCTTCCAGCATTTCACTCTTGTCCTCATGGTACGTATTAGGTAAAGTTGCCCTGTTTTGTCCTTTTTTAAAAAACATATTTGAAACTATGATTGAAATATGGCCCTGGCACAGTAGCTCATACCTGTGAGCCCAACACTTTGGGAGGCCAGGGTGGGTGGATCACTTCAGGTCTGGAGTTCAAGACAAGCCTGGCCAACATGGCAAAACCCCGTCTCTACTCTAAATACAAAACTTAGCCAGGCGTATTGGCGTGGGCCTGTAATCCCAGCTGCGTGGGAGGCTGAGGCACGAGATTCACTTTAACCAGGGAGGTAGAGGCTGCAGTGAGCTGAGATCTTACCACTGTATTCCAGCCTGGGTGGCAGAGTGAGACTCTGTCTCAAAAAACTAATTAAATTAAATTAAATAATTATTGAAAGATAACTCATATAACAAAAGCTTCATTTTAACATGTGTAATTCAGTGGCTTTTATTGTCTTCGCTATGTTATGCAACCATCACGACTATCTGATTCCCAAACATTTCCGTCAGCCCAACAAAGAACCTTTGCACCTATCAGCACCTGCTGCCCCATCCCCTGACAATCATTATTTTATTTTCTGTCTCTGTGGATTTACTGATTCTGAACATTTCATGTAAGTGGAATAAAATATGTGGCATTTTATGACTGGCTTCTTTCACTTAGGACGATATTGTTTCTTTTTCAAATTTACCTCTTTATGATCTGTCATCCCCATTAGGCTCACAGGGGCTCTAGTACCTAGACTAGCACCTGACATAAATCATTAAGCACCTACTATGTGCCATGTCCACAGTGGCACAGAAAACTCCAAGAAAACTATCTATTTTATTTTTTTTTGAGACTGAGTCTAGCTCTGTCACCAGGCTGGAGTGCAATGGCACAGTCTCAGCTCACTGCAACCTCCACCTCCCGGATTCAACCCATTCTCCTGCCTCAGCCTCCCAAGTAGCTGGGATTACAGGCCCCCGACACCACACCCAGCTAATTTTTGTACTTTTAATAGAGACGCGGTTTCACCATGTTGGCCAGGATGATCTCAATCTCTTGACCTTGTCATCCACACACTTTGGCCTCCCAAAGCACTGGGATTACAGGCGTGAGCCACCGTGCCCAGCCATCTTTTTCATAATTTTTATGTTTTTCAGAATTGTAAATTATTTCTTCTTCTAATTTTTATTTATTTTATTTTTGAGACAGGGTCTCACTCTGTCACCCAGGCTAGAGTACAGTGGCGAAATCACTGCTCACTTCAGCCTCAGCCTCCTGGGCTCAGGCGATGCTTCCACCTCAGCCTCCCGAGTAGCTGAGACTACAGGCACACACCACCGTGCCTGGCTAATTGTATTTTTTGTAGAGAAGAGGTTTTGCCATGTTGTCCAGGCTGGTCTTGAACTCTTTGGCATAAGGGATCTTCCAGTCTCAACCTCCCGAAGTGCTGGGATTACAGGAGTGAGCCGCTGTGCCCAGCCCTTTATTTTCTTTTATTATTATTTTTTCACAAGTAGAATCTCTTAAATTTTTTTTTTCATTTTTGCAGACCTTTTTTTTTTCTTAAGATGGAGTTTTGCTCTTGTTGCCCAGGCTGTAGTGCAATGGTGTGATCTCAGCTCACTGCAACCTCTGCCTCCTCGGTTCAAGAGATTCTCCTTGCCTCCGCCTCCCAAATAGCTGGGATTACAGGCACCTGCCACCACGCCCAGCTAATTTGTTGTGTTTTTAGTAGAGATGGGGTTTTACCATGTTGGCCAGGATGGTCTCAATCTCCTAATCTGAGATGATCCACCCACCTTGGCCTCCCAAAGTTCTGGGATTACAGGTGTAAACCACCACACCCAGCCCAGGCATTTTGAATGAAGGGGACACTCTCCATTTTCCCCTCAGTAATCCTCAAGTCTTCCTGGCACACCCTCAAGGCAGGTGATGGGCTAAGGGTTCACGGGCTGGTCAGGGAAGTCTCCCTTTTTCTAACTCAGCAGATGATGTTCCGGCTGTCTCTCCTTTTTTTTTTTTTTTTTTTTTTTTTTTTTTTTTTCCTTTTTGTGGAGAACAGGGTCTCACTATATTGCCCAGGCAGGTCTTGAACTCCTGGGCTCAAGCTATCCTCCCGCCTCTGCCTCCCTAAGAGCTGGGATTACAGGCGTGAACTACCCCAGCACGGAGCCCTCAACCAGAATGGAAACGAAAGAAAAGTCCCACTGAACATCTGTTTCTAAGGGGTTTTCCCAGGTCTTTGTTTTTTATTCAAGACAAATTGTGGGACAGTTAAAATATTTGCCATACATAAAAAGATACAGCCAGGTGCAGTGGCTCACACCTGTAATCCTAGCACTTTGGGAGGCTGAGGCGGGTGGATCACCTGAGGTTGGGAGTTTAAGACCAGCCTGACCAACATGGGGAAACCCCGTCTCTACTAAAAATACAAAATTAACCGAGCATGGCGGCACATGCCTGTAATCCCAGCTACACAGGAGGCTAAGGCAGGAGAATCGCTTGAACCTGGGAGGTGGAGATTGTGGTGAGCTGAGATGGCGTCATGGCACTCCAGCCTGGGCAACAAAAGCAAAACTCCATCTCAAAAAAAAAAAAAATAAAAGATAGAGTGGGCCACAGGACAAGGAATGCAGGAAGCTTCTAGTTGCAGAGAATCACAAGTAAGAAAATGGGGGCTTCAGTTCTACAACTACAAGGAACTGAATTCTGCCAACAATGTGTAAAGAAGTGAATTCCTGAAAGGAAGTGAATCTCTGCTTCAGCCGTGTGATGCCCTGAGCATGGAACACAGCAAAGCCTGCATGAGCTTAGGACCTACAGAACTGCAAGTTAATACATGAGTATCACTCAAAAGGAAAAATATACGTATTCACCTTGCTGCCTTCAGTGCCCAGCTGAAAGTGGGTTTGCTTTGAGTAGCCCAGGGCTGGCCAGCTCTCTTGGGCCAACGAGTAGACAGAGAGGCGGATTAGGAGTTAAGAACCCAGACATTGGAGCCAACGATCTAGGGTTCAGATCTCAGCACTGCCACTTACTGCCTCTGTCATGTTGGGCAAGCTAACCTCCTTGTGCCTCAGTTTCCCTGGTATGTATTTCAGAGTATTACTTTTGGGTGAAGTGAACTAATATTCAGAAGTTTCCTTTTTTTTTTTTTTTTTTTTTTTTTGTTTATTTGGCTGCTTTTTCACTCCCAGTATTTTTCACCCCCAATTTCTCAACAAAAAGTGGGCAACAGACATGACCCATCCAATCCATAGATCTCCATGCATTCGTCTCAAAGGTCAGAGCAGATCCCTGTCTATCCCCCTACAGGTTAAGACCAACACACCAACTACAGAGTGATACTTACTCAACAAATGTGTATTGGATACTTGGCCAGTCTGTGAAAGACACTGGCAACACAGCAATGGCAAACAGAGAAAAATCTCTGCTCTGAAGAAGTTAATTTAGGGAATGAAAAATGCTAGCATGCAAGAAAGCATGATGGAGATGGGGCTACTTCAGATGGGTGGTCACTGGGGAGGTAGCGTTTGAACTGAAAATGCAGAGTATGCTTCCATTTCTGTAAAAATATTCTTCTGTGTTTGTATATGACTATTTATTATAAGCACAGAGAAGTCTGAAGGGATACTCACCAAACTATTTGTGGTTTTATTTTTATTTTTTTTAGTTTTTACAGACAAGGTTTTGCCCAGTCACCCAGGCTAGAATGCAGTGGCTCACTGCAGCCTCAAACTCCTGGGCTCAAGCAATCCTCCCGCCTCAGCCACCCCAGTAGCTGGGACTACAGGCACACACCACCATGCCCAGCTAATGTTTTATTTTTGTTTTGGAGAGACGGGGTCTCATTATGTTTTTCAGGCTGTTCTTGTTGCTCTTGAACTCCTGGGCTCAAGCAAACCTCCCATCTAGGCCTCCCAAAGTGCTGGGATTATAGGTCACAAATAGGCCAGCCTATTTATGCTTTTAACTCCTGATACTTCTGGAGTTCCATTCTATGTGTTGGCCTGGGCAAAACTCTTGAATACCAAGCTGATTTAGGTAGGCATAATCCCAACCTCAGAGGACTATCTCCTTTTCTAATTCCCCATCCTGGCTGGTCTGGGGTGGACTCCACACACATCACTGCAAGTGACAGAACCCCCACCTCAAACTGTCTTATTCCAAAAAAAAAGAAAAAAGAGAGAGAGAGCAGAGAGAATTTATTGGCTCACATAACGAAAAGTCCAGTGGTAAATCTGATTCAGGCACAGCTGGATCCAGGAGCTCAACAGCATCAACAGCCCTCTGCCTCTCTCCATCTCTCATCTCTGCTTTCCTTCTTGTTGGCTCCAGTTCAAGCAAGCTCTCCCCAACATGGTTTCCAGCAGCTCCTACCTTCTACTTTTCCAGATAGCAATTCTAGAGAATAGAGAGAACCTCTTTCCTTGGCTCCCTGAACCAATCATATTGACCTGAGGGATTCAGGAATTCACGTGAGGAGAATGTGTCCACTTCTGGAACAGAAGGGAGAGTCTCCCCCACCTGAACCGCATCTACGGAGGGTGGGAAAAGGCCACCCAAATTCCTAATGGGAAGGCCAAGGAAATGCATTATCAGCACTTATGGAGCATTAACTATGGCCACACAATAATGATAAGAGATAGGAGCACTTATCATTCCCATTTTACAGAGTGGAACTGAAGCTCAGTAACTTGCACGAGGCCACACAGCTAAGAAGTGGAGACACTGGGACTTGATCAGAGCCTGCCTGGCGTCAAAGCCCCCAAAGGATGATGGTGATGTTGATAATAATCAGAATACTGTTGAAGGCTGGGGGGCAGTGGCTCATGTCTGTAATCCCAGCACTTTGGGGGACCCAGGCAGGAGAATTGCTTTAGTCCAGGAGTTTGGGACCAGCCTGGCAAACATAGTGAGACTTCCTCTCTACAAAAACTAAATAGAATTAGCTTAGTGTGGTGGTGCCTGCAGTCCCAGCTAGCTACTTGGGAGGCTGAGGCAGGAGAATCACTTCAGCCCGGAAAGTTGAGGCTGCAGTGAGCCAAGGTTGCACGGCTGTACTCGACCTGGGAAACAAAGCAAGACCCTGTCTCAAAAAAGAAAACAATATGGTTAAGTATTCCTTTTTTGCTGTTTTGTTTGTTTGTTTGTTTTTACTTTGGCTTGGATGTGTGCTAAGCACAAGTATCCCTAATCTGAAAATCTGAAATCTGAAATGTGCCATAATCCCAAACTTTTTGAGCACGGATGTGATGCTCAACAGAAATACTCATTGGAGCATTTTGGAGTTCAGATTTTCAGATTAGGAATGCTCAACGGGTGAATAGAATACAAATGTTCCCAAATCCAAAACAATCTGAATTCTGCCACACTTCTGGTCCCAGGCATTTCGGATGAGGGATACCCCACCTGTAATAGTAATAAGAGGTACTATTTGTTGAGTGCCTACTGTGTGCTAAGCTTTGCAAGCATGATCTCATTTCATTCTCCCAGTAGCCATTTGAGGCAGATAGAGAAGACAATGTTGTCGACTGACTCCTTGACATCCATCCCAGCCCAGCCACAGGCACTGGAAGCAATGAGTCTAAGCCAGTCATGGGACTTGCATCTCCTTGCCAGAGTTTGGTTCTGGAATGGGCCTCTGACCTACCTCTGGCTAATGAGAAATGGAGAGAAGTTTGCCAGATGCTTCTGGGAAAGTTGTTCCTCACTCTTCTAGGAAGATGGCCTGGAAATGAATCTGTTTTCCTACCGAACATGAAAGAAGATGCCCGTGGCCCTGATAGCTCCTGGCGGTCATCCTGCAGTCACGAGGAGGACCAGCCTGAGGATGAAACTGACACTGTGGACAGAGACGTGGAAAAAGCCTGGCTCCAGGATGAGATCACTGGGCTGCTGGGTCTACTGCTACGACCCAGTCCTAGAAGTGTCCTGGGGCTCCACAGTAGCCCGTTCCAGTAAAGCATGCATGAGTTTTATTACCCTCTTCTTTCTAGCAAAGGGCATTCTAAAAACTCAGTAGGTATTTTTATTACCCTTATTTTTCAGGGAGAGTGAGGCTCAGAGGTTGAGTTGCCTGAGATCACAGTGAGCTGGCCTTTGATCCAGAGTTTATCTGACTCCAAACCAAACTCACCACACAGTACGGTTCCCACACAGCAATCATCCTCCTTCCGCCAAATGTTTTTAAGGCCTGTCATGCTGAATCTCTGTGATGTGGGTCTTTTATTAGCCCCACCACCACCTTTTTTTTTTTTTCAAGATGGAATCTCGCTCTGTCACCCAGGCTGGAGTGCAATGGCACGATCTCGGCACATTGCAACATCTGCCTCCCAGGTGCATGCAATTCTCCTGCTAGAACTACAGGCACACACCACCACACCCAGCTAATTTTTGTATTTTTAGTAGAAACAGGGTTTCACCATGTTGGCCAGGCTGGTCTTGAACTCCTGACCTCATGATCTGCCCACCTCGGCCTCCCAAAGTGCTGGGATTACAGATGTGAGCCACCACACCCGGCCTCAGCAGTGATATTTTGATTGGAACAGTTCAACAGTGAAGGTGAGTGTTGCTCCTCCCACTGATGCTCCTGGCTGCACTGTTTGTGGCTATTTAACATCTAGGATACTTCCTACCTTTCATAAATCCCTTCCTGGGCCAGGCATGGTGGCTCATGCTTGCAATTCCAGAACTTTGGGAGGCCGAGGCAGGCAGATCAGTTGAGGCCAGGAATGCGAGACCAGCATAGATTACATGGGGAAACCCCATCCCTACTAAAAATACAAAAAATTAGCCAGGTGTGGTGGCGCATACCTCTGATCCCAGCTACTCAGGAGGCTGAGGCAGGAGAATCGCTTGAGCCCTGGAGGCAAAGCTTGCAGTGAGCAGAGATCATACCACTACACTCCAGCCTCGGCAACAGAGCAAAACTCCCTCACACACACAAGAAATCCCTTTTGCTTAAGCTGGCTTTAGTTGACACTACAATTTAGAATGCCTTGTCCGAGCACTCAATAAATACTTGTTGAATAAATGAATGAATGAATGATGACCTCTTGGGAATCTCTCTCTTTCCCACTGATTATATCCCCAAGAAGGAACATCTCGGTCTGAGTCTACATCACAGGCCCTGGATGGGTAGGGTTCTTTCAAAGGTCGGGGACAGGAAAATGACGTGGAATATCCTTATCATTGGCCAGACAGAACACCGAGGCCTTGCAGATGAAAGAGTCCGAGGAAGGAACTGGGGTTATCTCCTGGGGTGGGTGGAGGAGCTGGCTGGAGCCTTGGAATGAAGAGGTTTGGGAAAGGTTATTGTGTGAGCATGAGGAAGAGAGGAGGCAGCGAAGGTGGGGCTTACTCCGCTGTCCCAGGACCACACTGGGGGCTTTCTCTTACTGGGTCCTTTTCTGCCATGCACCTGGTAAGTCAACTCACAGTGCATACACTTCCTTCGAGCTGAAAAGCAGGCTGGAAAAATATAGTTATGAGGCAAATATTTTAAAAGAATTCTTGAACCATGCGTCTGCCAAAGCAGCTTTAGCTGTGCGTGATGGAAAACCAATCTTAGGAATTGCTTAGGTTGGTTTCCTGCAGAAGCAGATCTGAGACAAGGATTTGTGTGCAGATATTAAATTGTTTACTTGAGAAATGATAACAGGAAGCTCTGGTGGGGGAGGGAAGTGACACAGGGAAGGGAAAGAAGCCAATCGAAGGTCAGTTCCTGAGCAGGTTATCACTCTGGACAGCTGGCATTCAACCCTGCTGGGGAACTCTGGGACACAGAGTGAAACACACCTCAGAATTATCCAGGTGAAGGGCAAGGGAGTAGGGACATTTATACACCGACCCCTGTCACTCATTGCTTAAGGGCTGCCTGTAGGGGAGGGTGAAGCCCCCAGCATTCTCAGACTGTGTGTACAGAGCCTGTATGAGAGCAAAGCCCTCAGGCTGCAAGCATAGGTGTGGAAATTGGAAGCCATCCAGTCACCGTGCGTCAAAAGGGTGAGTGCCAAGAGGATATGGATGCAGAAGCCACATCATCTGCTAGAGTGACTGAAGTCCAAAGATGAGCCATATTGACGATGGGTGTGGTGTCTCAAGCCTGTAATCCCAGCACTTTGGGAGGCCGAGGTGGGTGGATCACTTGAGGTCAGGAGTGCGAGACCAGCTTGGCCAACATGACAAAATCCTGTTGCTACTAAAAATACAAAAACAGATAGCTGGGAGTGGTGATGCGTGCCTGCAGTCCCAGCTACTCAGGAGGCTGAAACAAGAGAATTGCTTGAACCTGGGAGATGGAGGTTGCCATGAACCGAGATGGTGCCATTGCACTCCAGCCTGAGTGACAGTGAGACTCCATTTCAAAACCAAAAAACAACAAAGATTAACCATATTGACTCATGACAAATAGGACAAATAATATGTTCGAAATGTGTGGCTGGCTTCAGGTACAGCTGGTTTCAGGGGCCCGTAAGTTACCAGGGCTCAGTCGTTCACTCTCACAGTGGTGGCCACCGTTGAGCTTCAAACCCTCTTCACACTGGCCTAGCACAGCAGAAGCAAAGCAATGCCAGCAAAAACCCAAGGCATGACTCACTGGTCCACTTGGTGCACATGCCCATTTCTGAGCCAATCCCTATGGACAGAGGGACGAAGGGTGCTGCTGATTGGCCGGCATGGAGCATTAAGCCTTCCCTGACGCCAAGGATAAGGTTAGTGCTGCCTGCCTTTCACATAGACGGGGTGCAAAGAAGGGGGCTCCCAGAGAAATTGGGGTGATGTTATGAGAGGATACGGGTATTCATAGTGAGTAGAGAAAACCAAAAGGTAGATGTAATCTAAATCTTCACTCTGCAGACAAGGAACCAGTATCTTAAAAATATACCATAAAGATCAGGCATGGTGGCTCATGCCTGTAATCCCAGCACTTTGGGAGGCTGAGAAAGGCAAATCACCTGAGGTCAGGAGTTCAAGACCAGCTTGGCCAACATGGCAAAATCCCATCTCTACTAAAAATACAAAAATTACCTGGGCGTGGTGGCACATGCCTGTAATCCCAGCTACCTAGGAGGCCGAGGCAGGAGAATCACTTGAACCCGGGAGGTGGAGGTTGCAGTGAGCTGGGATCGCACCATTGCACTCCAGCCTGGGCAAGAAGAGTGAAACTCCTTCTCGGGGGAAGAAATATGAAGAAATATATATGGTGTATGTGTATGTGTGTGTGTCTGTGTGTGTGTGTGTATACAATATATTTTTTATTGTCTATCTCCAGGTATGGGAAGGGCCTTGCCCCAAGTCATTCAGTTAGCAGCACCCAGCTTCCTGTCTTCACCTAGTGTCTTTTCTCCTGGAGCAGGTGGTCTCCCAATAAATAGGGTTTGTTCACCCAACACAAACCCATTAGTGTCCTTCCTGTCCTAGGTTCTTCTCCCAATACACACCCAAGGTGACTCTAATACCTATCTTCCTGTTTTCTGTTTTTAAGAGGATTTTTAACTTTTTGTAGAGATAAGTGTCTCACTATATTGCCCAGGCTGATCTCAAACTCCTGGCCTCAATCGATCTTCCTGCTTTGGCCTCCCAAAGTGCTGGGATTACAGGCATGAACCACCCACTGTGTCTGTTTACTTCCTGCTTTTGTTAAATAAAAAAATATATGTATATTTATATATTTGTTAAATAGGTATGTATGTATATATATAGAGAGAGATGAGAGATATAGCTATAAACAGATGAATGGAGAGATAGATGGAGGTATATACATACGTTGAGACAGGGTCTTGCTCTGTCATCCAGGCTGCAGCACAATGGCACAATCAAGGCTCACTGCAGCCTCAACCTCTCAGGCTTAAGTAATTCTCCCACCTCAGATAGCTGGGACTATAGGCACATGCCACCGTGCACAGCTAATTTTTAAAAAATTTGTTTTGTAAAGGCAGGAGTCTCACTATGTGGCCCAGGCTTGTCTCTAACTCCTGGCCTCAAATGATCTTCCCACCTCAGCCACACCTGGCTTAAACAAATATTTAAATCCCAATTTCCAAGAGGTTAAATAAACAATGTAATGCTGGAGTTTACATGAGCCATGTGAGCATGCCAGGGAAGAGTTCTCCACTGGCTATTTGTCGTGTGGCTACCCCTAGCCACAAGGAAGGCTGGGATAGATAGTAAAACCATGGGAAGCCATGTGCCAAGCTAAAAATAGGTAAATTCTTACTAGGAGAGAGAAGAAAAGAACAGACATTAGGGGATCATTTGCAATCTTTGACCAAAGCATCTGACTCTGAGATGCTCCATAAGACGTAATTGCTATTGTAGTTGTCTCTTTTTTAAAAAAAATCTCAGAAGGTATATTTTTGTTTGTTTGTTTGTTTTTGTTGAGACAGAGTCTTGCTCTGTCACCTAGGCTAGAGTGCAATGGTGCAATCTCGGCTCACTGCAACCTCTGCCTCCCCGGTTCAAGCAATTCTCCTGCCTCAGCCTCCTGAGTAACTAGGATTACAGGTGTGTGCCATCATGCCTGGCCAATTTTTTGTACTTTTAGTAGAGACAGGGTTTCACAGTGTTGGCCAGGCTGGTCTCAAACTCCTGACCTCAAGCGATCCACCTACCTCAGCCTCCCAAAGTGCTGGGATTACAGGCATGAGCCATCATGCTGGGCCTCAGAAGGTATATTTGAAAGATGCACATAAATGCTGGGTACGGATATCATTCTGCACTGGACTTTGGAATCAATAAAATAGAGTTTACATTTTTATTTCATGCTTTCCTGGGCTGTGTGATGTTGGGAAAGTTCCTTAACCTCTCTGAACCCTACTTTCATCATTTGCTAAGCAAGGATAATGGTATATTACTCATCAAGGACTAAGAAAATCAAATAAGACAATGGACATGAAGCTGAAGTACAGTATCCAGTCCAAAGAGGGTATTCAATACACGGTCATTTTATTGATAAGGAGTGCGTGCTGGGTAAGAACATGAGCTTAGAGATCAGAGAGAACAGGGTTTAAATGCAGACTTTCACTTCCTGGCTGAGCAAATGATTTAAGCTCTCTGTGCCTCAGTCTCTCCGTCTTTGAAATGGAGGCAGTAACAGTTCCAGCCCACTGGGTGGTTGAAGCATGAAGGAATGGATAGCACATTTATTTATTTATTTATTTTTATTTTTATTTAAAAATTTTTTTGAGATGGAGTCTCCCTCTGTCGCCCAGGCTAGAGTGCAGCGGTGTGACGTCGGCTCACGGCAACCCCTGTTTCATGGGTTCAATCAGTTCACCTGCCTCAGTCTCCCAAGTAGCTGGGATTACAAGCCCGTGCCACCACACCTGGCTAATTTTTCTATTTTTAGTGGAGATGGGATTTCATCGTGTTGGCCAGTCTAGTCTCGAACTCCTGACCTCAAGTGATCCACCCGCCTCGGCCTCCCAAAGTGTTGGGATTACAGGCATGAGCTACCATGCCCAGCCGGATGGCACATTTAAAGCAGTCAAGCAAGTAGCATTTGGCTTTATTTCACGTTTATTAGGTTCCTTTTTCTCCTTGAGGGCATGGAGGAACAGACAGGGTCAAAAGGCAGTTGCTACAAACATATGAAGTTCGTAGCAAGTCACACACAAAAGAATCCGTGTCGTGTGCTGCCGTTCCATCAAGTTCAAAAACCGGTAAAAATCATCACTGCTGTTGGAATCAGGGTAACGGTTATCGCTGAGGATGGAAATGACTTGAAGGGAGCTTCTCCAGGTCTGGGAATGTTCTGTCCCTTGAGCTGGGGCCTGGTTACCCTGCTGTGTTGCCTTTGTGAAAATGTATCGAGCCATCACTCCTGTGTGCGTTTTTCTGTATGTCTGTTACACTTCAATAAAAAACTTTCCCTCCAAAAGTCTTTGTGGTCTGTTGGAAGCCGGCAATGGCCGAGGGGCCGAGGGGCACAGGTGGCAACTCTTCCTTGCCAGCCACCGCAGTTTCCGTTTCAGCTCAAGTTACAGCAATCAACTTCCCCTTCAGATTCATGACTTGGTGCCCACCCCTAGAGTCTTTGGCCACAAAGCTCTCCTTGCCCCTGTAATGTGGCCTGATTCCATTTCTGCATCTGGGTCCAGTCTGGTGGACACCGGAACTGTGGGACAGACTTGTTTAGAAGGAAATTTCAATTAGTAGCCTTGGGCAGTAGCTTCAGATCAACCTCAGATCAAACACACAAGGAGGATTGGTGCTGTCTGTTCTTTTATTCATTAATTCAAACGACAAGTTGTAGGCATGTAACATGTACATGGCTCATGGTTGGTACAAAGATACTTCATTCATGCATGCATGGATTCATTCATTGATTCAATCATGCATTCAGGTACCTTACCTACTAGGCACTGTGCTAGGTGCTGGGAATGCATCTGTGTAGAAAACAGACAAGGTCCCTGCTGTCCTGGAGCTGATTTATTGGTGGAGGGAATTAGAAAATAAATAAATAAGTTGCTCAGCATGGGTTCACCTATAAACCCAGCCCTTTGAGAAGCTGAGGCGGATGGATTGCTGGAACCCAGGAGTTTGAGACCAGCCTGGCCAACATGTCAAAACCCCTTCTCTATGAAAAATACAAAAAGTAGCCAGGTGAGGTGATGCATGCTTGTGGGACCAGCTACTTGGGAGGCTAAGGTGGGAGGATTGCTTGAGCCAAGGAGATGGAGGTTTCGGTAAGCCATGACCACACCACTGCACTCCAGACTGGGTGACAGAGCGAGACCCTGTCTCAAAAAAATAAAAATAAACAAGTAAATACACAATGTGTTAGACAGTATGAGTGCTATGGAGAGAAAAAAAATTTTTTTTGAAATGGAGCCTTGCTCTGTCACTGGAGTGCAGTGGCACGATCTTGGCTCACTGCAACCTCTGCCTCCTGGGTTCAAGGATTCTTTTGCCTCAACCACCTGAATAGCTGGGACTACAGGTGCATGCCACCACACACGGCTAATTTTTGTATTTTTAGTAGAGACGGGGTTTCACCATGATGACCAGGATGGTCTCGATCTCCTGACCTTGTGATCCACATGCCTCGGCCTCCCAAAGTGCTGGGATTACAGGTGTGAGCCACCGCTTCCGGCCGCTATGGAGAACATTTAAGCAGAGACAGGGATACTGAGTGCAAGACGTGTTTGAGCACAGGTTGCAATTTTTAATAGAGTGCTCAGAAAATGACTTCCTGAGAAGGTGGCATTTAAGCAGACTTGAAGAAGCCAAGGGAGTTGGTCATTTGAATGTGCGAGGGAGGGCTGGGTGCGTGGCTCACGCCCGTAATCCTAGCCCGTTGGGAGGATTGCTTGAGGCCAGAAGTAAGAGACGAGCCCGAGACACACAGCAAGACTCCCATAAATAAATTATTGTGGCACACACCTGTAGTCTCAGCTACTCAGGAGGCTGATGTGACAGAACCAGAACGTGACTAGAAAAAGCGTATCTGAATATGTGAGGAAAGACTGAGAAGGAGCAACTATCATTAAAATAATATTGACAGGCCAGCCACAGCAGTTCACACCCATAATCTCAACACTTTTGGAGGCCAAGGTGGGCGGATCGCTGGAGGTCAGGAGTTCGAGAACAGCCTAACCAACATGGTGAAACCCCATCTCTAGAAATAATACAAAATTAGCTGGGTGTGGTCATGCATGCCTGTAATTCCAGCTACTCGGGAGACTGAGGCAGGAGAATCCTTTGAACTCAGGAGTCAGAGGTTGCAGTGAGCTGAGATTACGCCATTGCGCTCCAGCCTGGGCAACAAGAGCAAAACTCCATCTCAAAAAAAAAAGGATTGCCGGGCGCAGTGGCTCAAGCCTGTAATCCCAGCACTCTGGGAGGCCGAGGCGGGTGGATCACAAGGTCAAGAGATCGAGACCATCCTGGTCAACATGGTGAAACCCCGTCTCTACTAAAAATACAAAACATTAGCTGGGCATGGTGGTGTGTGCCTGTAATCCCAGCTACTCAGGAGGTTGAGGCAGGAGAATTGCCTGAACCCAGGAGGCGGAGGCTGTGGTGAGCCGAGATTGCGCCATTGCACTCCAGCCTGGGTAACAAGAGTGAAACTCCGTCTCAAAAAAAAAAAAGGATCATCTGGGGTGTAGCTAGAGAATCAGTTAGTCACTCAACAGTCATTTATTTAGAATCTATATTAGGCCCAAAGGTAAATTTACTATAATTTACCAGTACTGGGTGGTGTTGGGAGTTCTAGAGTGTTCTGTGGTGAGGGAGGAGCAGGCTTTGTGTTGATATCTCTGGTAAATTGCCTAAAGAGATCTCAGATGAAAGGATCCTGACTCTTCAAGTGTCCAGTAAATGGAAATAAACAATTATTTCCTTTGTCAATAAATACTTCCTTAACTATTTCATATTTATAGTTTTGTATTCTTTTTCTAAAATTTCATGAACTTCAAGACCTATATCCCTAGATGCAACCCTGCTGGGCCAGGCCTTCTATCAGGTGCCAAGAGTCAAAGATGAGCCCGAAGTCTGATGGGGTTACGTGATTACCACACAGTGACGTGTGCCCTGATGGGTGAAGTAGAGGCACCACTGGTGGCCCCAAGCCTGTCATTCTATCTTTTCCCCCCAGGCTGGAGTGCAGTGGCCTGATCTCGGCTCACCACAACCTCCGCCTCCTGGGTTCAAGTGATTCTCCTGCCTCAGCCTCCCGAGTAGCTGGGACTACAGGGGCGCACTGCCATGCCCGGCTAATTTTTTTTGTATTTTCCTAGAGATGGGGTTTCACCATGTTGCCCAGGCTGGTCTCAAACTCCTGAGCTCAGGCAATCCGCCTGCCTCGCCCTCCCAATGTGCAGGCGTGAGCCACAGCACCCGGCCCATTAGGCATCATTCTAAGCCCTTTACTCAGTCTCATTTTAGCCTCAGAACAACCCCACTACAAGGGAGGTACAGTGAGTCCATTTTACAGACAAACACATTGAAACACAGGGAGGTTAAGAACTTTGGCCAGGCGCCGTGGCTCGCTCCTGCAATCTCAGCCCTTTGGGAGGCCGAGGTGGGTGGATCACCTGAGGCCAGGAGTTTGAGACCAGCCTGGCCAAGATGGTGAAACCCCATCTCTACTAAAAATACAAAATTTAGCTCAGTGTGGAGATGTGTAATCCCAGCTACTTGGGAGGTTGAGGTAGGAGAATCACTTGAACCCAGGAGGCAGAGGTTGCAGTGAGCCAAGATCACATAACTATATAACTGCACTCCAGCGTTGGCAACAGAATGAGACTCCATCTCAAAAAAAAACAAAAAAAAAAAAGAACTTTGCCAAGGTCACATAGCTGGCAATGTGGAAGGGTCAAAAGCAAGGGTCAAACCTGGGCAGCAGTGTCCACAGTGTCTGAATACTATGGCTATCTGTGACTTGGGCCTGCCCAGATTCCTAATTTTCCTTTGGGGAACCACCCCACCCCTATAAGCTATATGGTTTGCGTGAAGCTGACCACAAACCTGGATTTAGAATGGGTCGTGTCACCCAGTCTTAGCCCACCAGAGCAGAAAATTATCCAGGCTACGGAGATTAATTCAAAGGTGATGCCAGCCAAGCCAATGTGAACCTTCCATCCGATCTCCACTAAACACTGTAAGTGAAAAGATACTACCTCAGGGTAGTAAGAGCTCAGCAGTCTAGAGATGCCAAGGCCATCTTTGTCACCTACTTGAAAAGGAAGGTAGCACAGGGCAAATCTGAACTGGAGAAATGGAGCAAGACAAAGTCCCACTGACATTGCTTAAGCTCCTGGATCCAGCCATGCCTGAAATACTCATGGGCTTTTCAATTGTATGAGCTAATATATTCTGCTCCCCTCCATCTTTTTGGATCAGGCTAGTTTAGCACATAGTAAGTGCAGATGTTCAAACACAGATCATGGCTTAGGTCATGGTCACAGACTGCCCATTATTATTACTATTGAGATGGAGGCTTGCTCTGTCACCCAGGCTGGAGTGCGGTGGTATGATCTCGGCTCACTGTAGCCTCCACCTCCCAAGTAGCTGGGACTACAGGCATCTGCCACCATACCTGGCTAGCTTTTGCATTTTTAGTGGAGACTGGGTTTCACCATGTTGGCCAGGCTGGTCTTGAATTCCTGACCTCAAGTCATCCACCTGCCTTGGCCTCCCAAAGTGCTAGACGCCTGGCTCCTGTTATTATATTTTTAAAACTTTTTCCTAGGCTGGCCATGGTGGCTCACGCTTGAATCCCAGCACTTTGGGAGGTCGAAGAGGGTGGGACACCAGGTGGATAACCACTGCACTCCAGCATGGGTGACAGAGTGAGTCTCCTTCTAAAAAAAAAAAAAACAACTTTTTCCTATAAGAACTTTACTGGGATATAATTCAGATACCACATAATTTACCTATTTAAAGTGTATGACTTAGGCCGGGCGAGGTGGCTCAAGCCTGTAATCCCAGCACTTTGGGAGGTCGAGGCAGGTGGATCACGAGGTCAAGAGATCGAGACTATCCTGGCCAACATGGTGAAACCCCATCTCTACTAAAAATACAAAAATTAGCTGGGCACGGTGGTGTGCGCCTGTAGTCCCAGCTACTTGGGAGGCTGAGGCAGGAGAATTGCTTGAACCTGGGAGGTGGAGGTTGCAATGATCAGAGACTGTGCCACAGCACTCCAGCCCAGTGCCTGGCAACAGAGTGAGACT
>NW_016107377.1:815446-817387 GCF_001604975.1 Cebus imitator
GGCTGGAGTGCAATGGCGCGATCTCGGCTCACCGCAACCTCCGCCTCCTGGGTTCAGGCAATTCTCCTGCCTCAGCCTCCTGAGTAGCTGGGATTACAGGCACACACCACCATGCCCAGCTAATTTTTTGTATTTTTAGTAGAGACGGGGTTTCACCATGTTGACCAGGATGGTCTCGATCTCTTGACCTCGTGATCCACCCGCCTCGGCCTTCGAAAGTGCTGGGATTACAGGCTTGAGCCACCGCGCCCGGCTCTTTTTTCAATAGAGACGGGGTCTCGCTATCGAGGTCGTCCAGGCTGGTCTCAAGCTCCTAAGTTCAAGTGATCCTCCCATCTCAGCCTCCCAAAGTGCGGGGATTTTAGGCACTTGAGTCACTGCACCAGCTTGTTTGGCCTTTTGAGGAAATGCTAGGCTGTTTCCCAAAGCGGCTGCCCCACTTTACATTCCTGCTAGCAGTGTATGAGCACTCCCTTACTTTTGTTGTGTCTCTGGCAAGTTGCTTCAACTCTCTGGGCCTCAGTTTTCCCATGTGGTAAATGGGGATGTTCTACAGTAAAGATTAAACAGTGGCTCACTGTAGTAAGTATCAGTCTCTATTGTAAGTATCAGCCTATACTCCTAGCATTTTGGGAGGCTGAGGTCAGAGGATCTCTTGAGCCCAGGAGTTAGAGAACAGCTTAGACAACACAGCAAGGCCTCATCTCTACAAATAATTTTAAAAAATTAGCCAGGCAGCCGGGTGCAGTGGCTCATGCCTGTAATCCCAGCACTTTGCGAGGCCAAAGTGGGTGGATCACCTGAGATCAGGAGTTTGAGACCAACCTGGCCAACATGGCAAAACCCCATCTCTTCTAAAAATACCTAAAAATACAAAAAGTAGCCGGGTGTGGTGACACATGCCTGTAATTCCAGCTATTTGGGAGGCTGAGGCAGGAAAATCACCTGAACCTAGGAGACGGAGGTTACAGAGAGCTGAGATTGTACCACTGCACTCCAGCCTGGGCGACTTATCGAGACTCCACTCCATCTTAGAAAAAAACCAGAAATTAGTCGGTATGGTGGTACACACCTGTAGACCTAGCTAATTGGGAGGCTGAGCTGGGAGGATCACCTGAGTCCAAGGAGGTCAAGGCTGCAGCGAACTGTGTTCCAGCCTCTGCACTCTAGTCAGGGTGGGTGCTTGAGAACCTGTCTCAAAAAAAAAAAAAAAGTGATATGAGATTTGAGGCAAGTGTAGCTGGATGCAGTTGCTCACTCCTATAATCCCAGCACTTTGGGAGGTCGAGGCGAGTGGATCACCTGAGGTCAGGAGTTCGAGACCAGCCTGACCAACATGGTGAACCCCCCCCAACACCGTCTCTATTAAAAAAGAGAGAGAGAGAGATTTGAGGCAGTGTCTGACATTCCAGGCTTCAGTTCTCTTCTGTGAAGTGGGGATAGCAAAAGCATTATCCTCATAAGTTTCCTCTGAGCATGAAACAAGACCCAGCTGCTAGAGATAGGACACACTCAGATAAATGGTGGCTTTGGCTGGGCACGGTGGCTCACGCCTGTAATCCCAGCACTTTGGGAGGCCAAGGCAGGCAGATCATGAGGTCAAGAGATTGAGACCATCTTGGCCAACATGGTGAAATCCCGTCTCTGTTAAAAATACAAACATTAGCTGGGCTTAGTGGTGTGGGCCTGTAGTCCCAGCTACTTGGGAGGCTGAGGCAGGAGAATTGCTTGAGCCTGGGAGTAGGAGGTTGCAGCGAGCCCAGGTGGTGCCACTGCACTCCAACCCAGGCACAGAGCAAGACTCCCTCTCAAAAAAAAAGAAAAAAAAGGCCGGGCGCAGTGGCTCAAGCCTGTAATCCCAGCACTTTGGGAGGCCGAGGCGGGTGGATCACGAGGTCAAGAGATCGAGACCATCCTGGTCAACACGGTGAAACCCCGTCT
>NW_016107377.1:818802-819931 GCF_001604975.1 Cebus imitator
GCCTCCCAAAGTGCTAGGATTACAGATGTGAGCCACCGTGTCCAGCCTGAGACTCCATCTCAAAAAATAAATATAATTAATTAATTAAAAACAAAGCTTAGAAAAAATGAAAGCAGACATACTTATATAATAATGAATATAAACAATTAAAATATGTGTAGGTTAGAAGTGAGAGTTATTTTGCCCCTCCTAATAAAGATTAGCTGAATGCATGAATAAATGTCATGTCTATAAATAGATGATGAATGAATGATTGAATAAGAAAGCAGTTCTGTCCAGAGAGATCTCAGTTCAAGGTGACCTCCTCACCCCCTACCCACAAGCAGGCCAGCTGGTTTCCCTGAAAGTCTGGGCCCTGGGCCAATGTTTTATTTCTTTCTGAGAGGGACCCCTATCTAGGACGTTTTTTCTTCTTCCCTTGGAACCTGGGAGGATGACTCATGAGGACTTTCAATGGGCAGCAAGTGCCCTGGTGACCATAGGGTCACAACCTGTTACTCAAGCAGGCAGGTCCTGGCTAGATCCCCGGGAGGTGCGGCAGTGGGGGATAAACATCTCCTGCGTGGCCAACAGCTGGCTGCTATTCCCCAGGAAACAGCTTCCGGCAGACACTCAATCTCTAGTTGTAACAGGTGGTGTGGAGTCGGCTGGCCCAGAGAGTGGGCCCAGGCCTAGTCCTGCCAATGAACTTGCTGTAGGGACTTTTCTGTCTATCAGATGAGGTGAGGTCCATGGAAAGCCTAAGGGTTGCCTGTTGAATGCTCGTCCTGTTCTTTCTCTTTTGCTTGCAGAACCCCAGTTGGGGTGGGGGACATTGGACAACAATGTGTCTAAGGGGAGGCTGGGCCTCTCCCCAGCCCCTGTGTTTGTGTATCCAAACATATGCACACGTGTGTGCGTGTGTGTGTGTGTGTGTGTAGCTGCAAGCGCACAGGAAAATGTGTACATCTTGTTTATCTACTCAAATCACAACTCCAAGACATCTACCTGGCAGGGATGGGTCTAGGCACATGATGACATTCTTCTCATTTTCTTTTTTCTGGCTTTATTTTTGTTTCATTTTTTTCCTTTTCTTGTTTTCTTTTGTTTGGCTGTGTGTGTGTGTGTGTGTGTGTGTGTGTGTGTGTGT
>NW_016107377.1:821348-830333 GCF_001604975.1 Cebus imitator
AAAAAAAAAAAAAAAAAGAGAAGAAGAAAAGAAAATCACTGGCTTGGGAGAAATTCCAATCCCTAACTTTGCCGTTTACACCTGAACAAGTCATTACACCTATAATCCTGATTTCCTCATCTCTAAGATAATAAGAATATAGCCGGACACGGTGGCTCACACCTGTAATCCTAGCACTTTGGAAAGACGAGGCGGGCAGATCACTTGAGGTCAGAAGTTCGAGACCAGTCTGGGCAACATAGTGAAACCCTGTCTCAACCAGAAATACAAAAAATTAGCCAGGTGTGGTGACAGGCATCTGTAATTTCAGCCGCTCGGAAGGCTGAGGCAGGAGAATCGCTTGAACCCAGGAGGCGGAGGTTGCAGTGAGCCGAGATCACACCACTGCACTCCAGCCCAGGCAACAGTGCAAGACTCTGTCTCAAAAAAAATAATAAATAACAAATAATTAAATTAGTAATAATAATATTACTAACCTCAGTGGTTCCTAGTAGGAGTTGACAACGTTTCTCAACTGGGGGTGATTTTTTTCCCTAGAGAGAAAGTTTTGGTTACACTGGGTGTGGTGTTGCCTCTGGCCTCTGTGAGTGGAGGCTGGGGATGCTGCTGAACATCAGACAACACACAGGATGGTCCCACAAGCAAAGCATGAGGCAGCCCAAAATGTCAGTAGTGCCAAGCTTGGGGAACTCTGGGTTAAGCTGATTAATGCACCACGTGCTCTCAGGAGGGTAGAGGCCAAGAAGCATTTTCTGTTGACTTAGCACAAACAAAGTTGCCCACAGCATAAAGGACTTCCCCAGTCCAGGAAAATGGAGTTAAGTGCTGGGTGTGAAGAAGGTCAGAGCCAGAGAGAGTCCCATTGTGCCCATGAGAGGGGGCGGGGAGAGTGGCAGTGGTGCCAGCAATCCCAGGGTGTGACCCACTGCGAGAAGCCAACTGGCTGGCAGGGGTTGCCAGGGCCTTTGTTCCAAGCTGCATTTGAGTAGCGACCTTGAGGTTTTTCCATAGAAGGTGGGTACTCAATGAAAGGGACTTCGTTTTCTGAAGTTGCTTGTTGTTCCACTTTTTATGTTAAGAAAATATTGACTGTCTAGATCAGTGCTTCAGGAGTGATTTTTGTCTCCCAGGGGACATTTAGCAATGTCTGGAGGCATTGACATAACTGGGGAGAAGAGATTTTTGGGCATCTAGTGGGTGGAGATCCGACATGCCTCTAAACATCCTAGAGTGAACAGAGCAGCCCCTACCCCTACCCCCACTCAAGAACTATTCGGCCCAAAATCTAAATAGTAGTGGTGCTGTATAACTCCAAATTATATGGTGAAATCCTGTCTCTACTAAAAATACAAAAATTAGCCAGTGTGGTGGTCCATGCTTGTAGTCTCAACTATCCGGGAGGCTGAGGCACGAGAATTGCTTGAACCTGGGAGGTGGAGGTTGCAGTGAGCCAAGATTGCACCACTGCACTCCAGCCTGGGCGACAGAGTAAGACTGTCTTTAAAAAAAAAAAAGGAAAAAGAGACCGGGTGCAGTGGCTCACACCTGTAATCCCAGTACTTTGGGAGTCCGAGGCGGGCGAATCATGAGGTCATGAGTTCAAGACCAGCCTGACCAATATGGTGAAACCCCATCTCTACTAAAAAATACAAAAATTAGCCAGGCATGGTGATGCACACTTGTAATCCCAGCTACTCAAGAGGCTGAGCCGGGAGAATCACTGGAACCCATGAGGCAGAAGTTGCAGTGAGCCCAAATTGTGCCACTGCACTCCAGCCTGGGCAACAGAGCCAGACTCTGTCTCAAAATAATAATAATAATAAATTCCAAGTTATATAAAAATGTCATTATTGGGGTCCAAACCACCCCTACTGGTAAGGGTTTGGAAGGGGAACAGGTTTGAGGAGGGAAATACTCCTGAATTCTTTCTGTTTGGACAGGTCAAGTCGTCCCGAGGTCATTTGAGAGCCAGAAGGGGGCCCAAGAGGTATTTTGCACTATTTCTTGAGGCCCCATATGTGCCATGCCCCCTGCCTTCTGCTGACCTTCAGGCATCTTGGAGGGAGGTCATCCCCTCAGAGCTGGAGAAATATCAAGCTAGTACAATAACAGGCACCAAAGGTTTTGAGGCATGAAGAGCGAAGAGCCTTGGGCTGAGAGTTTGAGTCCTGACTGCTTCAGTGAGACCAGCAAGTGCCTTCTCTCTCCAGCTTCTCCACTTCCGCCTCTGCAAACTCTGGATTCCAAGGACCCAAGATGGCCGGAAACAAGATGGTGGAAGTAAGGGGGCTGCAGAGAGCTGAAGAGAGGCTCTGGCACTACTGAGGTTCCCAGACGTCAGGGCAGAGTTGGGGGCCAAGGAGGTCCAACCGTGAGGACAGAGTGTAAGCGGACACAGGGCTTAGCAGAGGACCTGGCCACCTTTTAGTTGAAGAGGAAGTGATGAAGGGAAAGAGAGGGTTGTTAGGAGGAGGGGCGACAGAGAGGACAACAGCTCCCCCACTGGAGTTACGGCCTCCAGCCACATGGGGTATGGCTACAGATCCTGGAGGTTGGTTTTACCACTGAAAATCCCACGCCTCCAGAATTCGCTTAGTCTTAGGCAAACCAGATCGGTTGATCATCCTGCCCAACTCTCCACTCCCAATCTCCCTCCCCTTGCCTTCTTCTTTTAGAGAGACCAGGAAGCTGAATAATTGATTCTCCAGTGGAGGCGGTGAGACGCGGTTCAGGATAATGAGATGTAGGCTGAAGTCCATTGTGAAGGCATTCCTTCTGGTATATAAACACAAAGTCTTGCCAGGAAAAACCAAAACAACATTTGGCCTTTCCTTCCCCCTATCTTTTTTTTTTTTTTTTTTTTTTTTTTTTTTTTTTTTCTTTTTTTTAACCCGAGTCTTGCTCTGCCCAAGATAGAGTGCAGTGGCACCATCTCAGCTCACTGCAACCTCCACCTCCCGGGTTCAAGTCATTCTCCTGCCTTAGCCTCCTAAGTAGCTGGGATTACAGGTTCGCACCAACACAACCAGCTAATTTTTTTGTATTTTTAGTGGAGATGGGTTTTCACCGTGTTAGCCTGACCTTGTGATCTGCAAACCCTGGCCTCCCAAAGTGCTGGGATTACAGGCTTGAGCCACCGCACCCGGCCCTTCCCCTTCTTTAAGCAGCAGAATCACTGTAATTTTTTTTTTTGAAAATGGGTCTTACTCTGTCACCCAGGTCAGAGTGCCCTGACACGATTATAGTTCGTTGCAGCCTTGCACTCCTGAGCCCAAGCAATCCCCTTGCCTCAGCCTCCCAAGTAGCTGGGACTACATGTATGCAACAACATGCCCAGCTAATTTTTAAATTTTTTATTTGTAAACGCAAGGGTCTCACTTTGCTGTCCAGGCTGGTCTCAAACTCCTAGGCTCAAGCAATCCTCCCACCTCAGCCTCTCAAAGTGCTGGGATAAGAGGAGCGAGCCCGCACGCACAGCCAGAATCCCTGAGATTTGGCTGGACAGCCAAAAGCTACATTTCTCAGCAGATAGACGTGGCCATGTGACCACATCCTGGCCTGTGAGATGTGAACAAAAGTGACAAGTGCAGCTTCCACACCAGTTCCTGAAAGCAACAGAGTATGCCTTTCCCTGCCATTTCTTGGTTAATAGACTCAGACACAGAGTGGGCCAACCAGTTCACTCCTTGGATGAACATGTTTGTTTGACCTGTCCAACGTCAGTGCCTTCTTCTGATTATAGCATCCCAATTTTTCTTCAGACAATGAAGCAAAGGCCATTGGTGCCCTGGCCATTGTCCTAACCTTCAATGCACGCTGACCCAAGCTTCATCTGTTTGTCTGAGGACTTTCTCAGACCAGTAGGGACCACTTTGCTCTTCCAGGCTAGAAGTTCTGGGCAAAAACACTCCTGGTAGCAGCTGTCAGACAATGAGTAACAGACGCTGGCAGATAAATACCCCAGCTCCCTCAGCCCTAAGATGGGATAACACTGAGGTCTATGTTTGCTATGGTTTGAATGTGTCCCCTCAAAAGCATGTATTGGAAACTGAATCCCCAATTCAAATGTGTTGGGGAGTGGAGCCTAATGGAGTCCTCGTGAGAATAGATTAATGCTGATTATTAAAGGGCTTAAGGCTGCAAGTTCAATCTCTTGCTCGCCCTCACCTTCTCTTACCTTTTTACCTTCCACCATGAATGATGCAGCACGAAGGCCCTTGCCAGATGCCAGCACTATGCCTTGGACTCCCCACCCTCCATAACCATGAGCCAAATAAACTTCTATGGTTTTAAATTGCCCAGTCTGGGGTATTCTGTGACAGCAGCACAAAATAGACTACAACAGTGCTCCACACTGGCCGCCAGAGATCCCGGATGGACTGCGCTCCAGTTGTCCACAGTGGTAACACTTGATAACACTTCCTGTTTTGGAAGCCTCCTCTTCTCTGTCTCATTCCCTCAATCCCCTAATGGTGCTTTCTGGGATCATCTCCCAAATAATCCACTTATACCTCAAGTCCTCATCTCAGAGTCTGCTTCTGAAGGAGCCCAAACAAAGGCATGAAACTTTCTTTCCTGTTCCCCAGTCTCAGTCTGTAGGGCTAAGGTGGGCCTGAACCCCACTCGCCAACTCCACAATGGGTCAGACTCGGGTCTGACCAATGACACCGCCATACCTCTTTTAGGTACAGAGACGATTCAGGGATGACCATCTGAACTCAAACAGGCCAGTAACAGTTTCACCCAGGATTTATGTTGCAATTGAGAAAGAGAAACATTTCTGCTGTGGTTTCTAAACTGTTGGGATGTTGGCTTGGGAGCCCACAATTCTCTGAGAATGAAGCCACATCAGAGACAGAGTAGTGAGACGAAAAAGAGAAACCAGGTCCCGATGGTTTTAGGTGCATCTCTGGTTCCACTGTGGTATATAAATAATTTTTTCATTTATTAGGCTGGGGCATGAGAACTCTCCTGTTCCCCACAGACAGGACTACTTCCTATTGTTTCCCACGTTTACTCTCCCTGCCTGGCCCCTGAAGCCACTGGGGTTTGCAGTCTCTGGATTTGGCTGCAAACCAGTTTTTGCTTGAGTGTTCTTCCTAACACTGTTCAACCTGAATACTTTAGCAACATGATGGGGCAAGGACAGTTACTGAAAGTGCAACGTGGTGGAATAATCTGATTGAGAAATCAACTGTCGCCTTTTCTCAGTTCCAGGGTCATTGGGAAAGAATGAAAAGTATTTCCCTACTCTTTGCCAAGAAGGTAACTGGGGCTTTGTGATGGAAAAGACTGGGTCTCTTTGGTCTCCCATGCAGAATTAAGAGACTATTCTTTCCCAAAGCCTGGGCCAGAGAGTCTCAGACTATAAAGGCAGGATTGCCTACATCGGGGGTTCTAGAGGAGCTTGTTCCAAAGGTCCCCGCACGTGTGTTTTAGCCACAATCTTTGGGCATGGAACTGGAAATCTGTCTTTCAAACAGGCCTCTCCAAACACTGAGAAACTTGGGATTCTTTTATTTGTATGTATATTTTTCTTCTTTTTTAGCTAGAGATGGGGTCCCGCTATGTTGCTGGTCTCAAACTCCTGAGCTCAAACAATCCTCCCACCCTGGCCTTGCAAAGTGCTGGGATTACAGGTGTGAGCCATTGTGCCCGGCCTAGGATTCTTTGATTTGTAAATGACAGAAGCCCCATTTGAGACTGATTTATATAGGAAAGGCAATTTATTGGCTTAAGTACTGAAAAGGACTGGGGTAAGTAACTGAAAAATACTGGCTTCAGACCTGGCTGGATTCAGGATCTCAGATGAGGTTACCAGACATAGTCACTCACCATCTCTTTGTTAAAACTCGCTCTTTGAATGAAGATACCCCCCAAGCAGGCTTTGTGTGAGCAACATGGCTGTTTATCCACCTGGTGCAGGTGGGCTGAGGCCGAAAAGGGCGTCAGTGAGGGGCAGTGGGATAGGAGTTGGTTTTATAGGTTGGGGCAAATTTTTGGGGAAGGGGCAGGGGTGTTAAGGGGTAAGATCAGTTACAGTAGTGGGGGTAGGGGCAAGGAGTATCTAAGTTTAGTTACAATTGCAGGTGGGATAAGGCATGAGTAATTAAGGTGGCAGGGTGGTATGGAGGGATATTCACAGAGCAAGAACAGTTAAGATGGCAGGGTGGGGTGAGCAGCATTCACATTATCATAATAACAGTTAAGATGGTGGGGTGGGGTGAGAAGCTTAATGTCCAGGGAAGCTCTACTGGTCGATCAGGGATAATGGTGAACGCAGGTGGGGGGTAGGGGATGATCAGCCAAGGCAGGCGGGACTTCAGACTTTCTGGGTTCCTGGGCTTGCGCATAGAGGCCTGACACTCTTGGCTTTGTTCTTCAGTGAGTTGGCTCCAGTCTTAGTCTCTACTTGATAGCAAGATAGCAACCAGTAACTCCAGGCCTGCATCCTACCAGGTATGAGTGTGGTGGGAAAGGGGGTCACATCCTGGAAATGCTGAAGTTTGCAGCATTCACTCTGATTGGATGAAGTCAAGTCATGGCTCATCTCTGAACCAATCATTGTCACTTGAAGAAGGCAATGCTTTCATTGTCCAGGCCTGGTCACATGCTTATTGGTAGAACCAAGGGGTAGAAACAGCCTCACCTGAACTGCAGGAAGTGGAAGTGAGGGAGGGGAAGTTTCCCAAAGAAATTGGTGTCCAGTGTAGAGTCTAGTCTCGGCCATAAATCTCCCCCTCATGTTTAGGTGCTCTGGGCATCTTGGCACCCTGGGAATTCCAAGTTGCTTTTGGTCCAGATCACAAAAAGAGATCCATGATGCCCATTCAGGAAATCATCAAAGCCATATGGCAGGATGTGCTGGCTCTGGGAGGCTAACGTGGGAGGATCACTTGAGCCCAGGAATTAGAGACCAGTCTGGGCAATATGTGGAAACCCCATCTCTACAGAAAATACCAATATTAGCCATGTGTGGTGGCATGCGCCTGTAGTCCCAGCTACTTGGCAGGCTAAGGTGGGAGGATCGACGGAGCCTGGGAGGTCGAGGCTGCACTGAGCTGTGATCATGCCACTGCACTCTAGCCTGGGTGATAGAGTGAGACCCTGTCTCAGAAAATAAATAAATAAATAAATAAATATTAGGTTGGTGCAAAAGTAATTGTGATTTTTGCCATTTTTAAAAAGAAGTGGTAAAACACACACACACACACACAATTACTTTTGCACCAACCTATAAATAAAGCCCTAAAAGAGATTCTGTTGATTACTTCATTTCCCTTCTCTCCTGCCAACAGAACCTAATTTTGTTGGAATGAAACGCAAGGTGTCAGGCACAGGAAATTAATTCTGATTGGTCTGAGCCAGCCATGGAAATCCTGTTTCCTTTTGACAATCTTGGAGTAAGCATTGGAAGCAGTCCTGGCAGTTGTCTGCTGAGGGATTCTGGGAAGGATGCTCCTTTCTGTTAAAAGAGAGAAACTTTCCCGCCTCCCTGTTTCTTTTCTCTCTCACACATATTCTTTTAGCCTTTGGACATCACTGTGCTAGAACTGACATTTGAAGTCGTAGAAGCCATTTTGAGACCACGAGGAATCCTTGAGAAGCTTAGTGGCATCTGAACCAGAGCAACTCCATCTTGAGTAGGGGCTGCGTGAATTAAGGCTGAGACCTACTGGGCTGCATTCTCAGATGATTAGGCATTCTAAGTCACAAGATGGGACAGGCAGTCAGCACAAGATACAGGTCATAAAGACCTTGCTGATAAAACAGTTTGCAGTAAAGAAGCCGGCTAAAACCAACCAAAACCAAGATGGAGATGAGAATGACCTCTGGTCATCCTCACTGCTACACGCGCACCAGCGCCATGACAGTTTACAAATGCCATGGCAACGTCAGGAAGCTACCCTATATGGTCTAAAAAGGGGAGGCAGGAATAATCCACCCCTTGTTTAGTATATCCTCAAGAAATAACCATAAAAATGGGCAACCAGCAGCCCTTGGGGCTGCTCTGTCTATGGAGTAGCCATCCTTTATTCCTTTACTTTCCTAATAAACTTGCTTTCACTTTACTATGCAGAGTCGCCCTGAATTTTTTTGTGTGCGAGATCCAAGAACCCTCTCTTGGGGTCTGGACTGGGACCCCTGTCCAGTAACAAGCTGATTCGTTACCACAGAACTGAGATGCTGAAATAGCCAACCCTGAAACAGCCCACCTACTGGTATATTGTTACCTGAAACACTAAGTGCTCCAGTTGCTTCAAGCCCCCTTGATCCGGTCTAGTTAATTGCAACCTAAAGCACCCTAATGAATCCACCTGCAGGTAAAGAGGGCAGAACAAAAAAGGGTGTCACTTCTCAAAGATTATTCTGGTTCAAAAGCTGGTTAAGCCTCTCCCACTTTGCTGTCTGAATGTTCTATTAAGAAGCTCTTGCTACTTCCTGCTGACCAGGTCATTTAAAAGAAGAAGAAGAAGAAAGGGCTGTTGCACAAGATAAGCATTCATCATTCGTTAGGACACTACCACTATGACCCGGGTGCTGTAAACTTCCTTGTCAGTCTGAAAGTTGCCTGAAGCCTCATGCAAGCATTTACAACACAGAGGTGACAGTGAGATGGCTGTGGAGTCTAGCCTCTAACATTTTAATTTTCATTTGTTAATAATTTCTTTTCTTTTTCTTTTCTTTTTTTTTTTTTTTTAAGATGGAGTCCCCTCTGTCACCCAGGCTGGAATGCAGCCTGATTCTAGAACTTGGCCATGTTATCCTGAGCAAGTTACACTCTTGAGAGAAACTCCGTCTCTATTAAAAATACAAATACTGCTGGGCGCGGTGGCTCAAGCCTGTAATCCCAGCACTTTGGGAGGCCAAGGCAGGTGGATCACGAGGTCAAGAGATCGAGACCATCCTGGTCAACATGGTGAAACCCCATCTCTACTAAAAATACAAAAAACATTAGCTGGGCATAGTGGCGCGTGCCTGTAA
>NW_016107377.1:830633-836244 GCF_001604975.1 Cebus imitator
CATGGTGGCACGTGCCTGTAATCCTAGCTACTCAGGAGGTTGAGGCAGGAGAATTGCCTGAGCCCAGGAGGCGGAGGTTGTGGTGAGCTGAGATCGCGCCATTGCACTCCAGACTGGGTAACAAGAGCGAAACTCTGTCTCAAAAAAAAAAAAAATACAAATACTATCTAGGAGCGGTCGTGGGTGCCTGTAATCCCAGCTATTCAGGAGACTGAGGCAAGAGCATTGTTTGGACTCGGGAGACAGAGGTTGCAGTGAGCCGAGATCACACCACTGCACTCCAGCCTGGGTGACAGAGTGAGACTCCATCTCAAACAAAAAAAAAAAAAGAAATCAAGGAAAGCCTCTTGGAGGAGACTACATTTGAGCTGAGACAAAGGAGGAGATAGCCACATGAAATAGGAGAGGAGGCAGAGGAATTAGCATACACAAAAGCCTGGAGGTAATATAAGATATTGTCAGAGGTGTTAGAACCAGAACGATTCCATCTAGAATAGGGGCTGGGTAAAATGTAGACCCATTTTACCCAGGGTCTACATTTTAGACCCTGGGCTGCATTCCCAGGAGGGAAGGGAATGGGCTGCATTCCCAGGAGGTAAAGGCATTCTTAGTCACAGGTTGAGATAATAGGCCAGTAGGATTGATATCACAAGATGCAGGTCTTGACTACCCTGCTGATAAAACAAGAGGCAGTAAAGAAGCAGGCCAAAAGCCATCCAAACCAAGATGATGACAAAAGCGACCTCTGGTTGTCTTCACTGCTCATTATATACTAACTAGCATGCTGAAAGACACTCCCACCAGTGCCAGGACGAAGTCCAGAAGCTACCCTATACGGTCTAAAAAGAAGAGAAACCCTCACTCACTTCCAGGGACTCCCCAACCCTGCCCCGGAAAACTCATGAAAAATTCACCCCTTAGGCATGTTAGGAGACCGAGGCAGGCAGATCACGAGGTTATGACTTCGAGACCAGCCTGGCCAACATGGCGAAACCCTGTCTCTACTAAAAATACAAAAATTAGCTGGGCGTGGTAGCGGGTGCCTATAATCCCAGCTACTCAGGAGGCTGAGGCAGGAGAATCCCTTGAACCCAGGAGGCAGAGATTGAAGTGAGCTGAGATCCTGCCATTGCAGTCAAGCCTGGTTGACAAGAGCGAGACTTCGTCTCAAAAAAAGAAAAATTCACCCCTTGTTTAGCACATAATCAGGTAATATCCGTAAAGATATTCAGTCAAGTAGCCCATGCTGCTGCTCTGGTTACGGAATAGCCATTCTTGTATTCCTTTACCTTCTTTTTTGTTTTTTCTTGAGATGGAGTCTCACTCTGTTGCTCAGGCTGGAGTGCAGTGGTTTGATCTCAGCTCACTGCAACCTCTGCCTCCCAGGTTTCAAGCAATTCTGCTGTCCCAGCCTCCTGAGTAGCTGAGATCACAGGCGTGTACCACCAGGCCCAGTTAATTTTTTGTATTTTTAGTAGAAATGGGTTTTCACCATGTTGGCCAGGCTGGTCTCAAACTCATGACCTCAGGTGACCCGCCTGCCTCTGCCTCCCAAAGTGCTGGGATTACAGGTGTGAGCCACTGCGCCCAGGGCTGAGAGGATTTTTTGAACATGTCCCTTCCAGGAAAAGTCCAAATACCAATGAGAACTCTGAGTTCTGTACCTTCAGGGGTTTAAAGGCAATCTGGAGAAGAGAGTGTGGGGAATGACTGTATTCGTTATCATATTTTCAGCTGCCATGCCTGACTCATGGTGGCTTAAAGCAAAGAAGAAATGCAATCTTTTTTTTTTTCTGAGACAGAGTCTCACACTGTTGCCCAGGCTGGAGTGCAATGATACAATCTCAGCTTACTACAACCTCCACCTTCCAGGTTCAAGCGATTCTCCTGCCTCAGCCTCCCAAGTAGCTGGGATTATAGGCGCCTGCCACCATGCCCGGCTAAGTTTTTGTATTTTTAGTAGAGACGGGGTTTCACTATGTCAGCCAGGCTGGTCTTGAACTCCTGACCTTGTGATCCGCCTGCCTCGGCCTCCCAAAGTGCTGGGATTACAGGTGTGAGCCACTTTGCCCGGTGCAAACTTTTTTTTTTTTTTAAGATGGGGTTTCACCATGATGGCCAGGCTGGTCTTGAACTCCTGACCTCAGGTGATCCACCCACCTCGGCCTCCCAAAGTGCTAGGATTACAGGCATGAGCCACCGCGCCCGGCCCAGCAATCATTTTTTTTAATAGCAAAACATGTGGAGGTCAGCGGCTCCAGAGTCATTGCAGTGACTCAGGGGTATTCTCCAGGACACAGGCCCTTCTCATCTTTTTGCTCTGTCATCTTCAGCAGTTGGCTTTTGTCCTCAAACTCATTGCCCAAAACAGCTGCTGCAGTGCCTGGCATCATTTGATCACAGGACACTGATCAAAATGGGAGGGGAGGGGCTGGGCAGAAGGTTTTAACCACGTAAAGGTCTATGTTATTAATAAAGTGAAGGCCTAGCTGGGCGCAGTGGCTCACATATGTAATCCCAGCACTTTGGGAGGCCGAGGCAGGCAGATCACCAGGTCAGGAGGTCAAGACCATCCTGGCCAACATGGTAAAACCCTGTCTCTACTAAAAATACAAAATTTAGCTGGGCGTGTCTGTAATCCCAGCTACTTGGAAGGCTGAGACAAGAGAATCACTTGAACCAGGGAGTCAGAGGTTGCAGTGAGCCAAGATCACGCCACTGCACTCCAGCCTGGGTGACAGCACAAGACTAATCTCAAAAATAAATAAATTAATAAATTAAAATTAAAAAATAAAACGGGCCGGGCACGGTGGCTCAAGCCTGTAATCCCAGCACTTTGGGATGCCGAGGCAGGCGGATCATGAGGTCAAGAGATCAAGACCATCCTGGCCAACATGGTGAAACCCTGTCTCTACTAAAAATACAAAAAATTAGCTGGGCATGGTGGCATGTGCCTGTAGTCCCAGCTACCCAGGAGGCTGAGGCAGGAGAATTGCTTGTATCCAGGAGGTGGAGGTTGCGGTGAGCCGAGATCGTGCCACTACACTGCAACCTGGCGCCGAAGCTAGACTCCATCTCAAAAAAAAAAAAGAAAAGGCAAATCCCAAGTGAGCTGCAGCTGAAGGCTGTTGGCTAACTGCATGCTTTGCAGGGGAACAGCAAGTTCTTTCTCGAAGCTCTACTCCTCCAGGGCCACCACAAGGTACCCAGCCTCTGGCCTAGTTGTACCCAAGGAAGTCAACTTTGAGGTGACAAATCCCTTTCTTCCCAGACAAGCATCAGACCTGATAGTGTGAGAAGAGAGACTGAGATTGCAATATTAGGCTCAATTCAGAAATTGTCTCATTTTTTTAAAAAACATTTTCCCGGCTGGGCGCGGTGGCTCAAGCCTGTAATCCCAGCACTTTGGGAGGCCGAGGCGGGTGGATCACGAGGTCAAGAGATCGAGACCATCCTGGTCAACATGGTGAAACCCCGTCTCTACTAAAAATACAAAAAATTAGCTGGGCATGGTGGTGCGTGCCTGTAATCCCAGCTACTCAGGAGGCTGAGGCAGGAGAATTGCCTGAACCCAGGAGGCGGAGGTTGCAGTGAGCTGAGATCGCGCCATTGCACTCCAGCCTGGGTAACATGAGTGAAACTCCGTCTCAAAAAAAAAAAATAAATAAAAAATAAAAAATAAAAAAATAAAAAATAAAAAACATTTTCCCGCACATAGAATTTTCTGCTTTTTGAGACAGAGTCTCCATCACCAGGAGTGCAGTGGCATGATCTCAGTTCATTGCAACCTCTGCCTCCCGAGTTCAAGCGATTCTCATGCCTCAGCCTCCCGAGTAGCTGGGACTATAGGCATGCGCCACCATACCTGGCTAATTTTTGTCTTTTTAGCAGAGATGGGGTTTTGCTATGTTGGCCAGGCTGGTCTTAAATGTCTGACCTCAAGTGATCTGCCACCTCGGCCTCCCAAAGTGCGGGGATTACAAGTGTGGGTCGCCACACACAGCCTGGAATATTTTTATTATAGTAAAAGTAGAAATAGTACATGGGTGCAAAGAAGATAAAAGTTAGTCATGGCCAGATGTGGTGGTTCACGCCTGTAATCCCAACACTTTGCGAGGCCTCAGCAGGTGGATTGCTTGAGCCTAGGAGTTCAAGAACAGCCTGGGCAACATGGCAAAACCTCATCTCTACAAAGATTTTTAAAATTAGCTGAGTGTGGTGGCGCACACCTATAATAGTTCCAGTTGCTTGGGGACTGAGCTGGAAGGATTGCTTGAGCCCAAGAAGTGGAGGCTGCAATGAGCCATGATTGCACCACTGAACTTCAGCCTGGTGACAGAGCAAGAGCCTGTCTGAAAAATATATTAAAAAAAAAAAAAAAAGATTGGCTGGGCACAGTGGCCCACATCTGTAATCCCAGCACTTTGGGAGGCCGAGGTGGACGGATCACCTGAAGTCAGGTGTATGAGACCAACCTGACCAACATGAAGAAATCTGTCTCTACTAAAAATACAAAATTAGCCAGGAGTGGTGGTACATGCCTGTAATCCCGGCCACTCGGGAGGGAGGCAGGAGGATCGCTTGAGCCCAGGAAGCAGAGGTTGCAATGAGTGGAGACCGCGCCATTGCACTTCAACCTGGGCAACAAGAGCGAGACTCCTTCTCAAAAAAAAATAAAAAAAATAAAAAAGATTAGTCATAATTCTCCCATTATGAATGAGGATAATAGCTAATGATTACATGGATTGTTGATTATGTGCTAGGCATTGTGATAAACAATTCATATACATTGTCTCATTTAATCCCAGCTCTGCTACTTAGTCCCCCTATACCTCAGTTTGCTCATTTGCCCATCGGCATTTACAATACTATCCGTCACCTGGGGTTGTTCTGCGGATTCAATAAGTTAATTGATGTGAGGCGCTTGGAACATTGCCGGGTTTCACAAAAATGCTCAACAAATATTAGCTATTATCTTCATTACAAGTGTTCATTTCTTTATCCACAATTCTAACATCAAAAAAGGCTATCATACTGCAGGAGGAAGACGGGCATCAGAAAAAAAACAACAAACACTCTATGACAACTAGAAACGTCTCTGAAAAACAAAACATAAAAGGCTATGAAGTGAACTGTTTCTCAGAAGTCTGGTGCCAGCACTCATTTAGAAGGAAATCCTGGCCTGAGCCGAGGTTATACATGATCTTACTGAACCCACATAGTGTAAATTTTGAAACCCTGCTATCCGATAAAGGGTTGCAGCCTCGTGATACTAATCTTCACGACAACACTATGAGGTGAGTACTATGAATAGCCTTGCTTTATAGAAAAGGCAGCAGAGTTGGAGTGATTTTCCCCAGGCCAACTAGCTAGGAGGTAGAAGAACAAGGGTTGGAACCCAGCAGGCTGATTCCAAAGCTTCTGTTTGGGTCTTTTTCTTTTTTGTGTTTTTAATAGAAACAGGATCTCACTCTGTTATCCAGGATGGAGTGCAGTGGGGCAATCATACTTCACTCTTTTATCCAGGATGGAGTACAGTGGGGCAATCATACCTCATTTATCCAGGATGGAGTGCAGTGGGGCAATCATACCTCACTTTTTTATCCAGGAT
>NW_016107377.1:836469-838355 GCF_001604975.1 Cebus imitator
CAATCATACCTCACTCTTTTATCCAGGATGGAGTGCAGTGGGGCAATCATACCTCACTGTAACTCCTGGGCTCAAGCCATCTACTTGCTTTGGCCTCCCAAAGTGCTGGGATTACAGGCATGAGCCACCATACCTGAATTTTTTTTTGTTTTTCTTTTTGTGTTTGTTTGTTTGTTTTTGTTTTGAGACGGAGAGCCACCATTATCTGACCTCGGAGGAATTTCTATTTGTTTGTTTGTTTTTGAGAAGGAGAGCCACCATACCTGACCTGGGAGGAATTGTATTTGTTTTTGTTTTTTTGGGACAGAGTTTTGCTCTTGTTACCCAGGCTGGAGTGCAATGGCGCCATCTCAGTTCACTGCAACCTCCGCTTCCCGAGTTCAAGTGAGTCTCCTGCCTCAGCCTCCTGAGTAGCTGGGATTATAGGTGGACACCACCAGGCTAATTTTGTATTTTTAGTAGAGTGGGGGTTTCTCCATGTTGGTCAGGCTGGTCTCCTGACCTCAGGTGATCCGCCCACCTTGGCCTCCCAAAATGCTGGGATTACGGGTGTGAGCCACCACGCCCAGCCTTGTTTTTGTTTTTGTGACAGAGCAAGACCAGGCTGGAGTGCAGTGATGCAATCTCAACTCACTGCTACCTCCTCCTCCTAGATTCAGGTTATTCTCCTGCCTTAGCCTCCTAAGTAACTGGGATTACAGGTGACTGTCACCACTCCTGGCTAATTTTTTGTATTTTTAGTAGAGACGTGTTGGCCAGGCTGGTCTCAAACTCCTGACCTCAAGTGATCCACCTACCTTGGCCTCCCTAAGTGTTAGGATTATAGGCGTGAGCCACTATGCTCAGCTGGGAATTTTTTTTAAAGCAGTTTTCTTTACTGCAGGACTATCCAGAACCTTTAGTCTGCCAACATGCTCTGTAAGTCTACTTACAGAGGGTACTATAGAATGCAGCCTTCCCAGACTCACAGACCATGGATGTCAAGGTCATTCTTCCCCAGGGGATCTCCCCATGCTGTCACTTTGAGAACCTGGGAGGCCTAGTGGGTGGAACAGCCTGGAAGAACTAAGGATCCTGGGCAGAATAGGAGCAGGAAGGAGCAGAGCTAAGTGAACACTGGAGTCCTGTCACCAATTAACTGTGTGTGACCTTGAAAAAAATCTCTCCTCCTCTCAGACACTTAGCCTCCTGACTCATAAAACACATGACAAAACCATCTTTGAAGTCCCTTAGCTTGCTAGCAGCATTTTCTCTCCTGTCTTTTGAAGAAGAAGCAGGCGGATGCATTTGAAGAAGACATTCACAAGGACTTCAAGGGGGTACAGCTGGTACCAGGTTCCCCTTCCTGGAAATCCTTTGAAATTCCAGGCTGGGCTGGGTGAGCTGCTCAGCAGTGGGAAGCAGGCAGGAAGAACTCCAAATATCCCTCAAGCTCCAGGATGCTGAGTGCCAGATCACTTTCCAACCCATTAGCATCTGAATTTGCCAATGACATTTCTTTCTTTGTTGTTCTAATAGCTCTCTAAGACCACTTCAGCAAGTGCCAGGCTTGCCAGATTAAATGTATTTCTTTCTGGTGCTTAAAAGAAATATAAAACCTGCCGGGCGCAGTGGCTCACGCCTGTAATCCCAGCACTTTGGGAGGCCGAGGTGGGCAGATCACGAGGTCAAGAGATCGAGACCGTCCTGGCCAACACGGTGAAACTCTGACTCTACTAAAAATACAAAAACATTAGCTGGGCATGGTGGCACGCACCTGTGGTCACATTTACTTGGGAGGCTGAGGCGGAAGAATCGCTTGAACCCAGGAGGTGGAGGTTGCAGTGAGCTGAGATTGCACCATTGCACTCCAGCCTGGGGACAGAGCAAGACTCAGTCTCAAAAAA
>NW_016107377.1:839520-841155 GCF_001604975.1 Cebus imitator
TCACCGCAACCTCTGCCTCCTGGGTTCAGGCAATTCTCCTGCCTCAGCCTCCTGAGTAGCTGGGATTACAGGCACGCGCCACCATGCCCAGCTAATGTTTTGTATTTTTTAGTAGAGACGGGGTCTCACCATGTTGACCAGGATGGTCTCGATCTCTTGACCTCATGATCCACCCGCCTTGGCCTCCCAAAGTGCTGGGATTACAGGCTTGAGCCACCGTGCCCGGCCCTAATTTTTATTTTTTAATTTGAGACAGGGCTTCTTTCTGTTGCCCAGGCTGGAGTGCAGTGGTACAATCACGGCTCACTGCAGTTTTGACCTCCTGGGCTCAAGTGATCCTCCCACCTCAGCCTTCGTAATAGCTGGGACTACAGGAACACACCACCACCACTCCAGGCTAATTAAAAACTTTTTTTTTTAAGAGATAGGGTTTCACTATGTTGCCCAGACTGGTCTGGAACTCTTGGGCTCAGTCTTCCTGCCTCAGCCTTCCTGCCTCAGCCTCTCAAAGTGCTGAAATTACAGGTGTAAGCCCCCGTGCCTGACTTTTGCGTCTTGATACTGGGTGAGTCAGTAGCATGGGCAGAGGAGTATCCTGGAAGCCATTTCTCTGCCAGGACAACAAGCAACACTTTCCTTATTCACTGAAAAGATTGTGAGCTACAAGATTACATCCCGCTAAAGCTGAGTGCGGTGGTGCACACCTGTAGTCCCAGCTACTCAGGAGCTTGAGGTGGGAGAATCACTTGAGCCCAGGAGCTCAAGTCTAGCCTGGGCAACATAGTGAGACCCCCGCCCCCCAATCTCTATTTAAAAAAAAAAAAAAAAAAAAGAGATTACATCCACTAAACCCAAATTAATTTTTTCCTTTTTTTTTTTCCTTAAACCCATACTGGCTAATACTAAACCCAAATTTAATGGATTCCCTAACTCATCTTCCCCTTAGCTGATCCCTGCCCATAGCTCCCCCAGTGCCACCTGATGCCTGGCAGGGAATGTTGGGGAGTTGGAGAAACAGTGTCCAACCAGTTGCAACTAAAATACTTACCTTGGCAGCTGTTGCAGAAGCACATGACTGTGTGAACACATTGCTAGGGCTTTGGAGAGGGCTGTGCAATTGAAGAGCCCTGAACTCAGCTTTGCTTCATTCACTTAATGGTGGCTCTACCTCCAGATTTTCAGAAAAGCGGACAGGACTGGGTGATAAATCAGACGTAAAAAGTGAGTGAAAGGCCAGGCATAGTGGCTCATGGCTGTAATCCCAGCACTTTAGTAGGCCAAGGCAAATGAATCACTTGAGGTTAGGAGTTCAAGACCAGCCTGGCCAACATGGTGAAACCCTGAAACCCCGTCTCTACTAAAAATACAAAAAAACCCCACATATACGGCCGGGCGCTGTGGCTCAAGCCTGTAATCCCAGCACTTTGGGAGGCCGAGGCGGGTGGATCACGAGGTCAAGAAAGAGATCGAGACCATCCTGGTCAACATGGTGAAACCCCGTCTCACTAAAAATTCAAAAAATTAGCTGGGCATGGTGGTGCATGCCTGTAATCCCAGCTACTCAGGAGGCTGAGGCAGGAGAATTGCCTGAACCCAGGAGGCGGAGGTGGCGGTGAGCCGAGATCGCGCCATTGC
>NW_016107377.1:841650-843405 GCF_001604975.1 Cebus imitator
AAACCCACATATATACATAGCTGGGTGTGGTGGCACACGCTTGTAATCCCAGCTACTCCAGTGGCTGAGGCATAAGAATCTCCTTGAACCCGGGAGGTGGAAGTTTCAGTGAGCTAAGGGGGTGCCACTGCACTCCATCCTGGACAATAGAGCAAGACACAGTCAGAAAAAAAAAACACCTTTGTCTACCAGATGAAAAAAAAAAGTGAGTGAAAGAGAAAACTTCAAAATCATTTCAATGTATTTTTGGCTTGAGCAACCAGGTATTTAGTAAGGGAGAAATGGGTTTGGAGAGTGAGAAATCAAAAGTTTAATTTTATTAGACAGGCATGGTGGCATGCACCTGCAGTCCCAGCTACTCAGGAGGCTTGAGCCTGGGAAGTTGATGTGGCAGTGAGCCAAGATTGCACACTGTACTCCAGGGCAGCAGAGTGAGACTCTGTCTCAAAATAATAATAATAACAATAGAAGTTTAATTTTGGCCATGTTAAATTTGAGATTCTTACTGGACATTAATGAGCAATTGGACACACAATGCAAGCATTTATTATCTCCGTACTTCTTAATAAGTAAATCTTGCATTTGTAGGGGGTTTTTTTGTGCTTTTAGTCAAAGCATCCCAATAGTTACAATATTTGCATATATGTGTGTATGTATATTACACACATACACATATATATACTTCTATTCATCTGTCTATCTACAATTTACCTGGAAGATGATACATGGAACTAGTCTGGTGCATGCCTCTGGGGAGGGGGGACTGTGGACTACAGGATGGAGGAGGGAGGGAGATGGAAAGCATACTTTTATTCTGCTTGAATAAAGAACTGGAGGCCGGGTGCGGTGGCTCACGCCTGTAATCCCAGCACTTTGGGAAGCCGAGGTGGGCAGATCACCTGAGGTCAGGAGTTCGAGACCAGCCTAGCCAACACTGTGAAACCCCGTCTCTACCAAAAATAAGAAAATTAGCTGGGCATGGTGGCGGGTCCCTGTAATCTCAGCTATTTGGGAGGCTGAGGCATGAGTATGAACCCAGGAGGCAGAGGCTGCAGTGAGCCAAGATCACACCATTGCACTCCAGCCTGTGCAAGAAGAGTGAAACTCCATCTCAAAAAAAAAAAAAAAAAAAAAAAAAGAACTGGAGAGTAGGAGGAAACTGGGAAGCTTATCTAAGGTCACATAGCTGGTGGGTGACAGGGCTGCCACCTGGACCGAGGTTGGCCTGGCCCCAAGTCCAAGCTTTTTCTGTTCTAACAGGTTCTCTAGCCTAAATGTGTCCCTCCAGGATCAATGCTGTCTTTCTTGCTGCCTCTCCCTGGGCTGGCTTCTCTGTGTGTCTCACTGTGGTATCTCCTGTGGCTGAGCATTAGTAACTGGCTAAAAGGATTCCTGCCAGTGGCAAGGAAAGGCTGCGTGCACTCTTCTTCCCCTCCATTATGGAAGCCATCTATGTAGCCTGTGGCTGCAGCTGCAAATGAAAATAGTCCTGGAAGGTTCCCAGACAACACACCTGCCCCAAACGGATCAATTTCTCCTGGCCTTCCTTTACTTAAAGATTAGAGATGTTGGGGCCGGGCACGGTGGCTCAAGCCTGTAATCCCAGCACTTTGGGAGGCCGAGGCGGGTGGATCACGAGGTCAACAGATCGAGACCATCCTGGTCAACACGGTGAAACCCCGTCTCTACTAAAAATACAAAAAATGAGCTGGGCATGGTGGCGCGTGCCTGTAATCCCAGCTACTCAGGAGGCTG
>NW_016107377.1:843645-851063 GCF_001604975.1 Cebus imitator
AAAAAAAAAAAAAAAAAAAAAGATTAGAGATGTTTAGGATTCTGGTCATAGGCCTGGGTTACAACGGCTCTTTCACTGCTGATGGTGCTGTATGTCCTTGGGAAAGTTACTTCCCTTCTCTGTGCCTCGATTTCCTCATCTGCAAAATGATATTAATAACAGTAGCTATCTCACAGGGCTGTAGTAAGGGTCAGTGAGCCAGAGGATGTAAACTGTGTGGCTCTCTGCCTCTCTGGCACACCGTCAACTGGCATTGCTCCCGCCTCACACGTGCCCTTCCCCCACAGTGTCTTAGCATATGCAATTCTCTCTACCTGGAATGCCTTTCCCTTCCCCTTTTATTAGTCTAATAGTCTACTTAATGACTATTCACCCTTCAGATCTTCCAACATTTTACTGTAACATTCACAAAGACAGGACTGCTTGTGTCCCAACAACCCAGCACACACGGTATTTGGCATTTAGTTGACATTCATTATTTGTTCACTGAGTGAATGACTAAGTTAATTAATAAGGTGAAAAATCAGTTAATGCTTACTCATTCAATAAATGTTCTGTACATGAGGATAATAAATACCCACCTCACTGTATCGTTAGGCTTGAAAATGCTGTGCATTTAGGTTAGCCAAAGTGGCTCACGCCTGTAATCTCAGCACTTTGGAAGGCCGGAACTAGTGGATCACTTTGAGGCCAGAAGTTCGAGACCAGCCTGACCAACATGGTGAAACCCTGCCTCCACTAAAAATACAAAAAATTAGTTGGGTGTGGTGGCGCACACCTGTAATCCCAACTATTCTGGAGGCTGAGGAACGAGAATCACTTGAACCCAGGAGGCAGAGGTTGCAGTGAGCCAAGATGGTGCCACTGCACTCCAGCCTGGGGGACAGAGTGAGGCTGTGTTTCAAAAACAAACCAAAAACCAAAAATGCCGTGCATTTAAGTATCTAGAGTGATACGTGGTCGGTAGCATTGAATAAGGTTTATTATTAGTGCTATTTTATATTATGATCATTTTTACATTTTTTTCTTTTGGTGGACACAGGGGTGTGGGGGAGGGGCACTGCCAGGTTGCCCAGGCTGGTCTCAAACTCCTGGACCCAAGTCATTCTCCTTTCTCTGCCTCTCTGAGGGCTGGGATTACAGGTGTCAGGCACCACACCCAGCGATGATCATTACTATTATTTCCCACAGGTGTTCTTGCCTCTTACTGGTGGGCTTAGGTGTTCTTGGCCCTGCTGTCATGGGCAGGCCCCTTCAGAGCTTCATCTTGGCAGCTGGGTCCACTTCTCCGCCCAAGCAGCCTCAGCCTCCAGATGCAGGAATGTCCCTGCCTTGAGGAAACATTCTCAGCTTCAGGCCTGACTTCTGCCTGGCCTTGGCTTCAGTCTCTTTGTAAATAACTTCATTCTGCAGCAGAACAACGTGGACACATCCTGTGGTATCTGCCCAGTTCGTGATGACCCACCTCTCTTTGAAACAGGTGCAACTACCCCAGGACACCAGGCTTACAAGCTACTCAGCCCTGTCCTACAGCCGGACAAAGATGGGCGCCTGACCGGGTGAGCTGATTGGATCCTCCGTCCTGAGCTGTTCCTTAAAGGAAGGGGTTGTACATTCAGGTGCTGTGAGGCAGCCGGGTTTGCTCATGGGCTCAGAGAAGAAGACAGAGAGAGAGAAAAGAGAGAAAAGCAGAGATGAGGAAACCTGTGGGCAGAGGAATACAGAGACCAGGATACGGCTCCCACAATTCCTGATGGCTTTTCGGGTGCTCATTTCAGAAATGTGGGGGGCCACTGCACTTCCTGCCCTTGTGTTTCATGTGATAACAGCGATTCTCACAAAAAGTACAGCCAGGTGGCATAGTGGACACCTGTTGTCTTTGTCTTTCTGGCCTTGATACCCCTTCTGGAAACAGTACCTACATTTTCCCTGGGGAGCTTCAGATCTCCTCTTTTCTGCCTGTGGGCACCCCTCTGCCTAGGCACTGCGACTGGTTCAGAAAAGGGCACGTGAGCAGGCTAGACCCAGTGAGACTTCCTTCTGGGACTTTTTGTTCTTATCCCTGACAAAACAGAATTGCCTGGTTCTGCAGTTGCTGGGAGGCATCTTGACCCAGGAGGGGAGACACAGCAAAGGCTGGAAAGCACTAGAAATGGAGGGAGTGCCTCTGCAGCCACATGTTAGTTAAACTTGGGCCCAGCTGTGCTGGAAGCTGGCACTTGTCCTGGTGTTTTCAATTAAGGAGCAAAAAGAGAAGTTGAGTCTCCTCTTGCTCCAACCAAATTTAATTGGGTTTCTGTAACAGTAGAAACACTCCTGACTGACAGCGAATTTTCTCTATTCTTTATATGTATATATATTTTAAAGATGGGGTTTCTCCATGATGGCCAGGCTGGTCTTGAACTCCTGACCTCGGGTGATCCACCCACCTCGGCCTCCCAAATGCTAAGATTACAGGCGTGAGCTACCGTGCCCGGCGAATTTTCTCTTTTCTTTCTTTATATATATATTTTTTGACAGGGTCTTACTCTGTTACCCAGGCTGGAGAGCAGTAGCACAATCATGGCTCACTGCAACCTCAAATTCCCTGGGCTCAGGTGATCCTCTGGCCTTGGCCTCCTGAGTAGCTGGGACTACAGGCACTCACCACCACACCTAGCTAATTTTTTGTAGAGACAGGGTTTTACCGTGTTGTTCAGTCGGGTCTCAAACTCCTGGTCTCAAGCAATCTGCCCGCCTTGCCCTCCCAAAGTGCTAGGATTACAGGCTGAGCCACGGAGCCCAGCCTCTCCCTTTTACTGCAGTTGGAGCCAGATTTAGTGGGTTATTTTCCACCAGATCATAGACCTTGGACTGGCATATTGAGTCTCCCTTATAATGCCCACACTTCTGTCCCATTCCCAGTGATTTCGTAGGTTCCCAGATTTTGGCCTTGGTTCTTTTTCCTTTCTCTTTTGAGAAACTGCTTGGGAAAAAGAGAAGTGGGAACTTCCATTCATCAAGTGATTATAATTTCAGTAATTGTAACTTACATGAGGAAGGCATTCTGATCAGCTCCATCTTGGGATACGGCGGTTTAGAGTCAGAAGTGAGATGAGGACCAATGAAGGCAGGATTTTACAGATGAGGAAACGGAGGCTCAAACTGGTGAAGTGACCTGCCGAAGATGACCCATAAATACTGAGCTGGGATTTGGACTCTGCTCGACAGGACCTCAAAGCCTGGCTTTTAGCCACTACCTGTCCTGCCCAGCAACAAGAGCACTTTGATGCACAACCATCTGCCTAGGTAACATGCATTGGATGCCCCAGGTTTATGCTTTTTCCCTTGAAAATTCCAGGTCTAGGTGTTTGTCTTAAAAAACAGGGCTGGGAGGCCGGGCGCGGTGGCTCAAGCCTGTAATCCCAGCACTGTGGGAGGCCGAGGCGGGTGGATCACGAGGTTAAGAGATCGAGACCATCCTGGTCAACATGGTGAAACCCCGCCTCTACTAAAAATACAAAACATTAGCTGGGCATGGTGGCGCGTGCCTGTAATCCCAGCGACTCAGGAGGCTGAGGCAGGAGAATTGCCTGAACCCAGGAGGCGGAGGTTGCGGTGAGCCGAGATCGCGCCATTGCACTCCAGCCTGGGTAACGAGCGAAACTCCGTCTCAAACAAAAAAAAAAAAAAAAAAAAAAAAAAACCAGGGCTGGGAATGGTGGTTCATCCTGCGGTCATGCCCAGCACTTTGGGAGGCTGAGGTGGGCAGATCACAGGTCAAGAGTTGGAGACCAGCCTGACCAACATGGTGAAACCCCATCTCTGCTAAATACATCTCTACTAAATATATATAAATAAAATTAGCCAGGCATGGTGGTGGGCACTGGTAATCCCAGCTAGTCAGGAGGCTGAGGCAGGAGAACTGCTTGAGCCCAGGAGGCTGAGGTAGCTGTGAGCCGAGATCGTGCCACTGCACTCCAGCCTGGTGACAGAGTGAGACTCCATCTCAAAAAAAAAAGTGCAGATCACTTGGGACCAGGAGTTCGAGACCCTCCTGGCCAACATGGTAAGACCAGTCTCTACTAAAAATATAAAAGTTGGCCAGGCACGGTAGCTCACGCCTGTAATCCCAGCACTTTGGGAGGCCAAGGGGGGCGGATCACGAGGTCAAGAGTTCAAGACCAGACTGGCCAACATGGTGAAACGCCATCTCTACTAAAAAATACAAAAATTAGCTGGGCATGGTGGCTCGTGTCTGTAATCCCAGCTACTTGGGAGGCTGAGGTGGGAGAATTGCTTGAACCAGGACCCTTGAGGCACAGGTTGCAGTGAGCTGAGATTGAGCCACTGCACTCCAGCCTGGGCTACAGAGCGAGACTCAATCTCAAAAAAAAAAAAGAAAAGAAAAAGCAGTAACACATAATAGGGTCGTCTGTAAAATTAGGAGCAAAAAAAAAAAAAAAAAAAAATTAGCTGAGCCCGGTGGTACACACCTGTAATCCCAGCTACTGGGGAGGCTGAGGCAGGAGAATTGCTTGAACCCAGGAAGCAGAGGTTGCAGTGAACCAAGAACGTGCCACTGCACTTCAGTCTGAGCAAGAGAGCGAGATTCTATCTCAAATAAATAAAAATAAGTAAATAAGTAAAAGTTTAAAAAAAGAATATTTAGTGACCCATGAAAAGTATATAAAATTCAAGTTTCAGTATCCAGAAATAAAGTTTTATTGGCACATGGCCATACTCATTTGTGTTTTTTGGTTTTTCTCTGCAACAGCGGAGTCGAATAGTCGTGGCAGAGACTATACTGCCGACAAAGCCTAAAATCAGTATTATATGGCTCTTTACCTAAAAGGTTTGTCAACCCTGGCTGATTTGATTCTTACAACTTTTTTTTCTTTTTTCATTTTAAAGATGGGGGTTTCACCATATTGGTCAGGCTGGTCTCGAACTCCTGACCTCAGGTGATCCACCCACCTCAGCCTCCCAGAGTGCTGGGATTACAGGCGTGAGCCACCGCAATTCTTACAACATTTTTATCCTCTTTCTACGAGTCCTATTTTTATCTACTGTCACATATTTAATCCCTTTCTACCAATGAGAAGGCTGAGAGAGAAGTCTCGGAGAAGTTGTGCCATGCCCAGGGTCACACAGCAGAAAAAAGCTAGGATCAGAGCTTGGGGATCCTGGCTTCTGAGTTCAAGCCTTAACCCCTGGCTAGAGCTATCCTAAGTGACAGCCTCTCTGCCAGGGACTCGCCCTGGGAATCCCCCAGCCTTCAGCTCGCAGCCCTGTGCTGGTGGAGGCCCATCCAGGATGAGGAATTGCAGCGTCTCCTCAGATAGCCTTGCAGGGCACCTTGCCAGGCCCTTTTTTCCTCTGGAGCCTGGCCTGGCTCACACAGGCCACTCTGTGAAGCAGTGGGCAGGAGGCCTCTCTGGCCAGCAGTGTTCGGTTACTGCAGTGACATTCAATTGTTCCTAAGAGAGGAGGCCTGTTTTTGGCAGCTCCTGGACCTGGATTCCAGGAAGCTCTGCCTGACTCCCTTTCTGTTTGTTTCCCATCAGTGTATCTGCCTGTATCACTTTCCACCAGGTTACGTAAGTCGACCTGTTGCTTTCACTCTGTCATTCTTGCTGTTATTTCCTCACCACCTGAGCACATCACCAGCCAGGGAGGAAGACTCAGGACTTATAATAGGAGGTGGGACAGGATACAGGGCATGTCTGTAGTTTATTGCTGCCAAGATGAGCCCAAACTTCAGCTCTGCCCAGTTCCAAGGCTCCAGGGATGCATGTCTTACCCTAGAGGAGCCCAGGCCCTCAAACGTGGAAAGAGATCCCTGGGGTGGCAGTGCAGCTTTGTGGGTGAAGAACCCATGCTTGTGTGGACACTAACATAGTCCGCCTGCAGGCTAGCTTGGTAAGAGCTAGGAAAACAGAAAATGGACATTCAGACTCGAGGGAGATGTCTAGGTTCACATCTCAGCTCACCACTTGCTGGCTGTGTAATTTTTGGGCAAATTTCTAAAACAGGCTCAGATTCTGCATTTGAACTATGGAACAGCAACATTTGCTGCAGTTCTATTTTTAATAGAGACAAGTTGAAAACCATCTAAATGGCCCTTAAGGCCAGGTGTTCATGATGAGCTTGGGTAACACAGTGAGACCCCATCTCTACAAAAAATTTAAAACTTAACCAGCACAGGGATATTCATCTGCAGTCTTTTTTTTTTTTTTTTCTTTTTTTTGAGATGGAGTCTCATTCTGTTGCCCAGGCTGGAGTGCAGTGGCTAATCTCGGCAAACTCCGCCTCCCAGATTCAAGCAATTCTCCTGCCTCTGTCTCCCAAGTAGCTAAGATTACAGTCACCCACCACCACACCCGGCTAATTTTTGTATTTTTAGTAGATACGGGGTTTTGCCATGTTGGCCAGGCTGGTCTCGAACTCCTGACATCAAGTGATCTGCCTGTCTTGGCCTCCCAAAGTGCTGGGACTATAGGCGTGAGCTATCATGCCTGGTCATGAGACCCTATCTCTAATAACAATAATAATAAAATTAGCCAAGTGTGGTGGCTAACATCTGTAATCCCACCACTTTGGCAGGCCAAGGCGAGAAAATTACTTGAGGCCAAGTGTTCGAGACCAACCTGGGCAAAAATAGAAAGCCCCTCCCCCCAATCTTTATTTAAAAAAACAAAAGAGAAAAGTAACTAAGTAAGTAAATAAGTAAATGTCTCCTGATAGAAAATGGCTAAACATCAAGATCAAGATAATAGTATTAAAATAAATTTAAAAAGAAAAGAAAATGACTAAACAAATTATGGCACAAACATACTATGGACTTCTATGCAGCAGGTAAAAAGAATGAGGAAGATCTGTGTGGCCTGATATGAAAAGCCTTCCAAAATGCAGTGTTCAATGCAAAAAAGCAAGTAGCAGCCAGGTGCACTGGCTCTCACCTGTAATCCCAGTACTTTCAAAGGCTGAGGTGGATGGATCGCCTGAGGTCAGGAGTTTGAGACCAGCCTGACCAACATGGAGAAACCCTGTCTCTACTAAAAATACAAAATTAGCTGGGCGTGGTGGCACATGCCTATAATCCCAGCTACACGGGAGGCGGAGGCAGAAGAACTGCTTGAACCCAGGAGGCAGAGGTTGTGCTGAGCCTGGATCGTGCCATTGCACTCCAACCTGGGCAGCAAGAGTGAAACTCCATCACAAATAATAATAATAATAATAATAATAATAATAAACCACAAACACACACATAAAAAAAAAGTGGTGCAGGGCGCGGTGGCTCAAGCCTGTAATCCCAGCACTCTGGGAGGCCGAGGCAGGTGGATCACGAGGTCAAGAGATCGAGACCATCCTGGTCAACATGGTGAAACCCCATCTCTACTAAAAATACAAAACAGTAGCTGGGCATGGTGGTGCGT
>NW_016107377.1:854578-858868 GCF_001604975.1 Cebus imitator
AAAAAAAAAAAAAAAAAAAAGTGGCAGCAGAAGTCTATATGGAGCATGAAAATGTATGTAAAACACAAAAATGCAAAATAGTCCACGATGGTATATACATGTAAATGCCCAGAAAAAAATATCTAGAACAGCTGATATACTTGTCACTAGCCACATGCGGCTGTTTACGTTTAAATGCAAATTAAGTACCACTAAATAAAATGTAAAGTTTGGTTCTTCAATGGCATCAGGCCCATTTCCAGTGTGGCTAGTGGCTAGTGTATTAGATGGTGCAGATATAGGATGTATGCATCACTGCAGAACCTTCTATTGGATGGCACTGGTCTGGAATAGCAAAGCCAAATTGATAGCAGCGATTACGTTGGCATGGAGAGGAGCAAGGATTGCAGGGCGTTATTTACTTATTTATTTTTGTGATAGAGACGTGGTCTTGCTATGTTACCCAGGCTGGTCTCAAACTCTTCAGCTTGAGCAATCCTCCCACTTCAGCCTCCCAAAATACTGGGATTACAGGTGTGAGCCACCATGACTGGCTGCATTCTTTTTTTTTATTTTTTATTTTTTGACAGTATTTGTTTTTTAATTGTACTTTAGGTTCTGGGGTACATGTGCAGATCATGCAGGATTGTTGCATAGGTACATACATGGCAAGGCGGTTTGCTGCCTCCATCCCCCCATCACCTATACCTGGCATTTCTCCCCACGTTATCCCTCCCCACCCTCTCCATCCCCCGCTGTCCCTCCCCTACCCCACCCCAACAGACCCCAGTGTGTTATTTATTCTTTTAAACGCATATTTACTGAGCATTTACTCTGCGCCAGGCACGGTCCTCAGCACTGAGACCACAGCTATGCATAAATCCGTGTGTTCTGGGAGTTCCCATTCCAGGGGCTGATATGTCAAGTGGAAATAAGTACTTTGGCAAAAAAACAGAGCAGGGGATATGGATAGAGAATGTTGGCAGATGGCGCAGGGTAATGATTAATGACATTTTTTTTTCACTTACTTGCATTTTTGTAAAAGATGAGACCTCCTTACCTTTTTTTTTTTTTTTTTTTTTTTGAGGCAAATTGAAAACCATCTAAATGACCCTTGAGGCCAGGTGTTCACAATGAGCTTGGGCAACATAGTGAGACCCCATCTCTACAAAAAATTTAAAACTTAAAGCACAGGGTTGTGCACCTATGGTCTTAGTTACTCAGGAGGCAGAGGTGGAAGGATCCTTTGAGTTCTGTCAAGCAGGCTGGAGTGCAGTGGTGCCATCTTGGCTCATGGCAACCTCTGCCTCCCGGGTTCAAGTGATTCTTCTGCCTCAACCTCCCAAGTAGCTGGGCCTACAGGCTCGAGCCATCACACCTGGTTAATTTTTTTTTTTTTTTAATTTTTATTAGACATGAGGTTTCCCCATATTGGCCAGGCTGGTCTTGAACTCCTGACCTCATGATCCTCCCACCTCAACCTCCCAAAATGCTGGGATGACAGGTGTGGGTCACCACTCCTGGCCCTCCTTACCTTATATACTTTTACTCCTTATATACTTTTAAAACTATATAAAAGGAGAGCTGGGTGCAGTGGCTCACGCCTGTAATCCCAGCACTTTGGGAGGCCAAGACAGGAGATCACTTGAGGTCAGGAGTTCAAGGCCAGCCTGGCCAACATGGCAAAACTCCGTCTCTGGAGTCTCTAACAAAAATTAGCCAGGTGTGGTGGTGGCACATGCCTGTAATCCTAGCTACTGGAGAGGCTGAGGCATGAGAATCATTTAAACCCAGGAGTCGAAGGTTGCAGTGAGCCAAGATCGAGCCACTTCACTCCAGCCTAGGCAACAGAGTAAGATCTTTCTCAAAAAAGAAAAAAAAAAGTGGGCCGGGTGTGGTGACTCACACCTGTAATCCCAGCACTTTGGGAGGCCAAGGCGGGTAGATCACGAGGTCAAGAGATTGAGGCCATACTGGCCAACATGGTGAAACCCCATCATCTCTCTATTAAAAAAAAAAAAGTATATAAAAGGAAATAAACATACCCCAGGGGTGGAGAGAGGAAACCTGAATCCCTACCCAGTTCTGCTTTTACCTTTTGTGCCCTATGCCAAGTGGCTTAACCTTTCTGGGCCCCCATTTCTTTATCTGCAATATGCATTAGATAATGTCTCCAAGGTCACCACCCCTGCCCTCCTGCGCCTGGATGCTTCTGTGAGTTTCTTTACCTGTCCCGGAAACCCATGGATCATTGGAATTCTTTGGAAGTATTAAAATGGCAAGATTCTGTAGGAACCTGCTGCAAGAATCACAACAATCCAGAGAGAAGGAGGAGAAGAAACAAGAGACATAGACAGCCAGCAGAGGCTTCGATCTCCAGCAAACTGTCTAAGGGCTGCTTCCATGCACCTGGCTTAAAGCAATACAGGTACAGCATTCCTTAGAAAGTCATGTCATAGGCCGGGCGCGGTGGCTCACACCTGTGATCCCATCACTTTGGGAGGCTGAGGTGGGCAGATCATCTGAGGTCAGGAGTTCGAGACCAACCTGACCAACATGGAGAAACCCTGTCTCTACTAAAAATACAAAATTAGCCGGGCATGGTGGCACATGCCTGTAATCCCAGCTGCTCAGGAGGCTGAGACAGGAGAATCACTTGAACCTGAAAGGCAGAGGTTGCAGTGAGCCGAGATCATGCCGTTGCACTCCAGCCCAGGAAACAAGAGCAAAATTCCATCTCAAAAAAAAAGAGAAGAAGACAAAATCATGTTATAGCAGTACAGACACTTCCTAATAATGGCTAATATTTCTTGAGCACTGACAATACTCTGGACATCCTTTACACAGAAAATTCATTTAATTCTTGCAACAACCCTATGGAGGGAGTTCAGTACAATTTATCTACCCGCATTTCACAGTTGAAGAAACTGAGGTTCCAATAAGCTGAGTAACACTCAGTTACATAAGCAGAGTGGCTGGGCTGCATAGCGCTGGGTCTTAACCACTGTGCTTCAGCGCCTGCAGTGTACAGGAAACTAAAGCATAAGTCAGAAGAAACCAAGGCATTTGCTTATTTACAGCAGTATATTCATGTGCCCTGGGTACACAGATGAAGCGGGGATTAATTCTTATCAAGCATGTTGGGGTCTTCCTGCTTCTTGCCAGCCAGATACCAGAAGAATCCTGAATCAGACCATGTTTCTCTGCTGAAAATCTTCCTTGGCTCCCACCTCATTCAGCATGAAAGGCAAAGTCTCACTGTGATCCAATGACAAGGCATTCCATGATCGCTTGCTCTGCCATGCCCTCCGACCTCGCCCTTCCACTGTCTCATCCCACTCCTGCCAAGCTGGCTTCCTCCCTGCTCCTCTGTGCACTTGCCTGAGCTGCGGCCTCCTCCAGGGAAGCTCTGCGGTGGAGGTTAGGTCTGAGCTGAGCCCAGCAGCGTGAGTAGGTGTATTTAGCCTAAGAAAGTAGGAAGGTGAGGGGAGAGAAAAGATGTGACACACAGCATGAGAATGCACGGCTTATTCAGGGACTCAGAGGAAACCAGTATGGTGGTGTTCCTAAGAAAGAAACGGAGTGGAAAATGGCAGGGGAGGAGTGGGAGAGGTGGGCAAAAGCTGCTTTATGCAGGAACTGGGAGGCGTATCAGGCCGTTTGGATTTTCTCCTGAGGGCAATGGGGAGCTATGGAAGAGTTTATTTGCTCTTTATGTTTTTTAATTTTAATTTTTAAAGTTTTTTTTTAGAGGCAAGGTCTTGCAACATTATCCATGCTGGTCTCAAACTCCTAGCCTCAAGCGATACTCTGGCCTCGGCCTCCCAAAGTGCTGGGATTACAGGTGTGAGCTACCACGTCTGGCTGGAAGGATTTTGAACAAAGAAATAACACATTTGGGGCCAGGTGTAGTGGCTCACACCTGTAATCCCACTACCTTGGGAGGCCAAGGCAAACAGATCACTGGAGTCCAGGAGTTTAGGACCAGCCTGGGCAAGATGTTGAAACCATTACTCCAAAAAATACAAAAATTAGCCAGGCGTGGTGGAGCGCACCCATAGTCCCAGCTACTAAGGAGGCTGAGGCAGGAGGATCCCTTGAGTCCAGGAGGTGGAGGCTGCAGTGAGCTGAGATTGTGCCACCGTACTCCAGCCTGGGTGATAGAATGAAACTCTGTATCAAAAGGAAGGAAGGAAGGAAGGAAGGAAGGAAGGAAGGAAGGAAGGAGGGAGAGAAAGAAAGAGAAAGAAAGAAAGAAACAAAGTAAGAGAGAGAGAAAGAAAGTAAGAAAGAAAGAAAGAAGAAAAGAAA
>NW_016107377.1:861022-863016 GCF_001604975.1 Cebus imitator
AAAAAAAAAAAAAAGGCCGGGCATGGTGGCTTGTGTTTGTAATCTCAGCACTTTGGGAAGCTGAGACGGGCAGATCACCTGAGGCCAGGGGGTTCATGACCAGCCTGACCAATATGGAGAAACCCTATCTCTACTGAAAATACAAAATTAGCCATGCAGGGTGGCGCATGCCTGTAATCCCAGCTACTCGGGAGGCTGAGGCAGGAGAATCGCTTGAACCCAGGTGGCAGAGGTTGCAGTGAGCCGAGATTGTGCCAGCCTGGGCAACAAGAGCAAAACTCTGTCTCAAAACAAAAACAAAAAAAGAAGGACCCCAAAGACATTTCAGAGATGACTGGGGCTGCTCCTCCCATGATAGGCCCCTTGTGTCAGGGCCCAGGGGACTGAGCAATGTCAAAGGAGGGGCCACAGATGTCTGTGGGACTTTGGCTGCCACTGCCTCTCAACTCTGCCCTCCACACTCCATTTCCACCTCCTCAGCCACCCCAGAGGCTGCTCCAGTGGGCCCTGGTTTGGGGTGTGCTGTGCCGAGCCAAGCTGTGGGGGCGTGGCTGCCTCCACCTAGGTTTCAAAGGATGCCCCCAGAAGGCCTCAGGGCCTTGGCAGAAAAGCAAGGCAGCAGCAGGGCCTCTGTGGAGAGCCCCCACGAGGGCAATGCTCAGTGGAGCTATGGGTGTGGGGTGCCTGCAGGGGTGGGGCCACCCTGAGACTCTAGACCAGTTGCACCACCAGAGCGTGATGCCAGCCTGGGACAGCCACAGGTACATGACTCCATGAGAGCTGTGGCATGAGCTGCACCCAGCAAAGCTGTGGGAACAGAACACTCAGAGCCTTGGGGGTCAAACCGTGGAGGCAGGACTTCCATCCCAGTGGGTCCAGAAGGCAGGGCACAGCCCCCAGTGGGCCTGGAGGGCAGAGCCTTGAGTCAAAGATTGTTCCTGAGACGTAAGGTTTTAGACTTGCTTCGGATCTCTCACCCCTTTCCTCCTTCCTATTTCTCTTTTCTGGAATGTCTGTCCCATGCCTGTCCCATCAATGTATTTTGGTCTGAGTTCACAGGTTCACAGCTAGAGAGCAGTTTGCTTCAGGAGGAATTGTATCTTGAGTCTTACCAGTGTCTTATTTTTATTTTATTTTATTTTTTGAGACAGAGTCTTGCTCTGTCAGCCAGGCTGCAGTGCAGTTGTGATCTCGGCTCACTGCAACCTCCACCTCCCGGGTTCAAGCGATCCTCTCAGCTCAGCCTCCTGAGTAGCTAAGATTACAGGACTGTGCCACCATGTCCAGCTAATTTTGTTGTATTTTTAGTAGAGACAGGGTTTGACCACATTGGCCAGGCGGGTCTTGAGCGCCTGACATCAAACGATTCACCCACCTCGGCCTCCCAAAGTGCTGGATTGATTACAAGCGTAGGCTGATAGAATGATTTAAGACTTTAGGGGCTATTGGGATGGGATGAATATATTTTGCATGCAAGAAGGACATGAATTTTGGGGAGCCAGAGGAGCAGTGCTAAAATCTGAATGTTTGTGTCTCCCCTACCAAATTCATATGTTGAAACTTAGTCAATGGGATAGTATTAGAAGGTGAGGCCTTGGAAAGGGTTTAGGTCATGAGGGTGGAACCCACATAAATGGCATTAGTGCCACATATAAAAGAAGTCCCAGGGCCAGGCACGGTGGCATACTTTTAAGCCCAGCACTTTGGGAGGCCGAGGAGGGTGGATCATGAGGTCAAGAGATTGAGACCATCCTGGCCAACATGGTGAAACCCCGTCTCTACTAAAATACAAGAAATTAGCCAGGCGGGGTGGTGCGAGCCTGTAGTCCCAGCTACTCAGGAGGCTGAGGCAGGAGAATTGCTTGAACCCGGGAGGTCGAGGTTGCAGTGAACTGAGATCACGCCACTGCACTCCAGCCTGTTGCCTGGCAACAGAGCAAGACTCTGTCTCAAAAAAAAAATTTTTTTTCAAAAAAAGCTTGGGGGAAAATAAT
>NW_016107377.1:865838-868198 GCF_001604975.1 Cebus imitator
GTATTTTATGCACATAAAAACTGGAAAAACGCAAGAAACTAACAATAGTAGTTAGGGGTGTGCGTTTGTGTGTGTTTGTTTATGTGTGTGTCCATGGCAAGGGACAGGTAGTGATGGGAATTGGTTCAATGGAGAATAAAAGTGGGAGTGAGATTTTTCACTGGATTAAAAAATATATGTATATATAACAGCTTTATTGAAATATAATTTACATATCATACAATTTTTTCCTTTAAAGTATTCAATCTGCCAGGTGCAGTGGCTTGTCCTGTAATCCCAGCACTTTGGGAGGCCGAGACTATGGATGACCTGAGGTCAGGAGTTCAGCCTGGCCCACATGGTGAAACCCCATCTCTACTATAAATACAAAATTAGCCAGGCACGGTGGTGCACACCTGTAATCCCAGCTATCAGGAGGCCAAGGCAGGAGAATCCCTTGAATCTAGGAGGTGGAGGTTGCAATGAGCCAAGATCACGCCGCTGCACTCTAGTCTGGGCGACAGAGCGAGACTCTGTCTCTAAATAAATAAATAAAGTATTCAATCTAATGGTTTTTAGCATATTCACAGAGTTGTACAACCACACCACAATCAATTTTAGAACATTTTCATCACACACTTAAGGAGCCTCATATCTATTAGCAGCCACTCCCCATTTCTCCCTATGCTCCCAGGCTTAGACAACTAATAATCCATGATAGATTTGCCTATTCTGCACATTTCCTAGAAATAGAATCATACAATATGTGGCCTTTTGTGTCTGGCTTTTCTCGTTTAGCATAACATTTTCAAGATTAATGCCTGGCTAGTCACAGTGACTCATGCCTCCAATCCCAGCACTTTGGGAGGCCAAGCGGGGAAGATCGCTTGAGCCCAGGAGTTCGAGACCAGCCTGGGAAACATAGCAAGACCCCATCTCTAAAAAAAAAATTTTTTTAAACAGCTGGGCATAGTGGCACGTACCTATGGTCCCAGATATGTGGGAGACAAAAGCAGGAAGATGGCTTGGGACTAAGAGTTGGAGGCTGCAGTGAGCCGTGATTGTGTCACTGTGTCCAGCATGGGTGACAGAGTAAGACCTTGTCTCAAAAATTAAAAAGATTAATGCCTGCTGAAGCGGGTTGCGGAGGTACATGCCTATAATCCCAGCTGCTCAGAAGGCTGAGAGAAGCGAATTACTTGAGCCTAAGAGTAAAGCCCTGTCTCAAAAAAAAAAAAAAAAAAAATGTTCATGCCCTTTTGGCCCATTGTAGTATGCAGCATATTTCTTTCAGTACATCATTCTTCATTTTTTTTTCTTTTGAGACAAGAACTCACCCTATCGCCCAGGCTGGAGTGCAATGGTGCAGTCGAGGCTCACTGTGGCCTCAACCTCCCTTGCTCAAACGGTCCTCCCACTTCAGCCTCCTGAATAGCTGTGACCATAGGTGTACACCACTACACCTGGCTAATTAAAAAAAAAATTTTTTTTTGGCAGAGATGATGTCTCACTATGTTGCCCTGGCTGGTCTCAAACTCCTGGGTTCAAGTAGTCCTTCTGTCTCAGCTTCCCAAAGTGCTGGAATAACAGGCATAAGCCACCAAGCCCCGCCTCATCTTTTTTGTTGTTGTTAATTTTCCATTGTATGACTATACCATATTTTGTTTATCCATTCATTAGTTGATTGGTATTTGGATTGTTTTCACCTTTCCCCCACCCCTTCTTTTTGACCCGGAGTCTTGCTGTTGTCCAAGCTGAAGTGCAGTGACAGAATCTCAGTTCACTGCAATCTCTGCCTCCTGGATTCAAGTGATTCTTGTGCCTCAGCCTTCTGAGTAGCTGAGATTACAGGCACCCACCACCACACCTGGCTAATTTTTTTATTTTTAGCAGAGACAGAGTTTCACCATGTTGGCCAGGTTGGTCTGGATCTCCTGACCTCAAGTGATTGCCCACTTCAGCCTCCCAAAGTGCTGGGATTACTGGCGTGAGCCACTGCCCCCAGTAACTTTTTTCTGCTTTTGGCTATGATGATGTGAAAGGAAGATAAATCTTGGGGCCCCCATATCACTAAGCTAAAGGGAAGTCAAGGTGGGAACTGCTTGGGGCCAACTTGCCTCCCATTCTATTCAAAGTCACCCCTCTGCTCACTGACATGAAGGCATATCTCATTGCCTCCTTTGGAGAGGCCAATCAGAAACTCAAAAGAATACAACCATTTGGGCCGGGTGCAGTGGCCCTTGGGAGACTTTTAAGCATCCAAGTGTGAAAATAAGTATTTTCAGCTATAGGAGCTCTAATACCTGAAAAAGAAAGAAAGAAAGAAAGAAGGAAAGAAAGAAAGAAAGAAAGAAAGAAAGAAAGAAAGAAAGAAAGATGAA
>NW_016107377.1:873413-884313 GCF_001604975.1 Cebus imitator
TTTTTTTTTTTTTAATTTTTTAGAAACTCGATGTTTATTTTCCATGAATCTTATATGTTGTTTAAGAGGTCACACAAGAACAGCTTAAGACCATTCAGTGGTTGCTGCTACCCATTCAGTGGCCTGAGCAGTGGGAGCTGCAGACCAGTCTTCCGTGGCAGGCTGGGCGCTCCAGTCTTCAGTAGGGAACTGCTGGATAGGCACAGAGGGCACCCACACGCCTTCAGACCAGTCGGCAACCTCAGGTTGAGTAGCAGTGATCTCAGGAGCTGGGGCAGTCCATTCGCCCTGAAATTCCTCCTCGGTCACAGCCTTGTCAGCAGCAGCCTGCTCTTCTTTTTCAGTCTCTTCAGGATCTCTGTAGAAGTAGAGATCAGGCATGACCTCCCACAGGTGTTCATGGGAAATGGTGCCACACATGCGCAAAACTTCCCGAGCCAGCATCCAGCACATCAAATCCACTGAGTGAGCTCCCTTGTTGTTGCATGGGATGGCAATGTCCACCCAGCGCAGAGGAGAATCTGTGTTACACAGAGCAATGGTAGGTAGGTTAACATAAGACACCTCCGTGAGAGGCTGGTGGTCAGCCTGTTGGGTCAGCTCTTGGGTTAGTAACCACAAGCAGCCGTGGCTCCCGGAAGGCTGCCTGGATCTGGTTGATGAAGGTTCCAGGAGTAAAGTGGCCAGCAATTGGAGTGGCTCCCGTGGCAGCAGCAAACTTCAGCACAGCCCTCTGGCCAGTATTCTTGGAGGATATAACACTGACATCAGTAGGGTTTTCAATGGCAACAATGGCACGAGCTGCCAGTAGAAGCTTCTCCCAGGTCCTCTTCAGATTTATGATGTAGATGCCATCACTTTTCCTTTTATAGATATACTGTTCCATCTGGAAGTCAAGGTTGGTGCCACCTAAATAGATTCCTGCAGCCAGGAACTTAAGGACATCCTCCTCCTTCATTTGCAGGACATCAGGGGCTCCAAACATTGTGAAAATTTCCCTTTAAGTTACGACAGGAATCCAGAACAACGCCGTATGGAGCCCTTGGCAGGTAGCACGGAAAGCTGTTCCTTTTTTTTTTAAGATGAAGTTTCACTCTTGTTGCCAAGGCTGGAGTGCAGTGGCACGAACTTGGCTCACTGCAACCTCCGCCTCCCAACTTGAAGCAATTCTCTTGCCTCAGCTTCCTGAGTAGCTGGGATTACAGGCATGCACCACCACCACCAGGCAATTTTGTATTTTTTAGTAGAGACAGGGTTTCTCCATGTTGGTCAGGCTGCTCTTGAACTTTCGACCTCAGGTGATCCGCCAGCCTCGGCCTCCCAAAGTGCTGGGATTACAGGCATGAGCCACTGTGCCCGGCCTGTTCTTTTGTTTGTGTTGTGTTGTTTCGTTTTAAGACAGGATCTTGCTGTGTCACCCAGGCTGGAGTGCAGTGGAGCGGTCTGGGCTCACTGCAGCCTCTGCCTCCCAAGATCGAGCCATTCTCCTGCCTCAGCCTCAGGCACGCAGCATCATGGCCCAGCTAATTTTTTGTATTTTTAGTAGAGAGGAGTTTCCCTATGTTGGCCATGCTGGTCTTGAACTCCTGTATCAAATGAACCACCCAACTCGGCCTCCTAAATTGCCAGGATTATAGGCAGGAGCCACCACACCCAGCTGATTAAGTAAATTTTTTTTTTTTTTTTTTTTTTTGAGATGGAGTCTCACCTTGTTGGTCACGCTGGAGTGCAATGGCACAATCTCAGCTCACTGTAATCTCCGTCTCCCGAATTTACGCGATTCTCCCACCTCAGCCTCCTGAGTACCTAGGATTACAGGTGTCCGCCACCATACCCAGCTAATTTTTTTTTGTACTTTTTTTAGTAGAGACAGGGTTTCACCATGTTATCTAGGCTGGTCTCAAACTCCCGACCTTGTGATCCACCCACTTCGGCCTCCCAAAGTGCTGAGATTACAAGCATGAGCCGCTGTGCCCGGTTGTTTGTTTGTTTGTTTGAGACGAAGTCTCACTCTTTCGCCCAGGCTGGAGTGCAGTGGCAGGATCTTGGCTCACTGCAACCTTCACCTCCTGGATTCAAGCAATTCTCCTGCCTCAGCCTTCGGACAAGCTGGGACTACAGGTGTGTGCCACCACACCTGACTAATTTTTGTATTTTTAGTAGAGGTGGGGTTTCACCATGTTGGCCAAGCTGGTCTAAAACTCCAGACCTCAGGTGATCTGCCCACCTCTACCTTCCAAACTGCTGGGATTACAGGTGTGAACCACCATAACTGGTTCTAATTTTTTTTTTGAGATGGAGTTTCGCTCTTGTCACCCAGGCTGAAGTGGAATGGTGCAATCTTGGCTCACTACTTCCGAGTTCAAGCGATTCTCCTTCCCCTGCCTCCCGAGTAGCTGGAATTACGGGTGCACACCACCATGCCTGGCTAATTTTTATTTTTAGTAGAGATGGGGTTTCACCATGTTGTTCAGGCTTGTCTTGAACTCCTGACTTCAAGTGATCCACCTTGCCCTCCCAAAGAGTTGGGATTACAGGCATAAGCCACCATGCCCAGACCATAAATTTTTATTTTAAAAAAATTTTATTTATTTATTTATTTAGAGATGGAGTTTTGCTCTTGTTGCTCAGGCTGGAGTGCAATGGAACTATTTTTACTCACCACAACCTCTGCCTCCAGGGTTCAAGCCATTCTCCTGCTTCAGTCTCCTGAGTAGCTGGGATTATAGGCATGCGCCACCACACCCCACTAATTTTGTACTTTTAGTAGAGATGGGGTTTCTCCATGTTGGTCAGGCTGGTCTCCAACTCCCAACCTCAGGTGATCTGCCCACCGCAGCCTCCCAAACTGCTGGGATGACAGTTGGGAACAACTGCACCTGGCCCAAAAAAGAATTTTGCGGCCAGGCACAGTTGTTCACACCTGTAATCCCAGTGTTTTGGGAGGCCCAGGAGGGAGGATTGCTTGAGGCTAGGAGTTTGAGACCAGCCTGGGCAACATAATAAGACTCCGTGTATATAATTTTTTTAAAAAGAAAAGTTTTAATACAGGGATACAGGTGCTTACAAAATCGCCAGGAGGTCTGGAAGAATAGAAATCAAGAGCCATTTTGGGCTTTTGATTTCAAGCTTCTTCCAGCAAGGTCATGCTGCCAAGGTTACCAAAATGCTGCTGTTCTGTCCCTGCCATCACCATGACCTCCATCCTACTGCCTCACACCCTCCTAAGTGGGGACTACACAGTGGACTCCACCGTAAACACTCCTCCCACCTGCCAGAACTGTTCCCTTGGCTGACACAGCCCCAAGAAGATGACCTCTGCCTCTCTCCCACCCTCAGATCTCATGCAAATGAATGTAACTGACAGAACTTAATTTCCCACTGACCTAGCTGCAAGAGAGCCTGCTAAATGTTGTTTTAAGCTTCTGAACCTCTTCCAACAGGAGAGTGAATGGAGGTTAAGACCATCTATCCAGTCCGGGTATGGTGGCTCAGGCCTGTAATCCCACCCAGCACTTTGGGAGGCTACAGTGGGTGGATCTCCTGAGGCAGAAGTTCAAGACCAGCCTGGCTAACACAGCAAAACTCTGTATCTAGTAAAAATACAAAAATTAGCTGGGTGTCCTGGTGGGCACCTGTAATCCCGGCTTGCAGTGAGCCAAGATCACGCCACTCCACTCCAGCCTGGGCAACAGAGTGAGACTCTCAAGGAAAAAAAAAAGAACATCCATCCAGATTCAAGTCTAAAAATAATTCTGGGAGGTTTCAGGATGGGAAAAATATTTAAGCTGGGTCTTAGAGGATGTGGAGAAAGAGAACACAGTATATCCTGGTAGCAGAAACAGAACACCTAAAGGCATGAAAGCATTGAAAAATAAAACCTGGTGTGGTCCATAAATATCTGTTGTTTTTGCCTGCCCAGCAACAATTCCACTTGAATAACTGCACTTTGATTTCCCCTCGGGGAGCCACCCCGCCCCACGTAAGTCATGTGGTTCACAGGAAGCTGCTCTTGCTTCCTGGCTCCAGGGTGGGGGCGGATTGGGGCGTGGGGTTGGAGGTGTGGGCATGTGACCACTTCTGTCCAATGAGCACACTCCATCTCTTTAGTCACTGGGTTCGGCTCAGGGAGGAATATGTGAATGAAGCCAGACCAGTGAGGCTTTATTATGAAATTTCTTTTTTGGCTAAGTAACTTAGCTGTGGAATGGAAGCCTGGAGCAGCTGGGAATGAGCTGGTCAAGAGGAACACGTGAATCTGATGAAACCAGCTCAGAGGGAAGCAGAACTAAGATATTGAAAGAAACTAAGGGTTACCGTGTGAGCCGCTGTCCCAGGGAGCTTATGGCAGCGTTATTCCTAGTATCCTCTAACTAGAAACTCTCCAAATGCCAGATGACAGCAGTTGACTGGAACGTAAACTATGGCGTATTCACACAACAGGATACTATTCAGCAATTAAAATGAATGGTTTTACAATCTCACTCATCGGTATGCATGAATCTCAAAAACATGGTGAGCAAAAGCCAGATATAACAGCACAGATGCTCCTCGACAGAGGGGCTACAGCCTGCTAAACGCACTGTGAGCTGAAAATACCATAAACTGAAAATGCATTGAATCCACGTAACCTACCAAACATCTTAATTTAGACCAGTCCACCTTAAATGTGCTCGGAACACTTACACTAGCCTAAAGTTGGGTAAAATTATCTAACACAATGCCTATTTTATAATCAAGTGTTGAATATCTCATGTCATTTATTGAATACTGTACCAAAACTGAAAAACAGAATGGTTGTATACGTACTTGAAGACCAGTTTCTTTCTTTTTTTTTGGAGATGGAGTCTCACTCTGTTGCCAGGCTGGAGTAGAGTGGTGAGATCTCCCCTCACTGCTACCTCTGCCTCCTGGGTACAAGCGATTCTCCTGCCTCAGCCTCCTTAGTAGCTGGGATTACAGGTGCACACCACCACGCCTGGCCAATTTTTTGTATTTTTAGTAGAGATGGGGCTTCACCATATTGACCAGATTGGTCTTGAACTCCTGACCTCAATGATCACCTGCTTCGGCCTCCCAAAGTGCTGGGATTACAGGTGTGAACCACCGCACCCGGCCTTCCTGAAGTTCAGTTTCTACAGAACATATATCACTTTCTCACCATCATGAAATTAACAAATCGGTACATCGAACTATCAGATTGGAGACAGTCTACATCATATACATACGCATATCATACACATACATACACTGTCATATACATACACATACATATATGATGTACATGTGTACATCATATACAGTAATGTCCTCACTTCTTGATATGAGTGTTGGTTAAATGAGTATATTCAGTATATTCGGTTTGTAAAAATTTAGTATACTTTTGTTATAATGTATATTTTTCTGTATGTGTGCTATGATTCAATTCCAATTAAAGCAAAACGCACTTCTAGGCCAGGCGCGGTGGCTCAAGCCTGTAATCCCAGCACTTTGGGAGGCCGAGGCGGGTGGATCACGAGGTCAAGAGATCGAGACCATCCTGGTCAACATGGTGAAACCCCGTCTCTANGCTGAGGCAGGAGGCTAGCTTGAACACAGGAGGCAGAAGTTGCAGTGAGCCAAGACAGTACCACTGCACTTCAGCTTGGGTGATAGAGCAAGACTTTCTCTCAAAAAAAAAAAAAAAAGAAAGAAAGAAAAAGAAGTGTGTTGCTCCACTTACTATTGCTACTGCATAACAAATCATCCCAGCCATGCTTGGTGGCTCATGCCTGTAATCTCAACATTCCACCCAGATTCACAGGAAGGGAAATTAGAGAAAGTTCTGGATGAGCGTGAAGACAGGAAATATTGTTGAGGGCATCTTTGGAAAATACATTCTGCCACACATGTACATTGCAGTCATGTTTGTGCTGGTCCAGCATCTCTTATCCAGAGCCCTTGGAGCTAAACGTGTTTTGAGTTTTAGAAATTCTTAGAATTTTGAAAGATAATATGGTGTATTCATGAAATCTATCATACTTCTTGAGAGGAATGGTTTATCCTGTAAGCAAAAATCTAAACTCGGTACGGTGGCCCACACCTATAGTTCCAGCTATTCAGGAGGCTGAGGCAGGAGGATCTATTGAGCCCAGGAGGTTGATGCTGGAATGAGCTATGATCGCGCCACTGCACTCCAGCCTGGGTAACAAGAGCAAAACTCCGTCTAAAAAAACAAACAAACAAACAAACAAAAAAACGCACTTCTAAAAACCTCAGAAATACAAAACTGGGGAAGGAAAGAAAGGCAGGTCAGGACTAGGTGGATACAAGACTGAAAATATATCATTAGGACTCAATTTCTCTTTGCTGTTTGTATCAGAATCTGTTCACATGCTCACTTCATTCTCAGGTTCCACATGTTGACAAAACAGTTGCCATTGCTGTGGCCTCAAAACCTGTCATATTTATGTCTAGCATGAAAGAGAAAGTTGACTTCTCCAAAGGCACAAAGAAAGCTGGAAATTTAGTCTTATCGGCTCTGGCTGTTCTGCTCAGCCGTGAACCAATCACTGTTGCAGAAGGAGTATAATATTCTGACTGGCCAGGTAGGTTAACATGATGTCTTGGGATGAAAATGGAGTGAACAACCTCAGAGAACCACGTAGACTGAAAACAAGGAGAAAAGGAAATCTGTTTCAGAAGTCAGGTGAATGGATGTTGGGTGACTTAAAAAAGGTCAATAAATACCTGGTACCTGGATGGTAGTGGCTTCATCATCATCATCATCATTTTCTCTTAGCATCTAGAAAAATGTCTGGCACCTAGTTTGGCACTTGATAAACATTAAATGTTTTTCTTTTTCTTTGTTTTTTTGAGACAGTGTCTCACTCTATTGTCCAGGCTGGAGTGCAGTGGGGCAATCTCAGCTCACAGCAACCTCCGCCTCCCAGGTTCAAACAATTCTCATGCCTCAGCCTCCCAAGTACCTAGCATTACAGGCACCCGCCATGACATCCGGCTAATTATTTTTTGTATTTTTAGTAGAGATGAGGTTTCACCACGTAGGCCAAGCTGGCCTCGAACTCCTGACCTCAAAGGATTCGCTGTCCTTGGCCTCCCAAAGTGCTGGGATTATAGGGCTGAGCCACCGTGCCCGGCGAGTACTTGATAAATATTAATATCTGTTGAATGAGAGAATGAGTTCTATCAGGCAATACTAGGAGCAATCTTCTCATGCCTTAGGCCTTCTTGTCCAGGATAGGAAAGACTGGGCAGAATCTAGAAAAGGGTTGTAAGTCAGTTTTTATTTTTAATTTTTATTATTATTATATTTTTTGAGACAGAGTTTCACTTGTTACCCGGGCTGGAGTGCAATGGGTTCAATCTCAGCTCACTGCAACCTCTGCCTCCCAGGTTCAAGCGATTCTCCTGCCTCAGCCTCCCAAGTAGCTGGGACTACAGGCATGTGCCACCAACCCCGACTAATTTTTGTATTTTTAGTAGAGACAGGGTTTCACCATGTTGGCCAGGCTGGTTTCAAACTCCTAAGCTCAGGTGATCCACTCTCCTTAGCCTCCCAAAGTGCTGGGATTACAGGCATGAACCACCACGCCAGGCCTATTTTATTTTATTTTTTAATTATTTTAGAGGTAGGGTCTCATGTTGTCCAGGCTGGATTGCAGTGGCTATTCACAGGCATGATCCCACTACTAACCAACACTGGGGTTTTGACGTGCTCCATGCCCAACCTGGGCTGGTTCATCCCACTGTAGTCAACCTGGTGGTCCCCCCGTCCTGGGAGGTCACCGTATTGATGCCGAACTTAGTGCAGACACCCAACTGACATAGCGCACTACAACATGAAACTTTTGGACTCAAGTGATCCTCCTGTCTCACCCTCATGAGTAGCGGGGACTATAGGCTCATGCCACCATGACTGGCTACAAGTAAGTTTTTTGACAGCAAAGGCATAGTCCTGTATAGAATCAAAGCTCTTGGAAGCTTTTGCTAACTCTTATGTTACTCTTTCTCTTCAGAGGGGATTGGTGGCAGAAGGACCAAACCCTGGAAAGTTCTGATCATGTAGTAATGGTGGGTGAAGCAGAAAATAAAGGAAGCCCCCCTTCACTGCTGCTGGGAGTATAAATTGCTACAACCATTTTGGAGAACACTTTGGAAAATAGTTAAGCAGAAGATTTGGATATCTCACCTGTTCACCAAATCCTCTCTTGTAAACCATGTGCTCTGGATAAATTGTTGCCCCTATGCACAAGTTACATATAGAAGTGTGTTGCAGCTGGGCGCGGTGGCTCATGTCTGTAATCCCAGCACTTTGTGAGACCAAGGCAGGGAGATGGGGGGGAATCACTTGAGGTCAGGGGTTCAAGACCAGCCTGGACGATATGGTGAAACCCCATCTCTACTAAAAATACAAAAATTAGCCGGGCATGATGGTGCACCTTTAATCCCAGCTACTCAGGAAGCTGAGGCAGGAGGCTAGCTTGAACACAGGAGGCAGAAGTTGCAGTGAGCCAAGACAGTACCACTGCACTTCAGCTTGGGTGATAGAGCAAGACTTTCTCTCAAAAAAAAAAAAAAAAGAAAGAAAGAAAAAGAAGTGTGTTGCTCCACTTACTATTGCTACTGCATAACAAATCATCCCAGCCATGCTTGGTGGCTCATGCCTGTAATCTCAACATTCCACCCAGATTCACAGGAAGGGAAATTAGAGAAAGTTCTGGATGAGCGTGAAGACAGGAAATATTGTTGAGGGCATCTTTGGAAAATACATTCTGCCACACATGTACATTGCAGTCATGTTTGTGCTGGTCCAGCATCTCTTATCCAGAGCCCTTGGAGCTAAACGTGTTTTGAGTTTTAGAAATTCTTAGAATTTTGAAAGATAATATGGTGTATTCATGAAATCTATCATACTTCTTGAGAGGAATGGTTTATCCTGTAAGCAAAAATCTAAACTCGGTACGGTGGCCCACACCTATAGTTCCAGCTATTCAGGAGGCTGAGGCAGGAGGATCTATTGAGCCCAGGAGGTTGATGCTGGAATGAGCTATGATCGCGCCACTGCACTCCAGCCTGGGTGACAGAGGGAGACCCTGTCTCAAAAAAAAAAAAAAAAAAAATCTAAATATTTCCTCAGTGGAACATATGAATATTCACATTAAGTGGCATAATGATTATAGATAGCTTTCTGTCTATTCAGACCAGGTTTTGCCACTAAAGAAGTTCAAGTCAGGTCAGATCTTGCTGCTAAAGCTAAATAAATTATAAAAAAGCCTTCCATTTTTAGGTTTCCTGGAATTTGAATTATGGCTAAGTAGGTACGGACCAGCGTGAACCAAAAATTGGAACAAACTTAAATAGATATCATCAGAAAAAAAGGATTTTAAAAGGTGAGGACAAGTTATATGATGAAATATTACACAGCAGTGAAAATGAATAAACGAGCAACATGTATGATTATGGAAATATAATAAAAATAATGTCAAGAGAAAGCAAGTTGCAGAAGAGTATATTTATGATAAGTAAAGATAGCCCAGGTTTTCTGCATTAAAAATAGCTTCTGGCCTAGGGTGGTGGCTCATGCCTGTAATCTCAGCACTTTGGGAGGCTGAGGTGGGTAGATCACGTGAAGTCAGGAGTTGGAGACCAGCATGGCCAAGATGGCGAAAGCCTGTCTCTACCAAAAATACAATAATTAGCTGAGCCTGGTTGTGCATGGCTGTTGTCCCAGCTACTTGGGAGGCTGGGGCAAGAGAATCACTTGAATCCAGGAGGCAGAGGTTGCAGTGAGCCGAGGTCACACCATTGCACTCCAGCATGGGCGACAGAGCATGACTCTGTCTCAAAAAAAAAAAAGCTCCCGTATCTCAGAGACTTTATTTATTGCTCATGGTACATGTCATTATTGGCCAAATGGGGTTGGGAGAGTCTCCTCCTCATTCTGGAATTCAGCTGGTGGGTGGCTGCTCTGAAGAACATTGATGGTTATTTGCTGGAAGGAAAAGTAGGGGAAGGATGCACTGCCTGTTTTTTTTTGAGACAGTCTCACTCTATCACGCAGGCTGGAGTGCAGTAGTAGGATCTCAGGTCGCTGCAACTTCTGCCTCCCAGGCTCAAGTGATTTTCATGCCTTAGCCTCCCCAGGAGCTGGAACTACAGGCATGCACCACCACGCGCAGCTAATTTCTGTTAGAGACAGGTTTTTGTCATGTTGGCCAGGCTGGTCTCGAACTCCTGACGTCAAGTCATCCTCTCAACTTGGCCTCCCAAAATGCTGGGATTACAGTCATGAGCCACCACACCTGGTCCATGAACAGGCTCTTAAAGCTGCTGGCAGGAAGTAATGCCTGTCACTTCTCTCCTGAGCCTCAGTTTCACTGGAGGGGGGATGAGGGCTCACTTAATAGCTTGGTTATCAGGGTGAACCTCATGGTCAATGCTCAATCGACAGGAGTGCCCAGCACAGGAAGCACTTGGAGCTGTGGCTTCTGGGACCTCCTCAGCAGTTACACACATACCGGTTCCCTTTGTCTGCTCATGGCCTCTGTGTGTTTCAACAGAGACAGTTATTGCTCTGTGATGTTATCTTGCTACTGATGATTTCTGTTTATGGATTGTGCAATGTCTTCCTCAGGATGGGTGCCTGGAAGCTTCTTCGGTGGAATTTGAAAGGATGAGCAGGCCAGGTGCTGTGGATCACCCTTGTAATCCCAGTACCTTGAGAGGCCAAGGCAGGAGGATTGCCTGAGGCCAGGAGTTCAAGACAACTCTGGTCAACATGGTGAGATCTGGTCTCTACACCAACAATAAAAACAGCTGGGCATGGTGGCCTGTAGTCCCAGAGCACGTTGTTAGTTGCAATTTTTAAGTTTACGTTGTAGATTCTTTTCTTTTTTTT
>NW_016107377.1:884353-900030 GCF_001604975.1 Cebus imitator
ATCTTGGCTCACTGCAACCTCCGCCTCCCGGGTTCAAGCGATTCTCCTGCCTCAGCCTCCCAAGTAGCTGGGATTACAGGCACTATGGCTGGCTAATTTTTGTATTTTTAGTAGAAACAGGGTTTCAACATCTTGGCCAGACTGGTCTCAAACTCCTGACCTCAGGTGATCCGTCCACCTCAGCCTCCCAAAGCGCTGGGATTACAGGCAGGAGCCACTGTGCCCGGCTGGAGGTTTTCTTTATGTGTTTGATTTCAGTCAGCTTGCAATTAGGTGCTGACAAGCACAAGAGGCCCAATTTGTGCTCTCCTGAGATTTCACCAAGCACCTCCCTTTCTTTAGGCCACTCCCCTGCTCTAAAACCTCCAAGGGCTCTCTATGACTCACAGGAAAAATTTAAGAATAGTGATGGCTCCCATGGATTGAGCACTTCCTACATATCAGGCACTTTATGGAGACACTATTTGTAATCTGTGCACAATCCCAGAAGGAAGGAACTGTTTGATCTCCATTTCAGAGATGCAGAAATGGAAGTTCTGAGAGGTGAAATGACTTGCCAAGATGACAGAGTGAGGGCAAGGAAGAAGCTAGACTGGCAGCCAGATCCATCTGATTCTAGGGCCCATGCTGAGCCACAGGGTCAGGCCTCACCTCTCCAGCCTCACCCCTCGCCTCTTTGTTTTCCTTGGGGGACCAGCTGCTCCAACCAGGCAGGCCTCTTCTCACTGCCCCTTGAGCAAACCTGTCTCAATGTCCCTTCAAAGACCATCTAGAATCTCACAGGACTCCTTTCCCTACTGTCACCCATGCTGAGTCCTGCCCTTATGACAGAGTCCCTCAGCTAGTCACTTTCCTGTTGGTAATATGTCACTAGGCTGCAAGCATGTCTTAATCATCTTTGTGTCCGCCATGCCCAGTGCACACTCACTGTACACCTGTCATCCTTCAGCAATTATTCAGCACCTACTGGCTGCTGAGCACTGTGCTAGCTACAAGGATCCAGCAAAGAGTGAAACCAAATCCCTGCTCTCGTGAAGTGTATGTTCTGATCTGGGAGATGAAAATGAACAAGTAAACTGGCACATGTATAGTAGAATGTCAGAGGGATAAGAAGTGCTGTGGAGGAAAATGAAGCTGAGGAAGCTATGGGTAGAGAGTGCTGGGATGGGGAGAGGTAAGCTACTTTTGAGGAAAGGTCTTTTTGAGAAGGTAACATTTGAGCAGAAATTAGAATACCGTGAGTTTGTCTGAGGGACTGAATAGTTAAATGAATACATGAATAACTTGGAGAAGAAAAAGGAGTGCAGAGGAAAGAGTTTGAGGTAGGGATGCCTGACCCCCTGTCATCTTTTTCTTCCATTTAAAAACATAACCAATTGGCCGGGTGCAGTGGCTCATGCCTATAATCCCAGCACGTTGGGAGGCTGAGGCGAGTGGATCACCTGAGGTCAGGAGTTCAAGACCAGCCTGGCCAACATAGTAAAACCCTGTCTCAACTAAAAATACAAAAAAAATTAGCTGGGCTTGGTGGCGGGTGTCTGTAAAACCAGCTACTTCGAGAGGCTGAGGCAGGAGAATTGCTTGAACCCAGGAGGCAAAGGTTGCGGTGAGCCGAGATCACACAATTGCGCTCTAGCCTGGGCGACTAGAGTGAAACTCTGTCTCAAAAAAAAAAAGCCAATTTATTTATTTCATTTATTTTGAGATAGAGTCTCACTCTGTTGCCCAGGATGGAGTGCAGTGGTGCGATCTCAGCTCATTGAAATCTCTGCCTCTGGGGTTCAGGCGATTCTTGTGCCTCAGCCTCCTGAGTTGCTGGGATTGCAGGCTGCCCACCACCATGCCTGTAATTTTTGTATTTTTTTTTTGAGATGAAGTCTCACTTGTGCCTTTGCCCAGGCAGGAGTGCAATGGCACAATTTCAGCTCACTGCAACCTCTGCCTCCCAAGTTCAAGCAATCCTCCTGCTTCAGCCTCCCGAGTAATTGGGATTACAGGCACGTGCCATCATGCCCAGCTAATTTTTGTATTTTTTAGTAAAAGCAGAGTTTCACCATGTTGGCCAGGCTGGTCTCATATTCCTGACCTCAAGTTATCTTGCTGCTTCACCGTCCCAAAGTGCTGGGATTGCAGGCATGAGCCGCTGCACCCGGCCTAAAAACATAACCAATTTATTTTGATGCCTTGTTATTTCAGATGGGACAGAAGTAGAGATTGATCATTGGTACATAGTTTAGATGTAGGATAGCTTCTCTTTTTGTGTCTATCCAGAATTGACTGGATGTTACAGAATGTTATGGTATAATTGTTAATTCTCTTAATATTATTGTGGTTCTGGAGGATAATGAAATTTTCCTTAGGATTTGCTACTAAAGTATCAAGGCAGGAAGTTCCAGTAAGGCAGCAACTTACTTTTCTCGTTGTTTTTTGAGACAGGATCTCCCTCTGTCTCCCAGGCTGGAGTGCAGTGGCGCTATGTCGGCTCACTGCAACCTCGACCTCCTGGGCTTAAGAGATCTTCCCACCTCAGCCTCCCAAGTAGCTGGGACTGTAGGCATGCGCCACCACGCCCAGCTAATTATTTTGTATTTTCTGTGGAAATGGGGTTTTGCCATGTTGGCCAGACTGGTCTCGAACATCTGAGCTCAAGCGATCCACGTGCCTTGGCCTCCCAGAGTGCGGGGATTACAGGCGTAATTGTCAGGCCTACCTTTAAATATTTAGTAAAAAATAAAAATTTTCAACATATGAATATAGATACATAAATGTGGAAAAATGATAACACTAATTGAATCCAGGTGGGGAGTGTGTACAGGTGTTTCTTGTACTATTCTTTCAACTTTTCTTTTCTTTTCTTTTTTTTGAGAAGGAGTCTCTCCCTGTTGCCCAGGCTGGTGTGCAATGGCACGATCTTGGCTTACTGCAACCTCTGCCTCCCAGTTTCAAATGATTCTCCTGCCTCAGGCTCCCGAGTAGTTGGGATTACCACTCCGCACCACCACGCCCAGCCAATTTTTGTATTTTCATTAGAAATGGGGTTTTACCATGTTGACCAGGCTGGTCTCAAACTCCTGACCTCATGATCCATCCACGTCGGCTTCCCAAAGTGCTGGGATTACAGGCATGAGCCACTGTGTCTGGCCCTATTCTTTCAACTTTTCTTTTTTTTTTTTTCAATTTTTCTATATATTTGAAAATGTTTCCTAGATGTGAGGGTTGGAAGGGGCTATTGTGTGGGCCAACAAAAAGTATTTGCAAGTTAGATGATTCCTGCTAGTCTGGGATTTCTGGTCCAGGGCCTTACAGGCACTATTTCATCTGATACACATCACATCCCTGTGGGGTGGGCAGCACTGGGTTTGGTTCACGGGTGAGGAATAGAGATGCTTAGAGAGGTAAGTGACTTGCCCAAAGTCACGCACAATTACGAGAGGCCAAGCTGAGATTTGAGTCAAAATTCTCTGCTTTCCTTTTTTGTTGTTGAAGCCTCTTCTCTTCCACCATACCATTCCCCAGGGGTATTGAATTAGGTGACAGCTAAGTGCACTTACTATGAGTTAGGCTTTGCATATGTTACTTAAATCCTTGCAACAACCTGATGAGGTTGCTACTAATAACATCCTCCATTTTACGGAGACACAGAGAGTTTAACTTGCATCAAGTCACAGAGCTAACAATGGAAGAGCTGGGGGTTGGAGAACCTGGGCAGTGTGGCTCTAGACCTCCCACTTAAAGGATCAAAGAAACACTGGAAAAAGTAGAAATCACTTTAGAAATATAAATCAGGATTATAGTTGATTCTCACAGAATCCCTGCAAAGTCCTCTCCCCTCCCCACTGCTTCTGGCATTCCGAGACAGTACCCTAGTTTCAGATATGTCTACACAGGGGACACTTGCCTCCCAGTCCAGCTCCTTGAAGCTACTGCCCCTTGCCATAAATCTCTAGAACTGCTCATTGCCTTCTGAGGTCCTCTGGGCTGATGCTGTTCGGAAAGCATTGTTTTGGAAATGGTCACATACCCAGGTGATGCGGATAGGTTATTGATTTGCCTGTAGGAAAAGAATTAGAGGCCACATGGATCACAAGGTCAGGAGTTTGAGACCAGCCTGGCCAATATCGTGAGACCCCGTCTGTACTAAAAATACAAAAAAATTAGCTGGGCATGGTGGCGGATGCCTGTAATCCCAGCTACTTGTGAGGCTGAGGCAGGAGAATTGCTTGGACCCAGGAGGCAGAGGTTGCAGTGAGCTGTGATCGAGCCACTGCACTCCAGCCTGGGCGACAGAGCGGGACTCTGTCTCAAAACAACAACAACAAACCACTTAGAGGCCACAAGGACTGCTGAGACAGTTACAACCTAGAGGTCAAGGGCCTGACATGGGAGACAGCCCAGTTTTGATTTGAGCACTTACTGCAAGGCTTGGGTGAATTGCCATTCCATCTAGAAACTTGTTTCCTCACTTGTATGATCATAATAATAAAAGCATACATCTCAAGACTGGTGGGGGGATTTCATGGCATTAGTAAAGTCCACGTTTCTCAGCAAAAGTCTAGAGATATTGACAGTTATCATTATGCTATTTCTGATACAGTAGGATGTGGACACTGACTAGAACTCCAAGCTCATCCCTATTCCTCTCTTCATTTCACTGGACTTTATACATGTTGGCCTTGGATTCAACCCCAGGGGCAGATCAGCCCTCTTCCTACCTCAGGACCTTTGCGCCTGCTGTTACTCCTGGTATGACTGTTCTTTCCCCAGCTTATTCTAAAGAGCTGACTCTTTCTCATCCTTTTATGTCTCAGCTCGTGTCACCTGCTCAGTGAGGCCTTCCTTGACCACTCCAGCCGCCTGCAATACGTCCTCCTGTTTTATCATATTCATATGTGTTATCAGTACCTGATATTACTAGTTGATTTGTTTCTTTCACCTCTCACATAAGTTTCAAGAAGAAAGAGATTTTATCGTTTTTTCTCTGTAGCATGCTCAGTGCAACAACTGTCTGGCATTCAATAAATAAATGGTGAACTGAATGAATGAGTGAGTGAATAAATGAATGAATGAATGAATGAAGGTGTATACCAGGCCGAACCCCCAAAGCCTTGCAATCCCCACTCTTCTGCCGCAGTGGGCAACGAGATCGGTCAGACTTTGTAGATGACCCCTTGGCCCTGAGATGGGGGCGAGCGAGCGAGGAGCACTTGGCAGACGTTCCCCGAGAGCTTGGGCGGTGGCCGCACTGGGAGAGGGGCTGTCGCCATTTGGCGATATTCCATGCGGGCCGCCGCGGGGGCCGGGCAGGGGTCGGCGGCGAGCGCAGGCGCGCGGATCTTTTGCGACGGTGCCCGGCGGCGCTGGCTCCACCTCCCGCGCGTGCGCCCCGCCCCGCCCCCGCCGCTGCGCCCGCTCGGGGCCGCTCTGGCCCCCGCCCGCTTCATGTTGCCCGGCCCGCGGCGGCCGGCGGCTGGGAGCTGCGAGACAGCGGCGGCGAGTGGTGGCCAGCGAGGCCCGGGAGGTGGTGGCCGAGGCCCAGGCGGCGGCGGCGGCGGCCCAGGAGGCGGCGGACTGGGAGCGGCGGGAGCAGGCCCGGCCCGGCTCTCGAGCGGCCGCCCGGCTGCAGCATGCGCGCCCGCCGGGGGCTGCTGCGGCTGCCGCGCCGCTCGCTGCTCGCCGCGCTCTTCTTCTTCTCGCTGTCGTCCTCGCTGCTCTACTTCGTCTATGTGGCGCCCGGCATAGGTAGGAAGGGGGCTTGGGACCCCGTGGCCGCGGCTATGGCCTTGACGGGACCCTGGGAATCCCCGCCCCTCCCTGAGGGGCCCCGGCCCGGAGGCGGCCCGGAGAGTGGTCCTCCGAAGACTCGGGGGTCCCGGCCCGGCGCTCTGGGGATCCCGCGCCCAGCTCTCGGGGACGCCAGGACATTCCTGCCATCCGCACCCTAAGCAGCTCCCGGGACCCCTTTCCCGCGCCAACCTCCGGCCCACCCCGCCCCTCCTAACGCCGCCCTCGCGAACCGGACGACGCCTTCACGCCCGCCCTTTGCTCTGGGACCCCCTTGCCGCTGGAACTCGCACTTCTCGCTCTTCGGCTCGAGAACTCTCTCTTGCCCTTCCAGTCCCCGGGGTCTCCTGGAACCCCATTCCCGGCATTCCCCGCACCCCAAACCCCCGCCTCTCCTTGCCTAGCCCGTGTGCCCGGGTCTCAGGCCGCCCCACCTTCTCGGCTCCCATCCATCTTCCCCCACTCCCCGTGACTCCATCGTTTCCTGCTCCCGTGAGCCCCCTGCCTCCCTCGCTTCCCCGGTTACATCAACCTCCAGGTCCTCCTCCCTAACTCGGGTTCATCTCTTCAGTGGCCTGATACTTCTGCTTGCCGGTGGCACCCCCCCTTCCCATTACAGAGGTCCACCCTCATTCAATTTTCTGCTAACCCCCTGATCGTTCCCTGCCTCCTCCCCATCTCCTTCACCCGCACCTCGCATACCCCCAAGGGCACATCCTTGTCACCTCTGCCCCCAGCCCCCCAGTCTTTCAGCTACAGCTTCTTTCTCAATTGAAGACCTGGGAAAGGGGTGCTCTCTGCGTTCCCCTTTCCTTCCACTTCTGCCCTCTCCCAGCCTTGAGGGTAGATGGTAGCTCTTCAGTATCGGATAGTGCCTGCTCTGGGGACAAAGAAGTTTAAATTGGCCCTAGAGAAGGGGATATGACTGGGGCCTTTGGGAATTGGTACCAGGTGAGAAGGGGGAGAATGGAGGAAAGATGGAATGAGTACTCCTTCTTTTCAGAGTCACTGGAGAAGCTGACCCTCCCACCCCTCCCCTACCTCGCCCCAAGCATAGTCTTTTGTAAGACCACAGGGCATCTTTTAGGACAGGAAGAGATCAGAAGGAAAGACAGCATGAAGGTTTAAGAGCAGAGGACACCAGAGGTCAGTCAGACTTGGATTCTAATCTCTGCCCTGGATGACCTTGGGCAGGTTACTAAGCCTTAGCTTTTCTCCTCTGTAAAATGGGAGTATGAATCCCAGTGTCATACCGTGTTAAGGATGGAAGTAGATAAATGCCTTTTAAAAGCACTTAGCACTGTACCTGATGTTTGAAGAGTTTCAAAAATAGGTAAATAAAAGCAGCTATTACATGTAACTTCCAGGAAGAGAGTTAGGGGGAAGGCTTAAGGAATGCGTTTGCCTGACTTGGCATCACTGTGAGGAAACCTCAGTTTATGTTGAGAAATGATCAGACGATGCTGCTGGGACTGGGGCAGGGAGAGTAAATTCTGCTAGGAAAATTTTGGATTATATGGATGTTAGGAAAGGGTTGATGGTTCAGCTGTAGGGAAATGCCTTTTAGGATTGTAGCAATAACTACTGCCATTCTCTGTTGACCTGTCAACACTGAACTAGCTGAATAGAGAAATTTCCAGATAGAGCAGGAGATTGTCTCCTGATTATTTTTTTAAGCATATTTTACTTGTGGTTAATGTTGATGTTTTGAACTATCAGCTAGATCTGGGAAGATAGAATAGGCAGCATCAGATTGTCCTGTTTACAAAGTGTCATAGGGAAAAGTGTCTCTCTAGGAAGGTATAGTATGTGGCCTGATGGATTTGATGAGTAGATTGTAAAAGGGTTGGGATTCTGGCAGAAAAGGAACAGATAACTAATTAGTGGAATTAATTGAGAAAAGAGTTCATTAGCATGTTGGCTATTAGACTCTAATAAAAATGGGTGTGAAAAGATGGATTTGGACCTAGAGGCAGTCTTAGAGACATAACCTTTTTTTTTCTCCTTTTGTGAATGTGACAGGTATTTCTGCTCTGAGTCCATAAATCAGCTATGTTTAAATGGAAAACTGTATCCCACTGGGATGGTAATCACCCTTTTGATTAGAAAGGTTAGAAGCCAGATTCTCCAACAGAAATGGAACTTACCAACTTAATTAAGATTCCTCAACAGTAGATTTTTAGGTCAGTGGAACCCCTGTGTAAAGTGTGCTACTGCTATGCCTAGAATCCTGTATCTGATAGCTGAAAAACGTGCAGAGCACTTACATTTTCATTAGTAATGTATCTCCTTGAATGTAAGCCTTTTGAAGGGCAATTCTACTTAGGATGGAAATTTTGTTCCTGGGAAAGGGGAACAATTAAAAACGGATGTGGAGTAGAATTTTTTTTTTTTTTTTTTTTTTTTTTTTGAGACAGAGTCTCACTCTGTTGCCCAGGCTAGAGTGCAGTGGTGCTCATAGCTTACTGCAGCCTTCAGCACCCAGGCACAAGCGATCCTCCTGCCTCAGCCTCCTGAGTAGCTGGTACTACAGGTACATGCCACCTTGCCTGGCTAACTTAAAACAAGTTTTTGTAGAAACAGCATCTGGATATGATGCACAGTCTTTTTTTAATGAACTTAAATTTTTCAAACGTCTAGCTTTGGACAGTGGGGTGGCAAATTTTTTCCAAAGGTTAAGGCCATCTGGAGAAATAAAGGGTTGTTTTATGTTCCTTGGGATAGGAATACCTTATTTGAACAGTTATTAAAACGAGCTTAGAAAATAATATTAGGCTGAGCCAGATGAAATTTCTGTTTTTGCATGTCAAAACAGTTGTATGTCAGCAAGTTTCATGTAGTTCACTTTAATAAATTTCCCAGTGACAGTTCTGTTTTCCGGCACAGTGGTAAGCGTTGGTCTTGTATTTTCTTCCAGGTTTAACTTTTTCCAGTGCTTGCTTTTGATTTGCTTTGTATGCCCTGTGGCTACATTGTGCTCAAGGGCTAGAGATATCTTCACTCAAAGAGTATATTACAGTTACGTTCAGAAATAGTAGACTTGAATTTGAAGTAAGAAAAATCATGTTGGCTATAAATGTTTTAAATTGTCCGTGTGTACTGTAACCCAGGCAGAATTTCAGCCTAACTATTAACTTAGTATTTTTGAGATCTAATGCCACTTAATATGGGTGAGCCGTAGCCTAAGAGCAAAGGAAACTTTTCTTGGACTTGAGAGTCATCTGTGAAACAGGGTACCATCTTACCTAGAAAATTGGATATGAGGAAAATGACTAAATAAGACTACCAGTGTGTTTGCAAAAAATATAAAGTGCCCTAAGCTACTGTAATAACCCCATTCGATCCATTTAATGTTTTAAAAATATGGCATCACTGGGATTTTTTTTTTAATTTTTAATTTTTATTTTTTTTGAGATAGAGTTTTGCTCTTTTTGTCCAGGCTGGAGTGAAGTGGTGCAATCTTGGCTCACTGCAGCCTCTGCCCCTGGGTTCAAGCAATTCTCCTGTTTCAGCTTCCTGAGTAGGTGGGATTATAGGCACCTGCCACCTCCAGCCAATTTTCGTATTTATAGTAGAGATGGGGTTTTGCCATGTTGGCCAGGCTGGTCTTGAACTCCCGACCTCACGTGATCCACCCACCTCAGCCTGCCAAAGCACTGGGATTACAAGGCCATACCTGGCCAGGAGTTGTGTTCGTATTGTTAATTTTAGAAGTAGTGTTTTATATCGGCCATTTAAAAGGAGAAGGTTGGGACAGAAAGTGAGAGAGTGAAAGAGAAAGTGGTAGATTTGAAAAAGACAGAGCAAGGTAATAACGTTGCATAAAAATGTGATGTCCCTTCTCTTCAATCCTCTACCCCCAGCCTGTATGATTGTTATTTATTTAATAACTTGTTTTATTTGCAATGTTGAAATATCCCTATTCCCTTCAGGGTTTTACAGAAAACTTTGAACTTATTTATGACCTGTTAACTTAAAAAAAAAAAGTCCAAGTGCTCAGAGTACTTTCATACTTCAGTCTGATCGGGTCTTTTAAAAGATAACAGCAGTGAGCTATTTGTAAATATACTTACGAAGTGCTGATTTAAAATCTTAATAAGTTTATGGTGCAGTCATATGGCAACGTTGTATAGAGGTTACTGACCTTAGCAAATTTTTTTTTTTTTTTTTTTTTAGACGGAGTTTCACTCTTGTTACCCAGGCTGGAGTGCAATGGTGCGATCTCGGCTCACCGCAACTTCTGCCTCCTGGGTTCAGGCAGTTCTCCTGCCTCAACCTCCTGAGTAGCTGGGATTACAGGCACGCGCCACCATGCCCAGCTACTGTTTTGTATTTTTAGTAGAGACGGGGTTTCACCATGTTGACCAGGATGGTCTCGATCTCTTGACCTCGTGATCCATCCGCCTCGGCCTCCCAAAGTGGTGGGATTACAGGCTTGAGCCACCGCGCCCGGCAGCAAATTTTTAAAACAGTTACCAGTTTTGAGAGAGGTACCTGTGGATGGTTGGGGGTAATAGTTTATACATTGATGACATTTTATTAATTGAAATTCGGGGGGGGGAATTAAAAAAAATTCTGTTCTACATTTAATTTTTCTCATTTTTCTTGATTACTGAAGAAAGGAGATGGGGAGTGATTTTGACATTTTTGGCCTGCTTAGTTCCAAGAAAAGTTTGATTTATGGCTGGCTTTTGGAAGGCAGGAACCAGTAATTCTAATCTTACCTGATTTGACCGAATGACCTTGAGCAAGTCACTTGATTTCTCTGATCTGATACTTTCAAAAAAAAAACCAAAGCTGTGTAAAAAACCAGAACTGTATCTTTGTCAAACTTACAGTGAATTTTTAAGAAATCATACCTCAATGAAGTTAGTGAGATGCTTTTGTATATAGAAAGTTGTTAATTCATTTACATTCTGTACCATCACTGGTCCTAAGATTTTATTTTATTTTTATTATTTGAGAATGAGTTATGCTCTTGTGGCCCAGGCTGGAGTGCAGTGGTGCAGCCTGGCCTCACTGTAACCTCCACCTCCCGGGTTCAAGTGATCCTCCTGCCTCAGCTTCCCAAGTAGTTGGGATTACTGGTACCTGCCACCATGCCTGGCTAATTTTTTTGTATTTTTAGTAGAGACGGGGTTTCACCATGTTGGCCAGGCAGGCTGGTCTCGAACACCTGACTTCAGGTGATCTGCCCACCTCGGCCTCCTAAATTACTGGGATTATAGGTGTGAGCCACCATGCCTGGCTGGTCCTAAGATTTTAGACAGAAGAAAAGAGGCCAGGTGAAGTGGCTCATCAGTGTAATCACAGCTCTCTGGGAAGCCAAGATGGGTGGATAGCTTGAGTCTAGGAGTTTGAAACTATCCTGGGCAATATAGTGAAACCCCGTCTCTACTAAAAATACAAGTTAGTTGGATGTGGTGCATGCCTATATTCTAGCTACTCGGGAGGCTGAGGTGGGAGGATCACCTGAGCCTGGGATGTCGAGGCTGTAGTGAGCCATGATCGCACATTGCACTCCAGTCTGGGCAACCAGAGTGAGATCCTATCTCCAAACAAACAAATGATTTTAGAGAAGATACATGTTTTATATAATAAAATACAACTTTTCCTAATAACCACAGGAAATTTTCAGATTTTCCCCAGTCAAGTGTAGTCTGAAAGTTGCCTCTTCTTCCCTCTCAGATGAAAAAGCCCTCTGAATCCCTCAGCACACTTAGTTTCTGAGCTTTCTAGGATGAAATACACATGGGGAAATGTGGGTTACTTCATTTTAGAAAATTAAAGAGCATTATACTGTTAAGGACACCTTTTTCCTCCTAATTCACATGCACTCCTGCCCACATATTTGAGTACTATATAGTGTTTTCCATTCTTGTTAGGAGGAATTAATATTTGGAGAACAGGTTGATATTACAAAACTAAACAGCACCACTTTTGACCAGGACTTTGGTGGTGGTTTATGTTCTCTTTGTAGAGTTTTTGCTATACTGGAAGCCACGTTTTGGGTTTGGAGTTGAAATTTTCTTTAGTAATAGATATATGTCTGTTTTGGGTAGTCTCAGCCATTCAAACAGTGTTAATTATCATTCCCGGACATCTAGCCAGCAGATGATTCTGCTCCAGCGTCGGTCAGCTCCCCCACCCCAGCTGAAGAGACTGGTGGGAGTCATGTAATCACCAGGAAGGAGGGTCTCTGTGTTACTATGCCTCTTTAGAGCTTTCTGAGAGAGTAGAAATTCCAAAGCAGTAGAAGGCCAGAATACAGCTGACTTCTTGCTTCCCTAAATTTTGCTGCTTTTTAGATCCTGGAAATATGTTGGGTACATCTAATCACATAAGGCAAAGAAAAACCTTAGCACATAAGAAGTGAGCAGTGTAATGCTGCTGAGGCCTGTCAAAGAAATAGAAAAAAAGAGGCCGGGTGCAGTGGCTCACGCTTGTAATTCCAGCACTTTGGGAGGCTGAGGCAGGTGGATCACTTGAGGTCAGGAGTTCGAGACCAGCTTGGCCAACATGGTGAAACCCTGTCTCTACTAAAAATACAAAAAAAAAAAAAAGTTAGCTGGGCATAGTAGCATGCACCTGTAATTGTAGCTACTCGGGAGGCTGAGGCAGGAGAATCACTTGAACCTGGGAGACAGAGGTTGCAGTGAGCTGATCGTGCCATTGCATTCCAGCCTGGGCAACAAGGGTGAAATTCCATCTTAAAAAAAAAAAAAAAAAGAGAGAGAAAAGGGAGGTTGACGTTCACCAAGATAACAGATAATCGGAAGCAAGCAGGTTGGGTGTGGACTTAAGAACAGAGGCAGGCCTGTGTACCCTGTCAGTGAAAGGGCAGTTGTTCTTCAGTTTTTAGTAGTAGCCAATAAAAGTATGCTTGGCCTTGCACACTAGCTGTGTTTTTGTAGAGAACTGTGAGAAAAATTAATGGGATTTTAAGATCCACTAGCATTTGAGTGTCATGTCACCAGCTATGGAGATCTTTGAATTCTAAACTTTTGATTATGTCTCTCATTTTATAGATGATCATATAAGTCCAAGTTGAATTGTTAATGTGCCGAAAGTTGAGAATTATTAAGATATTCCTGAGGCACGTACAATATGGTTGAAAAGAGATTCAAGGTTCAGATCAGCCCAGAAGTGGGCAGATTATTTTGTTTTCAAGTACAGGATACTACCTTTCTCAGAGTATTTGTCAGAATTAAGTAGAATATGCATGTAAAAGGGCTTAGCACAGAGCTTGACACAAAGGTCCTTATGTTTATGATTCCTTTTTTTTTTGAGACTGAGTTTTGCTCTTGTTGCCCAGGCTGGGGTGCAATGGCGTGGTCTCAGCTCACTGCAACCTCTGCCTCCTGGATTCAAGCGATTCTCCTGCCTCAACCTCCCTAGTAGCTGGGATTACAGGTGCCTGCCACCATGCCTGGCAATTTTTTTTTGTATTTTTGGTAGAGATGGGGTTTCACCATGTTGGCCAGGCTGGTCTCGAACTCCTGACCTCAGGTGATCCACCCGCCTCCACCTTCTAAAGTGCTGGGATTCAAGGTGTGAGCTTTATAATTCCTGGCCATATGATTCTTTTTATTTATAACCATAGGAGGTGCCCTCTTGGTCTCATGCTCATAGTAAACTGAGAGTTAGGTTGGGGCTCCTGTCTGACTTTACCAATAACTATATATAATTTTTTTTTCTCTGTTTTCTCATCTGTGAGCTGAGGAAACTGGACTTTTGTGCAGATTCTAGAGTCCCTTTTAGATCTGAAGTTTCATGATTCTGAGTACGTGTGAATTGAACCTTTGAAGTAAAGAAGGAATAATTTTGTCAAGTAAAGACACTATCTTTTCAAGTTCTGATTTCCCATTGACTTCATCTCATCTCCAGACTACTGTGGTGAGAATGGTGACATGCTTGTGTGTAATCTTCGGACTTTATAGTTTCACTGTTTGCGGTGAATGGCAAGGTCCCCACTCTGAAATGCCGTTGCTTTGGGACATGATCCTGGGAACTCAAGACTTGGTGTCCCTACATGGAAATCTATCTTTGAAATCATTGTCACTAAGGAAAGGGGAAGAAAAAGAAATTTGTGCTGTCTTGGTCAAAGGAAAGAAAATCAAAAAAGAATTTTATGGAAATATCTTTGGGATGTTAAGGCTGTTTTTCCCTTTTTTTTGGACCATTTTTTGTCCTGTGGGCTAATCCTCTTAAATTTTGATCTGCTAAGTCAGTCCTTTCCTCTGGCTTCACACTTCAGCTTCTAAGCTTGAGATAGAGCCCCAGACTTACTACCTCAATCCTCTAGGTAGTTGGATGTTAAATGAAAATGAATACTGCTTTTGGATCCAGTAATTCTTTTTGTATGGTGGCTTTTGTACTGAGGAGCATTCCGGCTCCTGTTGGTTGCATGAATTCAGCGCTTTCCCAAGCATGGGAATCACATTAAATAATTTAGAGTGCTGCCCCTTCTCTAATTCCTCCCTTTTTTCTTTCCTTTTGTTAGTTTGAGTAAGCAATTATTAGACCCTGGATATTGTTCCTCTGCCTTTCCAGGTGATGGAGCTACCCAGGTACTTTGCAGCAACCAGAAGTAAACCTGGTCATTGTTTCTGAGGCACCTTCATTACTGTCATCAATTATGAACAGTTCTCTTAGGCGGTTAGTGGCTTAATTGTGAAGATGAAAACTATTGTGGAGTATTGGGTACCGGAAAGAGTACTTTGTAAGACAGCAGTGTCGTGTTTTTACGTGTCAGTGGGTTCAGGGTGTACTAGTGAGCACAATTGTTTATTATTATTATTAAAAAGTTATAGATATTTAAATATCAGTATAGAGGTAACTTTTTCCACCCTCTCCCAAGTAGTCCTAAAAGTATGGTTAATTGACATTTAAACCTTTTTCTTAATTCTCCTGGGTTGAACAATTATAAGCTTAGAAAGATGGAGAGACAGGGTTATTTTTTCCTCACAGAGCTGCTCATTATCCCATTTGAAGTTCTACTTTCAGGAACCAAGTCTACATTGTATTTTTGATCAGGGTGTATATATTTGCTGATAGGTAGACCATTGGCTGGTAAAGGTCATAAAATAGTGTTTTCCTAAATACTGTGTTGTGCCTTGTTGATATAATTAAAAAAGGAAAAAAGAAATCTTTATTCCTGTTCAGAAAAATGACAGAATTGCCAACCTAAGGAAGTCAAACCAAATAGACAAAAATGATAGTAGACTGGCTTTGGGATTCATAATATAGTTATTTTGAATCTGTATGTGTGGGTTTTGTTTTGTTTTGTTTTAGACAGAGTCTCACTGTGTCGTCCAGGCTGGAATGCAGTGGCTGGATCTTGACTCACCGCAACCCCTGCTCCCTGGGTTCAGGTGATTCTCCTGCCTCAGCCTCCTAAGTAGCTGGGATTACAGGCGTGTGCCACAACACCCAGCTAATTTTTTTTTTTTTCTATATTTTTTTTTTTAGTAGAGAGGGGCTTCGCCATGTTGGCCAGGCTGGTCTCAAACTCCTGACCTCAGGTAATCTGCCTGCCTCGGCCTCCCCAAGTGCTGGGATTACAGGCATGAGCCACCATGCCTCGTTGAATCTGTTTGTTTTAAATATAAGCATTTAATCCTTTAACTTTTTAAGAAAAGCTTATTTGATCCATATCCTTATATTCTATATAATCATGAGAGAGAAGTTTTCTGGATTGTGATTTTCTTGTGCCTAGAATCATGCCCAGCACATTCTATGTACTTAAATATTTAATGAAATAAATTATTATCTGAGTAGGTCAGCCTCTTGGTTGTTTGACTGCATTTACTTTGGGGAAAGGAATTAATTAATCCTGATTTTGAATTGACTGAGTTAATTTTTTTCCAAATCTACTTTGTACTTTGTTTTTTTTT
>NW_016107377.1:900075-904764 GCF_001604975.1 Cebus imitator
GGTGGTAAAATATAATACAAAATTTGCCACGTATCTATTTTGGTAATGTAAGTAAGTGTACAGTTTAGTGGCATAAATTACATTCACAGTGTTATACAGTAATCACTCACTTTTTTTTTAAGTATTTTTTTGTTTGTTTGGTTTTTTGATTTTTTTTGAGATGGAGTCTCACTCTGTCGCCCAGGCTGGAGTGCAGTGGCATGATCATGACTCACTGTAACCTCTGCCTCCTGGGTTCAAGCCATTCTCTTGCCTCAGCCTCCCGAGTAGTCGGGACTACAGGCATACACCACCATGCCTGGCTAATTTTTGTAGTTTTAGTAGAGACGGGGTTTCACCATGTTGGCCAAGCTGATCTTGAACTCCTGACCTCAAGTGATCCTCCCACCTCAGCCTCCCAAAATGCCACGATTACAGACGTGAGCCACCATGCCTGGCTGGGTGTTTAAACTTTTTTTTTTTTTAATTTTATAATTTTTTTTTCCTTTTATAGTAGAGACAGATTCTCTCTATGTTGCCCAGGCTGGTCTCAAACTCCTGCACTCAAGCAATCCTCTTGCCTTGGCCTTGCTCCTTGGCTGGAGTATAGTGATGCGATCTGGACGTCCCAGGCTCAGGTGATCCTCTTGCCTCAACTTCCTAGTTAGCCAGGATTACAGGCATGAGCCATCATGTCTGCCCCAGCCCTATTTTTCAACATTTCTTTTTTCCAAAATATTTTAGCACCCTAAACAGAAACTGTTCTTGTTAAGCAGTAACTCCCTCAACATATGTCATTTTTGTGTTTTTTTAATTATAGATATTCTGGTAGCTGTGAAATGGTATTTCATGGGGGTGTGTGTGGGGGTGTGTGTGGGGGTGTGTGTCTCTGTCTCTGTGTGTGTGTGTCTCTGTCTCTGTGTGTGTGGTGTTTTTTTCCTTAAATGAGTAATGTTGGTTTTGATGTGCATTTCTCTAATGAGGAGTGACCCATTTGTGTATTTCGTTTGGAGAAATGGCAGTTCGGGTCCTTTGTTCATTCTCAAAGGATGAATTTTGTTGAGTTGTTAGGAGTTTTGTTTTTGTTTTTGAGAGGGGATCTCTCTTTGTTGCTCAGATTGGAGTGCAGTGGCTTGACCATGGCTCACTGCAGCCTCAAACTCCCAGGCTCAAGTAGTTCTCTCACCTCAGCCTCCCAAGCAGCTGAGACCACCAGTGCGTGCCAGCACACCCGGCTGATTTTTAAATTATTTCTAGAGATGGGATCGCCCTGTATTGCTCAGGCTTGTCTCAAACTCCTGGGCTAAAGCCATCGCCTCACCTCAGCCTCTTAAAGTGCTGGGATTACAGGCGTGAGCTACTGTGCCTGGTCTGTTAGGAATTCTTTACAGATTCTGAATAATAGTAAACCTTTATCAGATACATGATTTGCAAATATTTTCTATTCTGTGGGTTGGCTTTTTCACTTTTAATAGTGTCCTTTGATACACAAAAGTTTTTAATGAGGCCCAATTATTTTTTCTTTTGTTTGTACTTTTAAAATGCACTACCATGAGATTATCACTTACTTTTGCTTCCTACAGTGTGCCCATTCCTTATTCTGCCCATGAAGCTCTCTATAAGCTACTGATATGATTCTTGAGAAAGCAGGAGTCATTTTTTGTTGTTGTTTCTCTTGCTCTAACTTGTTTAAATTTGATGCTGGTTTCTTTATTATTCTTTGTCTTTATTTATTGAGACAGAGTCTAGCTCTGTCGCCCGGGCTGGAGTGCAGTGCCGCGATCTGGGCTCACTGCAACCTCCGCTGTCCAGGTTCAAGCGATTCTCCTGCCTCAGGCTCCCACTACCATGGTAGCCCAGCTAATTTTTGTATTTTTAGTAGAGAGGGGGTTTCACTGTGTTGGCCAGGCTGGTCTCGAACTCCTGACCTCGGGATCTGCCTACCTCAGCCTCCCAAAGTGCTGGGATTACAAATGTGAGCCACTGCGCCCAGCCTGCTTATTTTTTTGATTCAGAGTCTCACTCTGTCACCCAGGCTGGAGTGCAGTGGTGCCACTTTGGGTCACTGCAATCTCTGCCTCCCATGTTCAAGCAGTCCTCCTGCCCCAGTCTCTCGAATAGCTGGAATTACAGGCTTGAGCCACCACACCCGGCTAATATTTGTAATTTTAGTAGAGACGGGGTTTCATTGTGTTGACCAGGCTGGTCTCTACCCTTGACCTCAGTGATCTGCCTGCCTCAGCCTCCCAAACTGCTGTGATTACAGGCGTGAGCCACCATGCCCGGCCTATTCTTTGTCTTTAAAATGGTTATTCTGTTTACCAAACTTCAAGTACAATGCAGATTTCAATAAATGTTTCAGATGTTTGAAGAGTCCTGTGAGCTCTCTTGAAGAAAGGGGGACTCTCCATATCTTATTTGATGTTTTTGGTTTTGTTGGCTATTTTGTTCAATAGGACTGTAATATAACTTAAGCAGCTTAATGTTTTCTGGTTTGAATTGCAGCTCTCTAAAAGTGCATGGCCAGATGTTGAAACAGCTAATTTTTGGTGTGAGGGACAGTACATTTTGCTAAACAAACATAAAATATTGGAGAGAAAATTGGAAAATACCTAACATAGTTAAAGAAACACGGGTTTCATTTTTTGCCACAGGAATGAAACCTTATGATTTCGAAGATAAGAAAAAGTAAATTTTGTTTGCTATTTTTTTTGAAGTGGAGTTTCACTCTGCCACCTAAGTTGGAATGCAATAGCATGATCTCAGCTCACTATAGCCTCTGCCTGCCAGGTTCAAGCGATTCTCCTGTCTCAGCCTCCCGAGTAGCTGGGATTACAGGCGCATGCCACCACGCCCAGCTAATTTTTAAAATTTTGGGTTTCACCATGTTAGTCAGACTGGTCTCTATACCCTCAGGTGATCTACCAGCCTTGGCTTACCAAAGTGCTGGGATTACAGGCCTGAGGCACCACACCCGGCCTGTTTGGTGTTTTCTTAGCCTCAAATCTCCATTAACCAGCATCATTTACGTTTTGCTGTTTAGTAATAAGTAGTTGGAATAAAGACCCTGAGGCATGGCTTTTGAGTTTGGTGTTGTGGGTCTTTTTTTTTTTTTGCCTTCTGATTCTTTGAAAATTGGTAATGCTTTATTCACCAGAACATTGCTTGCCTATGCCTTCCTCGTCCACAACACAGGCACAGGGTGGCAGGTGGTGACGAGAAACAGGCTGCCAAGATGGTCCCTGGATGACTAGGAGGGATGCGATGTGAACACAGGATTTTTTTTCTCTATTATCCTTTATAACATCAGAAAATGATGTCAAATGGTGACGAATGAGGAAATAGAAAAATCTAGCATGTAGAAGCTGCCGGACTCCCATAACGCTGACATAGTAAAATTTGGCAATTTGATACATGTTTTTTTTTTCTGATATCAGCTGAACTGCAAATGTATTTATCAAAATGGAGTGATAAAAACGGTGATTAAAGGCAGGGGTGGGTACTTAGAAACTTTTATGTTCTGTGATAAAAGAGAAAAAATGACAAACTCATCTTTGCATTTGCCTGATTTTGCTGTTTTCTAATAGTTAAATTCATTAATCTCTGTGTTACACCCCTGTAGTGTGCTAGGCATGAAGGGTGCAGTGATGAACAAAGCAGACAGTATATCGCTGCTGTTTTTTAAGTCTTCTAAGGAGCATGGCTTCACTTTAGTAAAGTTTCAGTTTTAGGTGATTTTATATTTCTGGACAGATGTGTTTAATTGAGGGCCAATTCATCTGGTGTTCAGTTGGAGTTAACATTCCTTAATTGCCAGGAATAGTAGTGAATACAGTAATTACCCTTATCCACTGTTTCACTTTCTGCGGTTTCACTGAGGTCTGAAAATAGTAAATGGAAAATTCCAGAAATAATTCACAATTTTAAATTGTTCACCGTTCTGGGTGGCGTGATTAAATCGTTTACCATCTTGCACTGTCCCCCTTTGTCTTGCCTGGGATGTGAGTCATTCCTTTGTCCAGCATATCCCCGCTGTGTATATATTTAGTAGTCGTCTGGGTTATCACATCATCGTCATGGTGTCACAATGCTTGTGTTCAAGTGATCCTTATTTTTACTTTTATTACTTTTAAAATTTAATTTTATGGCCAGGTGTGGTGGCTCATGCCTGTAATCCAAGCATTTTGGGAGGCTGAGGCCGGAGAATCACTTAAGCCCAGGAGTTTGAGACCAGCATAGGCAACCTGTGGAAAAACTTGTTTCTGTAAAAATACAAACAAAAATTAGCCAGGTGTGGCACACGCCTGTAGTCCCAGCTACTTGGGATCACATGAGCCTGGGAGTTTGAGGCTGCAGTGAGCCATGATTGCTCCTGTCTGGACGACAGAGTAAGACTGTCTCAGAAAAATTAATTTTACTTAATTACTTCTATTGTTGTAAACCAAATTGTAAAACCATTTTATTACTATATTTGTTGCAAACCAAAAAATATCTGAGACAGGTTTTAATCTATTTAGAAATTTATTTTGCCAAGGTTAAGGACGTGCTCCCAGGCCCAAGGTCTATGCCTTACTCCAAAGATGATTTTTCGGGCTTCGATATTTGGGGGAAGAAATTTTAAGGGCTGGGTGCGGTGGCTCACTCCTGTAATTCCAGCACTTTGGGAGGCCGAGGCGGGCGGATCACGAGGTCAAGAGATCGAGACCATCC
>NW_016107377.1:904774-908734 GCF_001604975.1 Cebus imitator
AAAAAAAATTTTAAGGTGTAGGTAGATAAGAGACAAATGGTTGCATTCTTTTGAGTCTGTGATTAGCTGTTCACATGCAGTGGGTGGAAGAGGAATAGTCCATTATGCATTCATCTAGCTCATTGAATCTCCATTTTTACATGAGATAAAATACAGGGCAGAGGAAGCAATCAGATATGCATTTGTCTCAGGTGAGCAGAGGAATGACTCACTTCTGTCCTTTGTCCCATACCTATGAAGATAAGCTGTCAATTTACGTTGTCAGGGTGAAATTCAGCAGAATGGTGGTAAGGTATGGTTCTTGAGGTAAACAAGGAATTTCCTATTGGACAGATTGTGAGGGAGGTAGGTTTGGGTGATGCCATTCCTAACTTAACTTTTCTCTTTGACTTGGTGAGTTTGGGGTTCCCAAGTTTATTTTCCTTTTACATTGTTGTTTATCTTTCACTGTGCCTAATTTACAAGTTAAAATTTACCGTAGATGTATATGTATAGGTAAAAACAATGTATTTAGATTTTGGTACTATCTACAGTTTCAGGCACTGGGGAATTCCAGAACATATCCCTCCAAGATAAGGGAGGACCACTGTATGATTCATAGCACAGTTTCGGATTAATCATGTCTGGTGCAGTCAAATGCTTGATGGTTATATGGGGCCTGGTTTGTGGGCAGATGACTAGTGGGAGGTGTGTTATTTTGCCCATTTAGGATTCAAGTTGGGTTTTAAGTTACAATTAAGCACTTTGTGTCTTATACAGTATGTATAAAATAATGCTTTGAAATGGCTGATCATGAATGTATTAAAATGGTTTCTCTTGTACTGAAACCTGAAATCTAGATGAAAAGGCTGTTAAACATAAGAAGGCAATCAGTACTGATTGTCATTGTCATCTACCCCAATACATTCTAAATGGGGTAGATATAGTAATTCTTATATGTTGCTATTAACATAATTTCTGATTTTTGGTTAGAAAAATGTTTAGGTTAATGGCTTTCTTGGTTTCAAGTTTATCATAAAAGCTGTACCTTATGTCTTGAATCTGCTTGCCAATCTTTGCTTTGAGAGATGGTTTTTGCTTAGGCTACGATACATTGTTTCACCTTTTCTAAGGAGGGATGAGGAAATGTTTACTTTGTGAAATTGGAAAACCATGTGGTTGGTGTGGAAGGTAAGTGTGTTGTTCATAAATAGCTAGTCTTGTGCTTCATACTATTGGATGGAAGGTAGAAATAAGCTTGCCTCTATTGCTAAGACTTAAAAAATAAAAGCTAGGCTTTTATTTGTTGATGTCTGGATGGGGCAACTGGAATCCTTCATTTGGTTCATGCTTATGTGAGTTGTCTGAATGAGAGAGTGGGAGGAAGCTCAATGTTTTGGTTTTGGTGTGGGATTAATTTTCTCTTCCGTTAATTTGGCATACGTGACTTTTTCATTCTGGTTTGAAGTATTAGAAATCTGAAGATTTGTGTGAATTAGAAGATTGGGATTTATTTGAATTTCATTTGGTACTAAGGAAAATTAACTTTAAGAGCTACTTTTTGGGTTGACGTTAGGTTCAAAGCAGTTTTTTCCTTAAGAATTTCATTTTGTTAGGGAAATTTTCTTTTCTTTTCTTTTCTTTTCTTTTTTGAGACAGTTTTGCTGTGTCCTCTAGTCTGGAGTGCAGTGGCACCATCTCGGCTCACTGCAGCCTCCTCTTCCGTGGTTCAAGTGATTCTCCTGCCTCAGCCTCCCGAGTAGCTGGGATTTCTGGTGTGTGCCACCATGCTTGGCTAATTTTTGTAGTTTTTAGTAGAGACACTGTTTTGCCATGTTGGCCAGGGTGGTCTCGAACTCCTGACCCCAGGTGATCTGCCTGCTTTGGCCTCCCGAGTAGCTGGGATTATAGGCGTGAGCCACTGTGCCCGCTAACCTCAAAAACAGGGTCAGTTTATTTAATCAGGTAAAAACTGAGCCTTAGGAGTCAGACTTTGCTTAAAGAAAACAGTATTTTTTTTCCACTGTCCTGAATATAACATTAAGGAAATAGGATTTGGTCACATCTAGATAACATTTAATAATTTCAACTGTGTTAAAGACAAGTAATTTTTGATGTGATCATGAATTTGCCATGAAAAATATAAAAGGGAAAGGGATTCCATCCCCCTCCCTCTAAACAGAATGGAACATAAGCACAGGTTTAGGCTAATTCATAACCTGGATTTTTAAAGCTTTTACATAGTTGGGTTTCATATTTCTAAAGATGTCTTACCAAACCAGGTATCCAAATGAGTGTTTTTCTGTTTTTTTTTTTTTTTTTTTTTTTAAAAAGGACATGTCCCCTTCCTCTTTGTCCTCCCTTAATCACGGGGCTCCACTAGAATAGAGATGGGTGGGTAAAGAAGGAAACTTAGCGTTAGCAGCTCCAGTGAACTGGTACGTGGTAGAGGAGGGTTGATCACAGTGATGTTTCAAGAGGATTTAAGCTTTCTCATTGTTCCGTCCTTCATTTGAACCCTCAAAATTTAGAGCTGGAAGTCTAAGGGCAAGCGTCCCTGCAAAGGGCAGACCTTCCAGGCTGTGCTCCCTTGAAGGTGCCACTGCGCTTGAGGAGCAGATGCCTTGGCTGCTGTAGTCAGGTACTCTGGGAGCAGACAATGACTGCTTGGGTGTGTAGCACCTGTGTCCCTTTTGCTCCCCTGGCCTTGTCTTCTGATAGTCTTTTGCTAATTTTTTTTTTTTTTTAATTAACCACCATCAGGATCCAGATGTTGCTAATTTCTTTAGCTATTTATGTCGGCTTTGACCAAAGTCCATTGCAAAGCTTACAAGGGAAAGGAGGCAACAATATCCCTTTGAAGACTTACTTTTGGCACAGATTTTGTGATGTTTGAATAGTTATCATTCCTCAGTAGCCACAAATTAAACAACATCGATCCAATTTTGGTATTATCAGTTTATTAGTTCTATAATTAAAATAGTAAGACCATCTGCATAGATTGAAGCTATAGTTTCAGGTTGTATTATGTGTGAAAAACTGACTCTTCATTGTGCAGTTTGAATAGACTTCCCAGTAGATTATTTATGTAAGCTGTGACATCAGAAACATTCCAGAATGAATCATGTTTAATTAGGATCTAACAAATATTACCACCTTTGTTCTGTTGAACAATATTTTTAAACCACTAAATCAACTTGATTGATAAAAGGAAATTACAGTAACTTATAACCCTTTCATCACAAGTGTTTTCACTTGCTTCCTTCTCATTACACACACACATATTTGAAAACTCTGCACATCAGGAATTGCTAGGCTGAGAGAAGAAGGATGTTAGCAATTTATTTTATTTTATTTTATTTTATTTTATTATTTTATTTGAGGCGGTGTTTTGCTTTTGTTGCCCAGGCTGGAGTACAATGGCGTAATCTTGGCTCACCGCAACCTCTGCCTCCTTGGTTCAAGCGATTCTCCTGCCTCAGCCTCCCGAGTAGCTGGGACTACATGTGCATGCTACCACACACAGCTAATTTTTAGTAGAGGTGGGGTTTCACCATGTTAGCCAGGATAGTCGCCATCTCCTGACCTCCTGATCCACTCACCTCAGCCTCCCAAAGTGCTGGGATTACAGGCGTGCGCCACCGTGCCTGGCCTCAGTGGCAGCAGTTTAATTCTGTGTTTGTGTTAGAATAATCTTTTACAGTCTCTTTGCTATAATATCATTTCCTGGCTAGTTCTGTTTTCCCCACTATAATGAAACATAGTATCTTGATATAAGGTTATTTCTGGCAAGGGATTCTTGAAAGCTATGAAGAAAACATACCTGCTGTCTTTACCAATAATGTGGAAAGCTTGATGGGAAATTCTAGCCCCTTTGATGTCAAATCTACTTAATCTCATTCCTTTACCATTAATAAATTTAAGTAGAATTTCAGATTTCATAAAATGTTACAATATATGTAATTAGTTTTTTTTTTTTTT
>NW_016107377.1:910619-916088 GCF_001604975.1 Cebus imitator
AAAAAAAAAAAAAAAAAAAAAAAAAAAAAAAAGAACCTAATGAAAACAGTAGCACAGGTGTTCACATGTTAAATAGTTAAGGAATACCATAAATATGGCACTTTACTTTGAAAAAGTAAACCTGTGGTTTGCTCATAGAAGTAGGCATCAGAAGGGTTGCAGCTTCAGTTACTGTAAAATGGTGGAAGGAGGGTTATCTGAAATGGCACTGAGAGTTGTAACCTCAGATGTGTCTGACACCCACTTGGTGAACTAAGTGGCTGGTAGATGCTTGAGGTGTATGTGTGTCTGTCTGACCAGCTGGGTGTAGTTTTCTGGGTTTTCCTCATGGGTGAAGTTGTATATGCAAAGGCAGAGTTCAGGTTATGCTCGTATTATTCCCGGGTATATCAATTGTGTTAGAGCAAACTTCCCTTCCCTTCCCTTTCCTCTTCCCTCTCTTTCTTCTCCTTCTTCTCTTTCTTCTTTTTGAGACAGGGCCTTGCTGTGTCACCGAGGCTGGAGTGCAGTGGCATGAACACAGCTCATTGCATCCTTGACCTCCTGGGCCCACCCAAGTGATCGTTCCACCTCCACCTCCCAAGTAGCTAGGACCAGTAACTAACTTAAATTTTTTTTTGTAGGGATGAGGTCTCCCTGTGTTGCTTAGGCTGGTCTGAGCTCAAGTGATCTTCCCACTTTGCCCTGCCAAAGTGCTGGGGTTACATGTGTGAGCCACCATGCCCAGACTTTGATTTCTTTTTGATTTAGGAAGAGGGAATTACAGTTTTCCCAAGAACGCTGTAGATGCCCAAAGAGATGGTAGCCATGAAGCCTAGGTAAACCCATTCTTTTCCCATCTAGGCACATTGCCTCTCTATACAGAAGGCACTTGGAAGTATGAGGAACATACTTTTTTTAACTTCTTTCTGGAAACGAATGTGAGAATTTGAGTATTAATAAAAAGTACATGTACGTAAGCTGTCTGATGCTTTTTAAGGAAGAGTGGCTTAGACTTCTGCTAGCTTACTCAGTTGGTCAGGTCATCTCAGTTATTTTTTGTAAATCTAATGAGGTGGCTAATTATGGAAAGTGAGGTTTCCATCCTGTCACTTTGAGTTATTTTCCAGGTGCAGGGATTAATTTTGTTTTGCTTTTGTTCCCTTTAACTGTGGATAGACATTTGTGTGGTTGATTTCCGGGATTGGGGAACCTCACCTGAGGCTACTCCGTATGCAAAGATACCTGCCCTGGAGCCAAACTGGCACCTTAACCTCATTTGCACTGCTCTCTAAACCTCTAGGGCCTAGCTAAGCACCTGAACATAAGTACACACTGCTGCCAGCAGGCTTTTTGAAAATGTCTTAAAAAGTGGTGGGGAAAGTAAGCTTGTTTCTTGGTGGCAAGTAACCATGAATAGTAAAGATGTTTATACTCAGAATTTCTAGACTCCTAGAAATCAGATATAGAGAGCTTCCTTAGTCATCTAGCTGGGGGCCTTTGGAATCACTCAGCAAGGTAGAGACAAGACACTGTTGTGTTGTTAAGGACAAAGGGAATTCCCCTGCATCTTGGAGAGAGGGAAACTGCAATGAGCTGTGGAGCCTAATAATTCTTAGCTCTTGTCCCCACTGTGCAACTTACTGTTTGGTGACTTTGGGCCAGTTACCGGACCATTCTGTTCCAGCTTAGTTTCTTCATGGAAATTGATATTAGTTTCTACCTGATAGTGAAGAACTTAGCAAAGTCCCTGCAGTGGCAAGCATATCCAATCAATGTTACTGCTGTTGTGATTGCTACTCTGCCAGTTGGGAGATGATAATCTTAGATGTGTTTTCAAGATGAATTCACAAACACAGTCATACACATGTTGCATAAGGACAGGGATACATCCTGAAAAATTCGTTGTTAAGCAGTTTTGTCGTTGTGGGAACATCATGGAGTGTAATTACACCAACCTAGATGGTATAGCCCATTACACTCCTAGGCTGTATGGTATAGCCTGTTATTCCTAGGCTACAAATCTGTACAGCATGTTACTGTACTGAATACTGTACGTAAGTAAATATTTGTATAGCTAAATATATCTAAACAAAAGGTATAGTAAAAATACAGTATTATAATCTTAGAGGACCACCGTTGTATATGCAGCTAGTCATTGACTAAAACATCATTATGCAGCAAGTGACTCTAAGATACAACAAGATTTGAAGAATTGCAACATTTTGGATAAATTTTTTTGGTATGTGTCTAATTTTTCAAAAACATAATTGAGCTTACATTATATATACACTTTTGTATACTAACTAAAAATCTTAAATGTAGTCTGGAGGCAAAGTGACAGGTTTTCAGTGGAAAGGATATTCAAAATTACTGGGCCTATGTCTATGTTTTACAGATGGGAAAACAGAATCATGGAGAGGTTTAAAGGATTTACTCAGTCTCCTAGGCAATGCCGGCACTAGAATTGAGTCCTTGTCTAGTTGTTATTCCAAGGATTTTCACCAGTTCATATCAGGAATTCTCATAAAGTTGGCAATGGATGATGATATGGTGATACCAAGATATTTTCTATTGTTTATATTTTGTTTTGTTTTTTGTGACAGGGTCTTGCTCTGTCACCCAGGATGGAATGCAGTGATGTGATCATAGCTCATTGCAGCCTCGACTTCCTTGGCTCAAGCAATCCTCCCGCCTCAGCCTCCTGAGTAGTTGGGACTACAGGCACGTACCACCATGCCTGACTACTTTTTTATGTTTTTTATTTTTGTAGTGACAGCTCTTGCTTTGTTGCCCAGGCTGGGATATTTTCTTTTGGATGGGAGTGAAAGGCTTGTGTATAAATAGAAACAAAACAGCACTCTCAACCATGCGCAGTGGCTCATGCCTGCAGTCCCAGCACTTTGAGAGGCCGAGGCGGGCAGATCACAAGGTCAAGAGATCAAGACCATCCTGGCTCACATGGTGAAACCCAGTCTCTACTAAAAATACAAAAATTAGCTGGGCGTAGTGGCTTGCGCCGCTAGTCCAAGCTACTCAGGAGTCTGAGGCAGGAGAATCACTTGAACCTGGAGGCAGAGGTTGCAGTGAGCTGAGATTGCTTCACTGCACTCCAGCCTGGCGACAGAGTATAAGACTCTGTCTCAAAAAAAAAAATACAAAACAAAACAAAAACAAACAGCACACTCGACATATCTATTGTTTTTATAAGGCACACTGCAGTGAATACATTTAAACAAAGAAAAAAACCAGTAGGTGAGAATACTCTGAAGATAGTGAGAAAGCATAATTGTAGGGAACATAGTTTTTAAATGGTTTAATTGCTATGTGATGCCTCTTTACAAACCTGGAGTAAGTGGGATGCCAAGGTGTGTTGTTGGGAGAATCAGGTTATATGTACCTTTGGCCGGCAGCAAGGATGAATCAGGTACAAAGGGCATTCATTGTAACTTCATAATCACAGTGTGGTAAAATCAGTCATTTGGGGATTTAAAAATTTTTTTAGAATTATTATTTTTTTTCTCCCCATTCTCCATCTCCACTTGGGGATTATTATAGGTAGTCACTGCCTAGGGTTTTGTTTTTTTTCCCCAGTATCTTTATTTTGGATTATAAAAATAATACATTTAGTATATAACATTTGGGAAATACAGCAAAGCATAAGGAAAATAAAGACAGTCGAAAATCTCATAACCCAAAGATAGTACACTGTGAACATTTTGATACTTTTTCTTCTGGCTCTTTTGGGAGGAGTGTGTGTAATTTTTCAAAAACATAATTGAGCTTATATGTACAGATTTATGTTAAAGTGTAGTCTAGAGGCAAAGCAACTGTCAGGTTTTCAGTCTTGTAAGAAAATGTGGACTCTACCATATAACGCAGAAGAACATGCTTTGGTGTGTGGGTTTTTTTGTTTGTAAGACTCACTCTGGCTGGAGTGCAATGTGGCAGTCGTGGCTCACTGTAGCCTTGACCTCCTAGGCTCAAGCGATCCTCCCACCTTGGCCTTCTGAGTAGCTGGGACTACAAGTATGTAGTACCACCGAGCCTGGCTAATTTTTTTTTTTTTTTGAGATGGAGTTTCGCTCTTGTTACCCAGGCTGGAGTGCAGTGGCGTGACCTTGGCTCACCACAACCTCTGCCTCCTGGGTTCAGGCAATTCTCCTGCCTCAGCCTCCTGAGTAGCTGGGATTACAGGCACGCGCCACCATGCCCAACTGATTTTTTGTATTTTAGTAGAGACGGAGTTTCTCCATGTTGACCAGGATGGTCTCGATCTCTTGACCTTGTGATCCACCCGCCTCGGCCTCCCAAAGTGCTGGGATTACAGGCATGAGCCACCGTGCCCGGCCGAGCCTGGCTAATTTAAAAATTTTTTTGTGGCTGGACGTGGTGGCTTATGCCTGTAATCGCAGGACTTTGGGAGGCCAATGTGGGTGGATCACGAGGTTAAGAGATCAAGACCGTCCTGGCCCACATGGTGAAACCTTGTCTCAACTAAGAATACAAAAATTAGCTGGGGGTGGTGGCACTCGCTGGGAGTCCTAGCTACTTGGGAGAATGAAGCAGGAAAATCACTTGCACCTGGAGGTAGAGGTTGCAGTGAGCTGAGATTGCGCCACTGCACTCCAGCCTGGCAACAGAGTGAGACTTGGTATAAAAAAAAATTTTTTTTTTTTTTTTTTTAAATAGAGACAGGTCCTCAGTGTGTTGCCCAGGCTGGCCACAAACTCCTGAGCTCAAGCAGTTTTCCCACCGCTGCCTCCCAAAGTGTTGGGATTACAGAGGAGAGCCCCTGCTCCTGGCCTGGCAAGTACTTGATATAGGAGTAGTGTCTAAAGCTGGCTGATTGTGCTGCACCTTTGTTTTTATCATAATGACTCATTTTCCCCATCTATAGCTAGACTCACAATTAATAATAAATTACTTAATCTTCCTGAAAGTTTCATGAAACACCCGGTTGATCATTTACTGCTCTTATCTACTATCTGTTAAATAATCTGGGACCAGAACACAGGCATAATCTCCTAATTTAAGTTATCTGGCTGCCAGTTAGAGCCAGGTAACTACAGTTCACTGCAGAGACAGCAATTCATTCTTGCCAAGAAAGGATTCCATTTGGGGATTCAATTTGGTTATATGCTGAAGGGAAAACCAGGTATTCAAGGAATATAAATTATAGATAAATTGCAATTTCAGGGTAAGGATTCTCTGCTAGAATATTTTGTGCCTCCATGAATTCATAAAAATAGAAATTTAGGAAACAAGAGTACCCATGTTGAACATATCAATCAGTGTACCTTCTTTGGACTGAATATTCCATTGAAAGATACTGGCAATAAATTAAGCTATTAGATTGATCATCATTTAAATGGCTTACATATTTTAAGGTTGTAACTTTTTTTTTTTTGCAACTTTTTATATATATGTAAGTATTAAGTTTAGCTTCAGGAATATGGTTTCATTTACTATTTTTTTTTTCCTTTTTTT
>NW_016107377.1:916233-929880 GCF_001604975.1 Cebus imitator
TTTTTGAGTTGGAGTTTCACTCTTGTTGCCCAGGCTGGAGTGCAGTGGCACAATAATCTCGGCTCACTGCAACCTCCGCCTCCCAGGTTCAAGCGATTCTCCTGCCTCAGCCTCCCTAGTAGCTGGGATTACAGGCACCTGCCACCATGCCCTGGTAATTTTTGTGTTGAGACAGAGTTTTGCCATGTTGGCCAGGCTGGTCTCAAACTCCTCGCTCAGGTGATCTACTTGCCTCAGTCTCCCAGAGTGCTGGGAGTACAAGCGTGAGCCACTCACTGTGCCTGGCCTTGACACTCATTTTGTTCTCTCTTTTGGCATGCCTGTTAATTTATATTGAAAACTGGTCATTGTATATAAAAATATTGTATCGAGCCTAGATGATTTTATAATATCTAGATGGCTCATACCATTTGCTAGGCAAATGGAATGGGGGCTGGTTCCGTGTATCTTATCTGAGCTGACCACAGCAAGGGCATGGTTTTGGTCAGGCTCCATCTCTTTTAGATTTGCCTATACTCTTTGGAAGTATCCTGCAGGAGTCCTGGCTGAGAACTGGGGCTCTTCCCCTATGGTGTGTCCTGAACTTTAATCTTCTTCTTCCCAGTACATGGCATTGGTGAAAACTGCTGTGCTAGTCAAAGGCTTTCTGTTTGGTTTCAGCCTTCTGACCTGTGCATCTTTGGGATTTTGTAAAATATCTTCAGGGGAAAACACTTCGTTCTTTTCACAAGAATCCTGGGCCCATGTCTCTATTTTTGTTTCTTCAGGCCTGAGATCCTACCATGAGCTCTACTGGTTTCTCTGCAGTGAATACTGGCCCTGGTCCTATGCCCAGGATGCTTGTCTGTTTCCTCTGCCTCCTTCCTGGCACCTAGAATTGGCAAATGCCCTGCGGGGCAAAGCAATTGCAGTATCTTGGCTTGCTCCTAAAGGGTTTACCCTTCCGCATTGTGTCTCTTCAGGTCATAGTAGCTTCAACTGCTCTCCAATGTCTTCAGACTTTATTTATTTTATTTTTCGTCTTTTTGTTTTTTTTTCCTCTTGGTGGAGAACGGGGTCTCGCTATATTGCCCAGCAGGTCTTGAACTCCTGGGCTCAAGCTGTCCTCCTGCCTCTGCCTCCCTAAGAGCTGGGATTACAGGTGTGAGCCACAGCGCCCAGCTGAAAGTCTTCAGACTTAAAAAAAAATTTTTTTTTTTTTTTTTTTTTTTTTATTTTTTTTGGCTGTTGGAGTTGTTTTCTCTGAGGGATCTCTGGTCTGCCACAGTGCTCAGTCATTGCCAGAAGCAAAGGCTACTTTAAGCAAACTTGCACATATGCATTGTTCCTTATATAGCAGAAAAGATGATGCTAGTCTGTGCTCCATTTATTAAGAAGTATTCAGTTTACAGAGAATCGAAAAGAAATGATCTGTTTTTTAATCCAATAAATGTGAACCATCCAATAGAAACTTAACACTTATGCATTACTACTATACTTTCTGTCTAACAATGTCAGTGGTTAATTTAAAAGTCAGGCCGGACTTGAGGGCTCATGCCTGTAATCCCAGCACTTTGGAAGGCCGAGATGGGCGGATCACGAGGTCAGGAGACTGAGACCATCCTGGCTAACATGGTGAAACCCTGTCTCTACTAAAAATATAAAAATTAATTGGGCATGGTGGCTTGTGCCTGTAATCCTAGCTACTAGGGAGGCCGAGGCAGGAGAGTCGCTTGAACCCAGGAGGCAGAGGTTGCAGTGAGCCGAGATCACACTACTGCACTCCAGCCTGGTGACAGAGCAAGACTCTGTCTCAAATGAATGAATGAATGAATGAATATATTAGCACAAAGAAGTTAAGTGATTTATCTAAGGCAGAGTTTCTCAACCTTGGTGCTGTTGACGTACTGCTTTGTTGTTGAGGCTATCCTGTACGTTGTAGCATGTTTTGCAGCCTCTTTGGCTTTTACCCAAGAAATGCCAGTAGCACCTCTCTCCCCTAGTGGTTGGTGACAACAAAAAATGCCCCCAGATATTGCCAAGTGTGCCTTGGGAAGCAAAAGCACCTCTAGTTGTGAACTACTGGCCTAAAGGAAGGGATTAGTTTTCCTAATTTGATATACTACCAGAAAAGCAGAATTGGATTTTGAATCTCTGCCCATTGGACTGACTATATGCCAGCTTCATTTTTGTTTTTTTTTTGGTAGAGATGGGGTCTTACTGTGTCACCCAGGCTGGAGTATAGTGGCGTAATCATAGCTCACTGCAGCCTTGAACTTCTGGGCCTAAGGGATCCTTCCGCTTCACTCTTGTGAGTCACTGGGACTAGAGGTGTGCGCCACCACACTTGCCTTTTTTTTTTTTTTTGGTAGAAACAAGGTCTTGGTATGTTGCCTAGGCAGGTCTCTAACCCCTGGCTTTAAGAGATTCCTTGCCTCGGTATCCCAGAATGCTGGAATGAGCCGCTACACCTGGCCCAGCTTCATTCTTAACTGACAATTTGATGGTAAATTCTAAGGCCCTAAAATGGTTATAAAAGTAAATGGATTTTTTTTTTTTTTTTTTTTTTTTTAACTATTGGCTTGCCATCTGTGAATTGGGAACTTAGGTCACTTGGTCGCTTATTCTAGGATTGAGAAGACAGACTCTAGGTCTCTAGGCAGTAGTGTTACGTCCTGTGTGTGATGTGTCTTGGGCTTCTGCAGAGCAGTTGTTGCAGTCTGTCTTCATTGGATCTAATGCATGTACAACAGTCCTTAAAAACTGACAGGAGCAAACCAACACAGAGAAGTCTACTCAGGATATAAGTAACCATTTGGAATGTAAGGTAGGAAGGAAATAAAGAGATCAGAATTAGGGCTAAAACTAAGGGAGAAAAAGACAGAAGAAAAATGACTTAGAGTGGACAATTTTGAATGACATGACACTGCCAAAAATGATTTAAGCTGTCAGTTTATTTTTTTCTTATTCTGCAGACATTTTCCGGTTTTCCAAATCATTCTGCTTTGATGCCAAATGTCTTGTTAATAATGCATGGCTTTTTTATAGTACTCCCTTCCCGTCATGCCTCTTAGGTGCTGAGTCAGAGGAGATTGTTAGAGCAGCAGCTCAGGAGAAAGGAGAAATCCCTTTGCAGTGCTCAAATACTACCTTTTTTTTGAACATTTCTCTTGTAGCAAGCTTTTCACTTCAAATACTCTAAAGCTTCAATTCAGAGGATTCATTTTTCTTACTCTTAAAGAAGAAGACTTCAAAAACTATCTAAAAATGTCTAATAATGTGAGGTTTTTGAAAGCTCTTAAAGGTGGGTCTGGAATTAGTGTGAATTGCATTTGATTTCCAGGACAATAGCTGTTGTTTTTCTATTTTTTTACCTATTGTCTGGATATGACGCTTCCGAGTCCCTAATTTCTATTCTGTAAAATTTAAGATAACATTTTCACATCGCCTTTATGATAGATAGCTATAGGAGACAAACAGATAATTGAGGAAATGGGACAAGGGATTGTTCGGTGAGTGCTGGGATCCAGGCTTGGATCCAGCATTTTTCTCCCCTACTGTTTGCCAGCCCATTGCATTCTGGTGGCCACTCAGAGGCTGACCTGTGAGACTCAGCAGTTGCTATCCCTACTGCTTTCAAAGGCTGGGCTGTCTGCGTCACAGAGTTGTTTATTTTCTGTTGATTAGAAAATGATGTGTTATGAAGGGCCCTGGTAGAGAGAAAGTAATTTTTGAAGCCCCTGGGTTTGTGGTATCAGTTGAGAGGTGGCACCCACTGCACCTGCTGAAGCTCCTTTTAGAGATGGTAGTAGCATGGAGAAAGTGTTCCTAGGTAACATGGAGGAAGTGTTCCTAGGTCTGTGATAATACATGTTAGTCTCTTAATGTTTGCCTTTAAACTATATAATCCATCTTAACAAGCTTGGTAAGTCAGTTCACCTGATGGGGGGTGGTGTGTTTAAGTACATAAATCAGGAGTTTCCTAGAGTGACAGTATTCTTTGTTGTCATGGAGTTTTAAGGTAATTTAGAAATTGTTTACCTCTCTTCACAATCAGAATAACAATATTGGTGAAAATAAAATAACGGCATGGAAACTATGTGTACTATATTCACAACTTTTCTATAATTCTAGAATTACTCTAAACTGAAAGGCTTATACAAATAGTAATAACTGAAGGCCCCCCTCTGTTCCAGTCACTCTGGAATCCACATTTGTTATTTCAAACTCTCCTAAGACTGTAAGAAGTTCAGTCATGAGCTCAAGATCACACAGCCAAGCAGAGTGGGGATTCAAACCTCTGTGTCAGCTGAGTGAAAGTCTAATCCTACCCCATGTCACCTGTGTTCACTGGGGAATTGAAATGGAATTATTTGAACAAGTACATGGCCCTTCAGTGTGTCATTTAAGTCTGCAAATATGCCTTGATTTCTTTCTATTGTAGATCAGTAGTATTGTATGGCACTTGCTGATTTTGCATGCTTGTGTCCTTGGTATGTGGCCTCTTTCAGTTCAGGGACCAACTTTTTCCTTTTCTTTTTTTTTTTTGAGATGGAGTTTTGCTCTGTCACCCAGCCTAGAGTACAATGGTGTGATCTCAGCTCACTGCAACCTCCACCTCCCAGGTTCAAGCGATTCTCTTGCCTTAGCCTCCCAAGTAGCTGGGATTACAGGCGCCTGCCACCACACCTAGCTAATTTTTTTATTTTTAGTAGAGACGGGGTTTCTCCATGTTGGTCAGGCTGGTCTTGAACTCCTGACCTCAGGTGATCCACTCACCTGCCTAACCCTTCTCCAAAGTTGAAACTTTCAACCATTAAACTATTTACGTGACAATTTAGCTTAAAGATAAAAGGAAAACCAGAAAATGCCTGTTAGACCAAACAAAACACATTTATGTGCAGGTAGTTTGCAACTTCTAAGGAGAACATTATTTGTGAAATAAAAACAATTTATTTCTAGGGTAACTTGTATTACTTGAGTTTTAGTGGAGAATTTGTATTTGTTGTATATAAGCATATGTCACCTTTTCATATACTTTTTTTTTCCTTCCCCAAAAACAGGGTCTGTCACTCTGTGGCCCAGGCTGGAGTGCAGCGGTATAGTCACAGCTCACTGCAGCCTTGAACTCCTGGGCTCAAGCAATCTTTCCACCTCAGCTTCCCAAGTAGCTGGGACCACAGGTGCACATCACCATGCCTCGCTAATTTTTTTTATGTCGGTAGAGAAGGGGCCTTCCTATGTTGCCCAGACTGGTCTTAAAGACCTGGGATCAAGCAATCCTCCTGCCTTAACCTCCCAAAGTGTTAGGATTGCAGATGTGAGCCGTTGTGCCTGGCCTAGAATTGGAATCTTGAATTTTTGCCTTAGGCTCACTGACAGTGTTCTTTGAACTACATTTAACAAATGTTTATTGGGCTGCTATTATATGCTAGGCACTGGAATACCTGAACAAAACATGAAAATCCTGCTGGCATGGAGCTTATATTCAACTTTTCAACTACATTTAACATACATTTGTTGGGCTGCTGCTGATATGCTAAGCACTGTGATACATGAACAAAACAGATGAAAATTGCTGCTTACATGGTGCTTATATGCTAGTGTGTAGGTGTGGTCAGACAAACTAAGAGGCAAATTATGTGTCCCTTTAGGTAATTAGTGCTCTGGAGAAGCAGAGAAGGAGGAAAGTGGGTTCTTTGGGGGAGTGGAAAGAGGAAAATTCGCAATTTTAAAAATATTGTGATTAGGGAAGGTCTCACTGAAGTGAGGACTGAATAAAGGTATTCAGGAGGTGAGCAAGCAAGCCATATGGTTGTCTGGGCAGCCCTGCCAAGAGAATGGCTGGGGCAGTGGCCCTTGGTGTGAGCTTGCGTGGGATATCTTCAGGACAGGACAGCAAGAAGGCCAGTGTGGCTGGAACAGAGTAAGTAAGGTGCAGAGCTAGAGAGATGAGGTCAGAGGGATAAAGGAAATCATTTAAGAGCTGGTATAGACAGACTTGCTCTGTAAAAGGCCAGATGTAAACATTTTTGACTCTGCAGTTCATAGCAACGATTCAACTTAGTCTGCAGTGCTGAAGCAGTGGTAGGCAGTGCACAAACAGGCACAGGGTATCCAGCAGTGCTGTATTCACACTGGCAGGCACTGGGCAGGATTCACTCACCACCGCTTCTGACTCCTGGTTTAGAGCCTTGTCAGCCATTGTCCAGAGTTTGATGTATACTCTGACCGAGATGAGAATTCATTGGAGGGATCTGGCTCTGTTGTCCAGGCTGTAGTGAAGGGATGTAATCGCAGCTCACCACAACCTCAACCTCACAGACTCAAATGCTCCTCCCACCTCAGCCTTCCAAGTAGCTGGAACTACAGGTGCAAGCCACCATGCGTGACTAATGTTTGTATTTTTTTGTAGAGACGGGGTCTTGGCATGTTGCCCAAGCTGATCTTAAACTCCTTAGCTCAAGCCATCTGCCCACCTCAGCCTCCCAAAGTGCTGGGATTACAGGTGTGAGCCACCACACATGGCCTTACTTGGAGGTTTTCAAATAGAGGAATTAGAAAATTTGACTTCTGTTTTAAAGGGATGCCACTGGTTGCCTAGTTGAGCATGAACTGACAAGGAATGAGTGTAAAAGGGTAGAGTTACCATGAACCAGGATGGGAAGACTGCAGTGGAACAGGTTGGTAGGTGGGAAGGACAGTGATCTGGCTTTGGACAAATTTGGAGTAACGGTTCGGCTTCTGAGTGGAGATGATGAGGAGGCTGTTGGTCTACAAACTGGTGCTCAGTGCAGAAGTCAGGGCTCAGTATAAGAATTTGGGAGTGTCCAGCAAACAGGTGATATTTAAAATCATGACACTAGATGAGATCACCAAGGGAGTGAGTGTAGATAGAGAAGAAGTTCAGGGTCTGAGCCTTGGGGTCCTGCAGCATTAAAATGAGAGACACTAGTTTGGGGCTGTTTTGTCACTTTGGGAGTGTTGATTCTTTGATTCTGATTATGAATGCATGTAGCACTTTTAACTCTTACATGGATTTTAAATATAGAACCTCAGTGTCTTTCCTGTTAGGTTTATTATTTACCACCTATGTTCTTCTGTTTTTTTTTTTTTTCTTTAGAGATAGGGTCTTGCTCTGTTGCCCAGGCTGGAGTCCAGTGGTGTGATTATAGCTCACTATAAGCTAAAACTCCTGGGCTCAAACCTCCAGCCTCAGCCTCCAGAGTAGCTGGGACAGGTACATGCCACCATGTCTGGGTAATTGTTTTTGGTAGAAATAAGGTCTGTCTATACATGTATATCTTTATCTATATCTATATGTAGATATAGACCATATATGTGTGTATATATATATATGGCCATTTTAGGCTGCCCTACATATGGAGCAGCCATTCTTTTATTTCTTTGCTTTCTTAATAAACTTGCTTTCACTTTACAAAAAAAAAATAGCATTTAAATCATGTGAAGTATACAGTTCAGTGGCACAAAGTGCTGGAAGTTATTAAATTATAATTCTAGTTTTTATATATAGTTTTTAAAAATTATGGTAAAATATACATGACATAAAATAAAACAGGCCATTTTAGGCTGCCTTGCCTGTGGATTAGCTATTGTTTTATTTCTTTACTTTCTTAATAGACTTGCCAAAAAAAAAAAAGATCATTCAAATCATTTGAAGTATACAATTCAGTGGTATTAAGTACAATTCTCAGTATTATGTAACCATTACCACTATCCATTTCCAGAACTTGGTTTCTTCATTCCAAACAAACTCTGCACCTATTAAAATGTAATTATTAGTCCCCTACTCCCCAGCCTCTAATAATCACCATTCTGCTTTCCGTGTCTGTGAATTTCCTTGTTCTAGGTACCTCAGTTAAATGGAATCATATGCTATTTGTACTTTTGTGTTCTGGCATATTTCACTTAGCATATTTTCAAGTTTCATCTGTGTTACAGCATGTATCAGTACTTTTTAAATTTAAATTTTATTATTTTAATTTTGCTAAACATCCTACAGTGCACGTCAGTGCTTTTATTATTATTATTATTATTTAAAACAACCTCTTATATCGAGTCTTATTTCTAACAGGAATTCTTTGCTGCAGAAAGGTTTCCATAGCTTAGCCTTGTGTTCTAAAACACTCATGGTCTCTGTGTCCAGAATGCTCTAAGAGCTTGTTGAAGTGGCTCTTCAGCCCATGCAGCCCTCTTATTTGTGCTACTAGTAAAATAACGATAATGCTGTTGAGTAGCTGGATAGTTTACTCTCTGGCTAATATGATTTGATGGATTTTATTATATGACATTTTAATCAAAAGTTACGCTTGTCTCATTTGTAATAAAAACCCTGAAAAAGTGAAAGTTTAAAGGCAGCAATCAAGTCAACTAGATTTCTTCTGGAATTGTGGTAAATGTCATGAAAATTATCTTGGAGAGCATGATATTACTGCTTGCTTATTTGATAAATTGCTGAGCTTAGAGGCCAAGTCCTGTAATGTTTCCCTGTTGCTTCAAGGCAGGTATACTGAAAAAACTCAGTTGTTAAATATTTGCCGCATTTGCTAAATAACCTGTTTATTCTTTGCCTGATAACAGCAGTTTTTATGGCAGTGATGTGTGTTAAAGGAAAACCTGACTGTCCTTTGGGGTTCAGGAATCAGGTCCACCGAAAGTTCAGCTGACATGTGAAACAAGGTATTTGTTTAACCAACTTTCAGTGTGTAGGAAAGACTCATTAATGTTCTTGATTGTGGTGCTAAAGAATGATGAGGGATAAAATGAAAATAAATTTTTAGCTTCAGTTAGGAGTGATGATTGCAAAACAACAATGACCAAACAAAAAAAAACCCTTTTTAGTGAAAAAAAAAAAGAAAAAAAAAGAAGGAAGAAAATTATAGGCAAGAGGTTATTTTTAAGATGCAGCCACAGTTCAGTCTAGTTTCCAGTAGACCTTTTAGGTCATTTCTCATAATTTATTGAGTCATCCCAGCAGTTCTGAAAACAGTCAGCTATAATGAAAGTTGAAAAGGAAGATCATAGTATCCATTGTCCTCTCCTTTTGTACTGTGATTAACTTTGGATCTTGGCTTTAGGTTACCCTTCCTATCCTCAGCCCCTTTTAATATAATCATGTGGTGGGCAAAGGATTAAATTAATATATATAGGAGATTGGAGGGAACTTTGCTTCCTGCTCCAGGAACACTGGGAATTTCCCCTAGCCCCCATTACCAGTAATAGCACTAACAGTGTTTATATTGAAGTGGATATGGAAACCAAGGATCTTCAAGGTCTTAGTAGCAAGCCTAGTAGTGAGCTGTTAAGTCAAATCAAAGCAGCGATTGAATCTCAGCTTGTTTTTCTATAAAATGAGAGTAATAATACCTACTTTATCAAAGATCATTGAAACCTTTTAACTTTTAATCTTCTTGATTAAGGCTTGTGCTAGGAGGAGGTTGGAGAGAACGTGTCCTTACTACATGTCTGTCTACTCCCAAAGCCCAGAGAGCACCTGGATGGCTTCCAGGGCTCAGTGATTATGTATTTTATGCATTAGCAGGCTTGTTTCAAGATATCATGGCCCGATAATTATGAAGCTTGTCCTTCAGTGGCAGCACGCACGCCAGCAGGTGTATCCACATAAAGACTCATGGCGGGTGCCTGTCTTGCAGCTACAATAGCAAGACATCTCCGTCCTTGGAACAGTGAGAAGTGAACTCAGAAAAGGGCCTACATTCTTGTCCAGCCAAATTATTGTTTACCTGTCCTGGACTATAAATAATTCCATGACATGTGTTCAATCCTGTGTGAGTTCCAGGGTTGGGTTTGCTTTTCTATTTTGATTCCCTTGAACTGTCTGCAAAATTAGTAACCAAGCTGACCTTCATCTTTTAATTTATCCCAGGACTCTAGGCCTTGTGTGCTTGCCATATCAGGAGGGGTGAGGTCAAGGCCCACTTCCAGTGTCATTTGATTCTCTACCCTGCCATTCTCTCTGTTGTGAAGAAATAAAGTTTGTTTGCTCTTTGTCCTAAGGTGGAACATGTCTTTTAGAGCACATGCTAACATATGATTTAAAAGATATTTCAGGCTGAACGTGATCACTCATGCCTGTAATTCCAGCACTTTGGGAGGCTGAGGCGAGCGGATAACCTGAGGTCAAGAGTTTGAGACCAGCCTGATCAACCTGGTGAAACGCCATCTCTACTAAAAATATAAAAATTAGCCGGGTGTGGTGGCGCAGGCATGGTGGCCTGTGCCTGTAATTCCAGCTACCCAGGAGGCTGAGGCAGGAGAATCACTTGAACTTGGGAGGCAGAGATTACAGTGAGCCAAGATCGCTCCACTGCACTCCAGCCTGGGCGACAGAGTGAGACGTCATCTCAAAAATAAATAAATAAATAAAAGATTTCATCTCTCACAGCCAAATACAGATGTATTTTTTTTGGGGGGGGGGTATGATTTTTTGTTCTGATTATATGTAATTTTTGGTTTATCCTTTCAACTGCATAAGAAAAAAAGCAATTTCCACTCTTTATGCAGACAATTCTACTTTAGAAATAGATTGCGAAGTTTTCATGTATTCATTTTACCATTTGTTCTTAAGAAGGCTTACTTTAATGTAATTACCAACAAATGTTTGCACCTGGCATTTGGGATCAGAGAATGGTGTGAAATGGGGATAAAAATAGTAAGCATTAGCCAATGCCAAAGTTGTCCGTGATTTAAATAGTGCTGTCCTGGAAATGCTGCTTTGGGGAAGCTGGGGCGGAGGGGTCGTGCAGGGGGTGGTGTGCAGACCTTGTTAGGCTCCGTTTCTGTGGTATTATCTTAGGGCTAGACTTCTGGAATGGGTTATACTTGTGCTTCAGTTAGTATGTGGGTCATGCTTGCACCACGGGGGGTATGGTTATTGACAACTGATTGCCTGTGGTTCCCTTTCCAGCCCATGCTCGCCAGATGCCATTAGTGAGTTGTACCTTCTGATACCCTAAGGTTTTTCTGAGAAAGCTGCAGCAGAAATACCCCAGAGAACAAAGAAGTCAGGGGAAAAAAAAAATCCATTCAAATATAAGCACACAGGCCTAGTGCATAATCCTAGCACTTTGGGAGGCAGAGGTGGGTGGATCACCTGAGGTCAGGAGTTTGAGACCAGCCTGGCCAACATGGTGAAACTTCATCTCTACTAAAAATACAAAAATTAGCTAGGTGTGGTTGGCGCATGCCTGATATCCCAGCAACTTGGGAGGCTGAGGCAGGAGAATCACCTGAACCTGGGAGTTGGAGGTTGCAGTGAACCGAGATTGCGCCACTGCACTCCAGCCTGGGCAGCAAGAGTGAAACTGTGTCTCAAAAAAAAAAAAAATTATACGTGTGTGTGTGTGTGTGTGTGTGTGCGCGCGCGCGTGCAGGCACATACAAATATAAGCACACACATCATGGGTATTGTAATGTGCCAATCCCATAATTTTGGAATGATTACATAGGTGGAATGCAGAAGTAGTCCCTACTTTTCAGCACGACTCGCCTTCGTTACTCACCAAAAAACAGCAGTACTGGTCATCTTAGTCACAGAGGATGCGTGTCATTTAAACTTGTTCTTTTAAATAGTGAAAGCTAATACTTTATGGTTTTATTCCGTGCCCCCGCCCTCATGCCCCCATGGGCCAGACAGGCAGTTCACCAACTTCTCTCCAGTTGTGCATCCCCTTCCTTCATGTGACTTTCAGGTAGTTTGTATGCATCTGCTCTGGTCCTAGAAAGGTGGGGCCATCATTCACGGTAGCCAAGAGCAGTGGGCTTTCTTAAGGAAGAAAGAGCTCAGTTGGCAGGTATATCTTCAGTTGAGTTGTGAAGGCACTTTCATCCCTCTCTGTTTTTGATGGGATTAGTACAGTCTTCAATCAATAGCTTAACTTCATCTCTGCTTTTATTACTGCTCCTAGCATAAATTTTTAGCACAAATGCAGACATAATCTCAGAAAATTACTTAGTGTCCTGCTGTGAGCATCATTTTCTTGAGTGTGTGGTGTTCTAACCACAAATTAGCAAAAGACACTTCAAGAAAGTCTTTCTGTGGATTCATTTAGAGGGAGTTTAGAAAGTTGTAGTCAGTGCTGCCTGATCACTTTTCTTTTAGGTGAAATTTTCTTTTATTCGTAGTATAGTTAATAGCTTTCCTATAAATAACTCGTGTGTGTGTGTGTGTGTGTGTGTGTGTGTGTGTGTGTGTGTGTGTGTATTTTTAAAAGTCACTTTTTAGTTGATAATATCTTAATCCCTTAAGGATTTGTCAGTTACCCCATCAGTGGAATGAGTCACTTTATGGGTAGGGATTCCGAAAATGCCAAACTTTCTTTGGGGGGATGGGGATTGGACTGGGGAACGATGCAATAATAAAAACTCTAACCTTGAAGGTGCCGGGAGGGCCTACAGACGTGTTGGAATTCAACAATTAGGTGTATTTTAGTGTAGCCTCATAGTGCAGTGACCCAGCTGTAAAGATGAAGTCACTCATTCTTGTAATGATTTGCTAGGTTGTTGAACTGCCGTCTAGAGCTGAAAATTCTGCTGCTTTTGAACAGTGATCTACTTGTGAAAAGCACAGATGGCTACTGATAGTTTTCAAACATTAGGCATTTGCTGATTTTAAAAATAACTGTGAAAAGGGGAAAACCAAGGTGAGAAGAGACTAAAAATCAAATAGTCACATTAGGTTTTGGATCTTCAGACAGCTGAAGAAACCAGACAACCTACAAAGATCCTTAATTTGCTTGGGTAGTTGTAGTTCAGGCCCTGTGTGTCGAGCCCCTAGTGCATTGCCTGTAATAGGTTCTGGGGCAGAGGCACCTGCTGATAGCTCCACTGGGTCATTAGCAACTTTGAACACCCTCAGGAGCATGGTTGTTAGGCATGGTGGGAAATGTTAATTGGCCTCTGAGTGAACTAGGAGGTACTGTTAGGATTCTTATCCCCTGATAAACTTACTCCCTCTGGCAGTCTTGTTAATATTTAAAAATAAAGTGTAAATCTATTACAGGACATTGTAATTTAATTTTTGTTTCATTTCTGAGCCTTGTGGTTGCCGGCATAGGGTCAGTACCCTAAGGCCTTTGAACTTTCTGAGTTTTAACTCTCAGCTTGACTGTGGGGTGTGCAGGCTTGGGAATTGATTTTTGTCTGAGAGTAACAGCAATCTTAGGAATTAGTGATTTTTTTTTTTTTTTTTGGTGCCTGCAAATGTTACTGAACACACGGAATAAGCCACCTGGCCGCTTATGGAAGGGGAAGGGAGGCACAGCTGGGTTTGGTCCCCATCCTCTCCTCTTATCCCTTCCCCTCCCTTTTCTTCCTGAGCTCATGTTTTGGTTGTGATAGATTATTTTTCTCAGGAGTTTTTCCTTTTTGAAATCTTAGGTTTTGTGTCTTTGCACTTAGCCAGTAGGAGCAGCACTGTCTGAGATCTTGGCAGGTTCCGGAGAACTGTCCATTGTGGGTAGAGTTGGGAGTGGCAAGAACTGAAATTCCAGAGGCAGGCGCCAGGTTTTATGAACTTTTCTGAGTCATGCTAAACACGAGTAATTTGGACTTGACTTTGAAAGTGGTGGAAAGCCATTGAGAGATAACAGGAGGATATATTTATAATTTATTTTAGCTCACCTATGA
>NW_016107377.1:929917-932093 GCF_001604975.1 Cebus imitator
TTTTGAGACAGAGTCTTGCTCTGTCACCTAGGCTGGAGTGCAGTTGCATGATCTAGCTCACTGCAACTTCTGCCTCTCAGGTTCAAGCGATTCTCCTGCTTCAACCTCCTGAGTAGCTGGAATTATAGGCATCCACCACCGTGCCTAGCTAATTTTTGTATTATTAGTAGAGATGGGGTTTCTCCATGTTGGCCAGGCTGGTCTTGAACTCTTAACCTCGTGATCCTCCTGCCTTGGCCTCCCAAAGTGCAGGGATTACAGGTGTGAGCCACCATGCCCCGCCCTCTTCCTTTTTTATTTATTTATTTATTTATTTTTTTATAGGGACGTATTCTCCGTATGTTGCCCAGGCTGGTCTCTAACTACTGGGCTCAAGTGATCCTCCCACCGTGGTCTCCTGTGCCTCCCTTCCCCTTCCATGAGCAGTCCTGTTGGCTTGTTCAATAACATTTGCAGACTCACCAAAAAAAGTTATTAATTCCTGGGATTTTGTAATTTCAAAGTGTTGGGATTACAGACATGAGCCACCACACCTGACCCTAATTGCAGTTCTTGATTCTAAAGACTAAATAATACTTTATGGTCATAGTAAAACCCTTGAATGCTTTAACTTCTTCTTTGAACATTGCTAGGGTCTTTATTCCCTCTGTAACAATTCTTGGCCCATTTATGGGATTTTTAATATTAGTATAATTTGATTTAGGTTTAGTTAGCAATCTAGGTATATCTGAAACCAAACTTTTCCCAGAACTTTTTATTATTAAAAAATTCGAACTTACAGAAAAGTTACAAGGATAACACAATAAAAACAGTATCTTCCATCTGTTGTCAACAGTTACTACTACTACTTTTTTTTTTTTGGAGACAGAGTCTTGCTCTGTTGCCAGGCGCCAGGCTGGAGTGCAGTGGTGCAGTCTTGGCTCACTGCAACCTCTGCTTCCCGGGTTCAAGCGGTTCTCCTGCCTCTGCCTCCCAAGTAGCTGGGACTACAGGCACGCGCCACCATGCCCAGCTAATTTTTGTATTTTAGTAGAGATGGGGTTTCACCATGTTGGTCAGGATGGTCTCCATCTCTTGACCTCATGATCCGCCCAACTCGGCCATCCAAAGTGCTGGGATTACAGGCGTGAGCCACTGCACCTGGCCCAACAGTTACTTCTATTTTGCTTTTTTTTGTTTGAACTGTGGCTCTGCTTTCTCCACTGAGCCATGTTAAATTAAATTGTTGATAATTATCCAGGCAGTTAATTTTAGATACTTCAGCACATATCTCTTTAAAAAATGTTATTCTCCTGTTTAATCAAAGCACTATTACTGCATCTAAGAAAATTAACAGGATTTTCATAGTCTCCTCAATATTTGATCTTAACCAAAAGTAGAAGTGATCATAATATTTTCTTTAATAGTCCACATCCAGTGGTGCTCAGAATGTTATTTGTAGCTGCCCCCTTCCCCAAAATAACATATTACATTTGGTTATGTCTCAGAGTCTATAGTAGCTGTCTCACCCTCCACCACTCATTATAGTAACTCTTTGAGAAAGAGTTCAGGCCAGTTTTATAGCATGTCCTGCATTCTGGAATTGCCTAGTGTCACTTTGATGTGTTCCCCAATTTTTTTGAGATGGAGTCTTGCTCTGTCACCCAGGCTTGGGGTGCAGTGGCGTGACCTTGGCTTGCTGCAACCTCCACCTCCCGGGTTCAAGTGATTTTCCTGCCTTAGCCTCCCTAGTAGCTGGGATTACAGGCGCCCACCACCGCACCCCGCTAATTTTTGTATTTTTAGTGGAGATGGGGTTTCACCATTTTGGACAGGCTGGTCTCGAACTCCTGACCTCAGGTGATCCGCCTACCTCAACTTCCTAAAGTGCTGGGATTACAGATGTGAGCCACTGCGCCTGGCCAATCCTCTGTAATTTTGTAAACCAGAAGAGAAGTCTAAGAGCTTGATTCGATTTAAATTAAAAGTTTTTTTGGCAAGAATACTCAGAAGGCTATCTTAGTTTGTTCTAGTGTTGGTGATGCCCAATTTGAGCACTTGGTTAAGTGGTACCTGTCTCCCGGGCGCGGTGGCTCAAGCCTGTAATCCCAGCACTGTGGGAGGCCGAGGCGGGTGGATCACGAGGTCAAGAGATCGAGACCATCCTGGTCAACATGGTGAAACCCCGTCTCTACTA
>NW_016107377.1:932213-948980 GCF_001604975.1 Cebus imitator
AAAAAAAAAAGTGGTACCTGTCTGATCTCTCCATTGTAAAGGGACGTTTCCCCCTTTGCAGTTATGTGATCTGTGGGAAGAATTTGTTTTTAATTTTCTTTTCAGAGTGTAGCCTTACAGATTTTGTTGTGTTTTTGTTTGTTTTCTTTTTAAAATCCAAGCCCTTGGGGAGATTGAGGCCAAACCACCCACCTTGGCTTCCTTCCCAAAGGGCTTGAATTATAGGCGTGAGCCTCCTTGCCTGACTTCCTACAAGTCAATCATGCTCTTCCATCAATCATGCTCTTCCAACTCTAGGTTGGCCCTTCTGTTTCTGTGGACTTGGGTCTTGAATTTCTTTAAAATGTGAACATCACTTAGCTAAAGAAAGAAAAGTTTATGTCTGATCAAGTGACAGAGTCTGTCTGTCATAATAGATGAAAGAAAAATAGCCCAGCATTCTGCATGGCTCAGAGAACCTGCTTCTAGGACTATAAGTGGATATTTGCAAAAGAAAGCCATCTGGAGGAGAGGAAGGGTTTCATTACCCACAAGGTGCTAAGGAAAGACTTTGTTTTGCTAAGTGTGTATGTCTTGGGGCTAGAAATTTCAAGTGCTTTCTCTGGCATCTTTTGCCTTTTTATGGAAAGCATGGCTCTGATTTCATATGTTTGACAGTTTAGGTGTTAGTATCAGTTGGAATGGTGCCTTGTTGGAAGCACTTAAATTCCCAATGAGTAGATAACCCCATTAGTCTGTTATAAAATTCCAGGCCAACAATAATGTGATTAAAATATATTCTCCCCACAGGACAGGAAGAATAATCTTTCCAAAAGAGGATCAGGAGGGAGACCAAAGAACAGACTATGGAAGGATGGTAGACTAGATAGAGGAAACTTGCTTGATAAGGTTAAAGCTAGAAGCACCAAGAGCTTTAGGATCATTCTGTATCATTTGGGGTAGGATAATTTGGGGATAGAGTAACGGTTTGAGATTAGGGGAATGATTAGGGTCTGGAGTGATGAAGAGGGGGAGGAAACTCTTATTAAGGCAGAAGTTTGGTTGTGCTTTTTCCTGCCTCATACAAAAATGTATTGATTATTGCTGGAAAAAAAAATGAAAAGAAAAAGACCCTGCTCAAAGTTAGCATTCCTAAAGTGTGTTCATCAAGTAGGTACTATGTGAAAGGAGTTCTCAGTAACTTTGGAAACTTTGAAATTTTGGGTCAGTTGATTTAAACAGATTTGGTTGCTGCAGCTTTTCACTACTGGAACAGAGAACCTCATTATCTTACACGGTTCTGATGTTCATGGAGATGTTGCATTATAACGAAGACAAGACAGTGTAGATGACCTGTAGTTCTGCCATGCAGAGAGAAAACACTGAACATCTTGATATGTAATTTCTAAAACTGTATGCATAAATTTTCTTTGTGTCAACACAAATGTCATATACTATATAGTCTTCGGTCAATAGCTTAACTTCATCTCTGCTTTTATTACTGCTCCTAGCATAAATTATTTAGCACAAATGCAGACATAATCTCAGAAAATTACCTTTTTTTTCCCCCGAGACAGTCTCACTCTGTCACCCAGGCTGGTGTGCAGTGGCGTGATTTGAGCTCATCGCAACCTCCGCCTCTCAGGTTCAACGATCCTCTCGCTTCAACCTCCCAAGTAGCTGGGCTTACAGGCATGCGCCTCCCCACCCGGCTAATTTTTGTATTTTTAGTAGAGATGGGGTTTCGTCATGTTGACCAGGCTGATCTTGAACTCCTGATTTCAGGTGATCTGCCCACCTTGGCCTCCCAAAGTGCTGGGATTATAGGCATGAGAGCCCAGCCTGCACAGTATGATTTTAAATAGTGAGTACTTCTAAAACAATAATCATTATTTCAATGATTGCTTAATTTGCCATGGTCTGATTTTGCCATGTTTTTTTTTCTAGACCCTTTTTTGCATAGATAGCTTGGAATTTTGCTTTTATAAATAGTACAGAGATAAACAGCCTTGAACACACTTGTTATTTGTCCAATTATTTATTTAGGATGAATACCTGAAAGTAGGAGCTGTTGGGTTAGAGTATGAACATTACACTTTGATCTGTATTGCCAACTTCTCTAGAGGTTTTATCCATTTGTTTCCATTAACAAAGTATGGGATACCTGTTGCACCAAAGCCTGTGAATGTTGTTGAGGCTTTGGTAGAACAGGTGTCAGTCTTTTGACTCATTTAGACAAGCAGTTTGTAGTGTCAACTTGAATTTTTATGTCACGTGTTTGCAGAGGGTTAGGAGAAACTTAGTTGTAGGCAGATAGCATTTCAGAGTTGAAGAAATTCAACTTTTTGCTATAGAATTGCATTCTTTTAAATCCTCACTCAACCAGACACTATGGTGCATGCCTGTAGTCCCAGCTACTTGGGAGCTAAGGTGTGAAGATCTCTTGAGCTCAGGAATTTGAGACCAGCCTGGGCAACATAGTAAGACCCTGAATAAAAAAAAAAAAAAAAAAAAAATCATTACTGTTATAAAGAACATTGGTAAAACGGAAGGAAAAAAGTCATCTCACATCACTGTTACTCCTTAACAGCGAAACATGTTAGTAAATTTGCCTCAAGTCTTTCTTAGTCTGATGCATGTTCTTATTCTTTAGCAATAGTTATCATGGTATAGCAGAACTTTTTTCATGTTGTTAAAAATGTGATAGCCTATGGTAAATATTATGCATAAGGTATATGGTGATAAGGTTGTCTAGCTTTCACTTTTAAAGCTGTATAAGATTCCGTCAAGTTTTGTGTCACAGTTTACGTGCTGTTTTAGCAAGTGAAAGCAAGTTTATTAGAGAAAAGAAACAAAAGAATGGCTACTTCATAGGCAGAGCAGCACTGAGGGCTGCTGGTAGACTTTTATTGTTGATTTTGAGTTGTTTCCCAAGATTTTGCTTTTAGAAAACTTTGTGCATAGAATAGCCTCATATTTAGGATACTTTTCTTGAAATTGCTAGCTCAGAAGGTATGAGCATTTTTATGGCTATTGTTGAATTTGCAAATAGTTTTCCCAAAAGGTTATACCAGTCTGCACGAACACCAGCAAAGCTGGTGAAGTATCAGTTTCGTTGTGACCTTTTCTGGCTTACAGACTTTTTCTTTTGTGGTTGCAGAGAAACCAGTATGCTTCTACATCAAGAAAGCAAGGCACCTCCTTCAAATGGCCATCACAGCATCTCTGTGTCAAGCTGTAATTCTTTAATAAATGGCTGAATGCCTACTATTCATCAGACACTGATGAAAAAAAGAATAAGAGTCTGTACCATTAAGGAGCTTACAGCCTGTTAGAGAGACATGCTCAGATTTATAGAGGTCATGGATAGAAGTTGGTATATCGTTTGAGAAGGAGCCCAAAGATAGGTGTAGGCAGTTCTAATCTTGGGGGTGGGATGATACCAGGAAAAGCTGGGAAAGGGACATTAAAGCTTAGTATTGGCTGGGCATGATGGCTCTCATATGTAATCCCAGCAGTTTGGGAGGCTGAGGCAGGAGGATTGCTTAAGCCCAGGAGTTTGAGACCAGCCTGGGCAACAAAGTGAGATTCTGTCTCTACAAAAATAAAAAAAAAATCACCAGGTGTGGTGGTGTGCACCTGTGGTCCCAGCTACGTAGGAGGCTGAGGCAGGAGGATTGCTTGAGCTAAGGAAGTCGAGGCTGCAGTGAGCCGTGTTCACACCACTGCAGTCTAGCCTGGGTGACAGGACAAGACACTGTCTCAAAGAAAAAAAAAAAAAGTTTAATATGAGCAGGTGTCACAAAAGCATATTCGTACAGAGTAGGTGTCATTGGGGCGGGAGGCTGGAACCAGAAGGTAAGTCAGGGACAGGGATTGGTCGGGGGAGTGGAGGGGTGAAGAGCAGAGATTAGGACGAGGGGGTGTGGAGGTGAGGGGAGCAGAGCCTTTGTTCTGTTTCAGTTCCAGAGAGCAGTGTGGCAGAGCTGGCCTTGTGCCTCTAGCACATTCTCATCAGCAACATCTCTTTTCATACCCCGATGCCCCTGCATTCACTTTGTGATTGTTTTGATAAATGTAGTTGGTCAGTGCCAATAGTACCAGCAAGGTAATTTATAGTTTTCTACCATCCAAGCTTTCACTGAGGTTATGTGGCTGTGCGTGTGGATATTGGTATTTCTGAGGGATGGATAACTGGTCATGCTATTAAGAATTTTCACCGGGCGCGGTGGCTCAAGCCTGTAATCCCAGCACTTTGGAAGGCCGAGGCGGGTGGATCACGAGGTCAAGAGATCGAGACCATCCTGGTCAACATGGTGAAACCCCGTCTCTACTAAAAATACAAAAAATTAGCTGGGCATGGTGGTGCGTGCCTGTNATTAATTAATAAGCAAGCTGATTTTCCAAAATAAAAGCGGGAAGAGTAGCATTCTTTTACGTTTTTGCAGATCTCTTTAATGAATGGCTTAATATTGAGAGTTCAAGACCAGCCTGACCGTGGCGAAAAAAACCAAAAAAAAAAAAAAAAAAAAAAAAAAAAAAAAATTTTCAGGGAAGCAAAGCTGAAGCTTAGATCAGTCAAGTATTTACAATAGGCTACCCAGTCGGCTAATATCTGTTTTAGACAGCATTTTCATGTTTAATCTTATGTACAGTTTAATAATTTAACAGATGATATACTAAATAGGTCAGTGGAAATGTTTTCAGGGTACTTCATAGCTGTTAATTTTTACCACTTGGATTTTTTTTTAAATAGCCAGGAATAGTAATTAGGGTGAAAAATGAAATCTTTGAATGACTTTGTGATTTTTCTGCCTCAAATGAGAAGGATTAGGAAAGTAAAAGATTCCTCAAATCAGTTTTTTTCCCTGAAATAATTTGTTTTGATTCTTTATTTTGTTAATGTGTGTATGTGTCCCCCCTTGCCCCAGTTTTCTTTAAATACTTTTTGTGTGAAAATTGTCACACAATTGCTCCAAAATATTTAAATAGATAAGACAATGGGTATACATTTTGCTGCCAAAAATTCCTTGTATCTCAAAAAAAAAAGCTCTATTTTCTTTCTTAAATGTATGTTAATGTCTTCCAGTGCACAGTGTGAGTATCCAACATTTTAAGCAAATTTAAAATGCAAAAATTCATGATTCACATTAGAGCTTCAAACTCATAATAAAAATTTTGGATGCATTATAGTATGAGTATTGGCACCCACTCCTGAAGTGGAATATTGGAAACCTGAAATATATGACATGTTGACAGTAAAGATCCAGGTAATATTGGCCATGTGGGCTGGCTTGGTGACTCACACCTGTAATCCCAGCACTTTGGGAGGCTGAAGTGGGAGGATTGCTTGAGCCAGGGAGGTGAGGCTGCAGTGAGCCATGATTGTGCCACTGCACTCCAGCCGGGGTGACAGAGCAGACCCCGTCGAAAACAAAGCAAAACAAAACAAAAACCACTTCAAAAAGATCCAAGTAAAAGGAATCAAACGAAGTGTGGGCAGCATAGCAGCTGCGGATTCAGGGGATTGAGTATCTGAGAGGCGATAGAGCACCCTTGTTAAAAACCTGGACTCTGCTGTGAAATCTTGGCTGCACATGGTCAGATTGCATATTCAGACCTGAGTTTTTTCATCTCTAAAATGAGGGAAACAACCTACCTTTCAGTTATTGTGAAGAAGAAAGGAGATAACACACAGGCATTTGGAAAGGTACTGGCACATAAGGACTCAGTAAATTCATTATTATCTGTGTAGGAATTCATCTCTTTATAAGCAGAATAAGCAGATTCTTTCTTTACCTGTTGTGCAGAGCAGTGAACACTGATCATCTGCTTGTTTGGGGGTAGGGTTCGGTTATTTTTCAGGTTATGCTTTTTCCACAAAATAATGCTCTAAAAAGATAATGCAGGTTTTGCAGATACTCTAGCATGGCAGAAGTCAAACTTCAGCATTTGTTTTTGACACATTTTGTTTGTTTTTCCTTAATTTTTATTGTATCTTATCAGTGTAGTTTGTATGTGGGGAAAGGAGAGAGCAGTAGCAAGCATGAGTGTGAGAGGGAGCCTCCTGTTCTATTTATTCCTTTTCCACTTCTCTTCAGATTCTCTTCCCCTTTCCTTGTTCTTTTTTTTTTTTTTTTTTTTTAAGAGACAGGTGTTCTCCATGTTGGTCAGGCTGGTCTCGAACTCCTGACCTCAGGTGATCCACCCTCCTCGGTCTCCCAAAGTGCTGGGATTACAGGCGTGAGCCAGCACACCCGGCCTTCCCTGTTCTTTATGTCAAAAGCATGGACATGTTAATGAGATTGAACCTCTGGTCCATAGATTGGTTGTAGTGTTTTTCTGAAATTTATTTGACTGTGTTACAAATCCCACATTTTGTAGTCTGTAGGGGGTATTGAGAACAGAGAGGTAATGTGAGTAAATCCAGGGAAAGAAAAGCCAGTCTAACAGACCCCTCTAAGCACTAAGCTGCACCTTTGCTGAGTGTCATTCTTTCTGGCTCTGGTCGGTTGTCCCTGGCTTTATATCTTGACATTTTCCCTCCACTCTACATACCATGGAGATGTGGTGTTCCTCTGCATTGCTTCGTGTAGAAAGTATAGATTCAGGCTGTCAACTTTTATTAACCAACTGGGATTCTACACACAGAACCTTATTTAGTTCATCCAAGAATTTAGATCTGGATACTAAAAAGTTCAGTCCTTAATCTGGAGTCAGGAATTTTGAGTAGGGTGGATTTACTTGTTCTGATTGATTCCTACTCATTGGCCCACTGGAAATCCAATCCTGGACCATTTCTGCAATGTGATGGCTTTCAGAATCAAGTTCAGATCCAAGGATAGTGCATGAAACCCTTTCGCTCTTGATCTCCCCATTTTTCTAGCCTCCCGTCTTGTGTTCTTGCCATATATAACCTTCGCTCCAGCCATACGAAACTTGTTTTTTTTTTTGAGATGGAGTTTCGCTCATGTTACCCAGGCTGGAGTGCAATGGCGCGATATCGGCTCACCGCAACCTCCGCCTCCTGGGTTCAGGCAATTCTCCTGCCTCAGCCTCCTGAGTAGCTGGGATTACAGGCACGCACCACCATGCCTAGCTAATTTTTTTTTGTATTTTTAGTAGAGACGGGGTTTCACCGTGTTGACCAGGATGGTCTCGATCTGTTGACCTCGTGATCCACCCGCCTTGGCCTCCCAAAGTGCTGGGATTACAGGCTTGAGCCACCGCGCCCGGCCCATACGAAACTTCTTTAACCCCTCAGATGTATTTCCCCCTGGATGGCTCTTGGTTTTCATTTATGCTGCCCCCTTTCCTGCTTCAGTGCTCTTCTCGATAGAAGTGGAGGGAAAATGTCAAGATGTAAAGCCTGGGACAACTGACGGGAGCCAGAAAGAATGACACTCAGCATAGGTGCAGCTTTGTGCTGGGGGGGGGTGGTGTCTGTTAGACTGGCTTTTCTTTCCCTGGATTTACTCACATCACCTCTTTGTTCTCAATACCCCCTGAAGGACCATATTCTAGAATTACCTCTTCTGAGGGCATTTTCCTGGACCTTGCTCCCTATGATCTAGTAGCCACTCCCCTGTGTCCCTGAACAAACATGACTGTTCTTCCATTGCAAGGTGATGGCAGGGACTGTGTCTTATTTGTATCTCTTTATCCTTAAGAGTAGAGGGCAATCCTGGAATATCATATGTGTACAATGCGTGTTGAATGATGCATGCTGAATTACCATTTGTAACATTTATGAAAGAGTTCATCATCTCTTTGTGGCTGGTGTTTTATAGAAGTGTAAAAAGTCCTTAGGACTTGATGTTTCTTCATCATTATTATTACTATTATTTCCCCCCTTTTTTTGTTTTTGGAGAGACAAGATCTTGCCCTGTTACCCAGGCTGGCGTGCAGTGGGCATCTTAAACTCCTGAGCTCAAAAGATCCTTCCACCTTAGCCTCCTAAGTAGCTTGGGAGTATGCCATCATGCCCAGCTGATTTTTAAATTTTTTGTAGAGACAGAGCCTCACTACGAACAGCCCAGGCTGTTCTCAAACTCCTAGCCTCAAGTGATCCTCCTGCTTATGCCTCCCAAAGTGCTGGGATAGACATGAGCCACTGTGCCCGGCTGTTTCTTCATTAAATAAAGTTGGGAACTTTACTTGGATACTCTTGGAGAGTAAGTGGCCACTTTACTTTTCTCCTCTTGGAGAAAGCTTGAAGTCCAGCAGAACAATAATCCACTTAACCTGGCAGTTGCAGCCCATTTGATTATCAACTTTTTCTTTTGGAAAAAAATTACAAATCTTTAGAGACATTGAGAAAATAGTACAATAAATATATGCTCTTCACCTGAGTTCACCAACTGGTAGCATTTTGCTGCATTTACTTTAACTCTTTGTGTGCATACATAAGCTCATACATGCATATATGCATATGCACACATTTTTTTCCTGAAACATTTGAAAGTAAAGTTGTAGACATCATGATGCGAAATCTCTAAATACTTCAATATACATCTCCTAAGAATAAGCACATTCTACATAATCACAACACTATGATTACACTTAAGAAGCTTAACATTTAGTAATATCTGATAAACATTCCATGTTTAATTTTTCTCACTTGTCTCAAAAATATCTATTTTTGCTCTCTGATATTTCTATTCAAAATTTAGTGAAAGTTCATGTATTGCATTTAGTTATGCCTCTAGTCTAGAATAGCACCTGTATTTTTTTTTTTTTGTCCAGATCAGTTATTCTGTAGAATATCCTATATTCTTTCAGCCTGAATTATCTATTTGGATGTATTTGGAGACCTCATCTCTAAAAAAATACTTTATAAATGTTAGCTGGACGCATGCGGGCACTTGACTGGTCCCAGTTCCTCCTGAGGCTGAGTTGGGAGGATCACTTGAGCCCAGGAGTTGGAGGCTTCAGTGAGCCGTGATTATGCTGCCGTATTCCAATCTGGGTGACAGAGTGAGATCTCAACTCTTAAAAAAAAAAAAAATCCCACATTCTAGATTGATCTTCTTGTTTCCTCAATAGATTAGCAAGAATATTACATAGGAAATGAAGATCTTACATTGAATTAGGAGGCTGAACTGTAGGTTGTTCTAATATAGGGGTTGCTGAGTTGAGACATTTGGTAAGGGGATGACATGCTAGAACTTCCTCTTATACAGCAAAATTACAAACGTCAGTTGTGATCAACATGTAATTTGTGGGGTGGTGCATTGAGGATGTGTTTTGACTATCCTCTTCAATAACACTTTCACCTGAGGGCTTCAGCATCCGTTGATTTCCATGTCATGATTATGACCCAAATATGACTGTAATCAACCGAACTGCTAAACAGAGTTCCAGGCTTTTTATGGTTCTTTTGTCCTTAGAGTTCATCTCCGAAAGAATGTATCAGAGTACTTTTCTGTGGGTTGCATTTTCAGTATGATGTATTATTAGAATTATGTGTTTGTGTTTGTATTTAGTTTTAGGGTTTGCCCATTTTCCCCTTTCTCATATATATATATTTTTTGAAATGAATTCTCACTATGTTGCCCTAGTTAGACTTAAACTCCTGGGCTCAAGCCGTTCTCCTGCCTCAGCCTCCTAAGTAGCTGGGACCATAGGTGTGTTCCACCATGCCCAGCTATATAATTTTTTAAATATGTAAATGTGCAAAATATAAAAGGTGTACTCAGGCCTCAGTCCTGTCCCTACACCTTTACCCTGTCTCCATCCATTCTCTTATAGATTATCATTTTCATTAGTTTCTGGTTTACTCTTCCTATTTTTTTTTTTTTTTGTAAAAATACGTGAGTGCATATAAATTTCCCTTTATTTTTATTTTATTTTATTTTATTTTTTTGAGACGGAGTTTCGCTCTTGTTACCCAGGCTGGAGTGCAATGGCGTGATCTCAGCTCACCGCAACCTCCGTCTCCTGGGTTCAGGCAATTCTCCTGCCTCAGCCTCCTGAGTAGCTGGGATTACAGGCACGCGCCACCATGCCCAGCTGATTTTTTGTATTTTTAGTAGAGACGGGGTTTCACCATGTTGACCAGGATGGTCTCGATCTCTTGACCTCGTGATCCACCCGCCTCGGCCTTCCAAAGTGCTGGGATTACAGGCTTGAGCCACCGCGCCCGGCCAAATTTCCCTTTATTAAGTAGCATAATATGACTTGGAAGTTAGTTCATGGATTTTGCTCATGTTGTTTTGGGGGGAGGTGAATTTTATTGACATGTAACATTAAAATGTTTACAAGTAAGCGAAAGCTTGGTGAATTTTTAGACAATGAATATATCTGAATAACCAGTATTCAGGTTAAAAAATTATCAGAAGCCACCTTCAACTCTCCTGCACCTGAGGGTAGCCATTCTCCTGACTTCTGCACTGTAGATTAGCTGTGCCTGTTTTTGTATTTTAGCTGCATGGAATCATACCACACATGTTCTTTTGTGTCTGGCTTCTTTGCGTCACATAAAGTGTGAGAGATTCATTCCATGGATGCATGCAGTTCTAGTTTATTTATTCCTGTTGCTGTATTGTATTCCAAAATTGGAATAGGCTACAAATACTTAATCTCTTCTGAGTTCTTTCTAGTTTGGACTATAACAAATGTTTTCTCATTCTTTTTTACGGCCTTATGGTACTCCATCCATGGGGTGGGTATAAAAATGTATCCAACCAGTCTTCTCTGGTTGGTCATTTAGGCTTTTTCCCCAGTGTTTTTCTACTACAAATATTATTGCGCAAGGTTTTGAATAAACTTGTGCATTATATGGAGCATGTTTTTAAAAGCTTTATGAGGAATGAGAGTAACAGGACATTTTGGGGGGAAACCTAATCTTTTTTGCAGAGCTGCTAAGTTGGTGGGAAGGAATTACTGAGCTTCTCTTAGGAACAGGTTAGTGCAGTGAAACTGGTTAACTTAACAGTATTTTGGGTTCCTCTCAGAAAGGAGGAGGTGGCTAATGCAAAATAAAGAGAAGGGCTTAAAATCCATCTCCATGACTCCTGAAGCAACAGCAGAGCTCAGAAAACTGAATTGTGTATTGTCTCAACTTATTTTTTTAAATTCAGATATTTATTATACATTCTCTGTGTTCCCCACACACTGTTCTAGCCACTGAGGGCACAGCATTGACGGAAGTAGGCAACAGCCTTGCCCTCATGGAGCTCACATTCTCATGGGAGATAAGATAAATTTAAAAATATGTAGTATGTTAAGTAGAAAACTAAAGCAGAGAAGGGCGATTGGTGTTTGGGTGTGTGTATGGGTGTGTTGTATGTTTGCACGTGTTGGGAATGAGACACAGATTGTAAAACGTGGTCAGGAAGGGAATGGTTTCTTTTCTGGTTCTGAACCCTCTTTTAGCTTACCAAGCCAACTGCAGCAAACATTAAGGATACACATTAAGGATCAGTGAGAAAGGAGTAGGTCTTCCTGTTAGAATCAGAGACAGAGAGGAAGAAAGGCCCTGTGGTGTGGCCAAGAGGTGGCTGAAGGGTGGGAGACCTAATCCTTTGCTCCCAGAAACTGTCCAGTTAAACCATGACCCAAGGCTGCTAACAATGGCATCTGAATGGAAATTTCTAATTGTATAGACCTGAATGGGGCTTATTTTTCTCAACTGAATTATGGTTATATATATGAGATCCCACCTCCTAGATAATGGGGCTGGATAATAATTGCATTGTCTCATGGAGATGTAAAACAAATTATTAGTAAGTGTGGATTTGTGTTAAATGTTGTCTTCACATTTACCACACTGCATTGTAATTTGTTGAATTTTGTCTGAACGTTCCTCATCTATTCAGTGTTACCTTATGCACGCTTAGCTTCCAGTGCTCTCGTACTATGCCTAAAAAGCACACAGTAAAGGAAGTGCTCAGTAGAGACTCATTGAAACAATGGAGGATTTAACCACTGTAAACCAACCTAAAATTATTATTTTTTTTTAACTGTGATTCAGCCACTATTGCTCAGGACCATGTTATTGGAGAGTACTGCTTTTAGAATTTCCAAAATTGGCCGAGTTCGGTGGCTCACACCCATAATCCCAGCACTTTGGGAGGCCAAGGCAGGTGGATGACCTGAGGTCAGGAGTTCAAGACCAGCCTGGCCAACTTGGTGCAATTCCGTCTCTACAAAAATACAAAAATTAGCTGGGCATGATGGCAGATGCCTGTAATCCCAGCTACTGAGAAGGCTGAGGGAGGAGAATCGCTTGATCCCGGGAAGTGGAGGTTGTAGTGAGCCAAGATCAAGCCGCTGCACTCCAGCCTAGGTGACAGAGCAAGACTGTCTCCAAAAAGAGAAAAAAGAAAACAAAGTAAATCTCATCAAAATGTATGCAACATCTCAGTTCACCTCTCTGATTTTGACTTCACTAACCATATGACCTTGGGCAAACTACCCCCACCCCACCTCTTGACTATCTAAAATAAACACTCCAGATGATATCAACTTCACAGAGATAAGAATTTTAAATGAGATAATTTAGATTGAAACCAACATGTGTATGCATATGTACTTGCTAGTGTAGGCAAGAGCCATGGGCTAAATTTACTAACAAGATTGCTTTTTCGTTGTTAACCTGACAGCGTCTCACTGTCGCCCAGGCTGGAGTGCAATGGCACAATTATGGTTCACTGTAGCCTTGATCTCCTGGGTGAGTAGCTGGGACTACAGGTGCCCGCTACCACACTTGGCTAGTATTTTCAAAATTTATTTTTGTAGAGATGGGGTTTTGCTATATTGCCCAGACTGGTCTTGAACTCCTGGCCTCAAGTGATCCTCCTGCCTCCGCCCCCCAAAGTGCTGGGATTTTAGGTGTGAGCCACTTCCCCCCAGCCAGTAACAAGACTTTTAATAGAAACACCTGAAAGTTCTGACAGTTTGATCTGTATAACCAACTGCATGAGCACTGCACAGAAGGGCAATTTAGCATCTCTAATAGATAAAGGGAATTTTGCCTCTAGCAAGCTTGATGTGAATTGGTAATAGAGTATGACTGCTGTTTACTAACAACATTCAGCAAAGATTGATTACCTAACCATGTAATGGAAGTTTAAAAACTCTATTCATAGAAATATCCCAAACTGAATGTCCCAAAGTAAGTGCTGCAGAGACTCACTTGATGTGCTGGTTTGGGAAATGGCAGGCTAGGTAACTAAACAGCTCTCTTCTGGGAATTTCTGGGCCTTGAGTTACTGTGCATTGTGAGTCCCCAGAAAAAGGGGCTTGCTTTGACAGATCTTTGGTAACAGATGGAACAAAGCTGCTGGTGGTTTGTGTGTTTCTAGGCTCATTCTACTGCACCTGGACCACTCTTAGTGTGGTCACCACCCTTTGTCAAGTGTAGACAACTGGGTCAGTATTCAGAGAGAGCAGCCAGGATGTGGGGTGAAGTTGTGAAGATACCATGGGAGGAGCACACATAGAAGGGGCCTGACAGGGAATAGGTGGCTGGGGAGGGTTGAGAGAGAACCAGTGGGAAAAAGTGACTGGGCCAGCTTGGCCGACATGGTGAAACCCAGTCTCTAAGAAAAATAGAAAAATTAGCCAGGCGTGGTGGCTTGCACTTCTATTCCCAGCTACTTGGGAGGCTGAGACACGAGAATCATTTGAACCTGGAAGGCAGAGGTTGCAGCGACCCAAGATTGTGCCACTGCTCTCCAGCCTGGGCAACAGAGTGAGACTCTGTCAGAAAAAAAAAAGTGACTGGGTAACGTTTTGGACCCAACTAATGTAGATTTTCTTTGCTGATGGCTGTATTTTCCCTGTTGCTCTGTGGTCTTGGAGGTTATAGTTCCCCAGTTGTGGGAAGCATCAGATGGTTTTGACAAGTATTCCTTAAATTCCTATCCAATCCCAAGTTGTGAATTTGTGATTATTTCCTTTTGTTTGGCAATCTTTACTCCCTCCGTTTTTATTTGTTCAGCATTGTGCTAGTTCTTTTGTATAATTAGAAAAAAACAATATGTGGTTATGTGAATTTATTAGTTGAATGACAAGACTGACACAAGACAGCAAACTAAGTCAACATGTAAACACATTTAAAGTTGTGGTAGCCTATAGTAGACTAGCACAGAAACTGGAGAAAGTGGAAGACTGACATGGCACTGAAAGCTTCACCAAGAAGTATGAAGGATTAACAGGATTTGCACGGCAGAAAGAGCAGATCCATTGCTGCAGCAGCAGCTCAGGGATGAAGGCAAGAGACAGAGAAGGCTTTTGAGCAGGAACAGTGTGGATAAATCTGTTATTAAGAAAGATCAAGAAAGATCCATCTGGCAGCTTTGTGCAGGTGATAAAGATGTGAGAGCTATTTCCTTAAGAGTAAGCATTTAAGCTTACTCTTCAATGTGGGTGCTTGAAGTCTTTCAGAGAGAGGTTGTGGCTACAACATGGATGAGTGAGGTATAAAAGCTTAGTGGTTAGGAGCACAGACACACCTGGTTCATATCGCAGTGCTCTCACTTAACCTTGGTGAAGATACTTGGAGAAACTGAAGCCTAGAAGTTGTTTGTAAATTGCGTAGTGTTACTTGCCTGTTAAGATAATTATGAGGATTAAATGAGATAAGGAATTATGTAATTAAGTGCTCAATAAATGTTGCTTACATTTATTATGTGGCCAGAGTTCCCTAGAGCAGTGATTATACAAGTGTGGTCCTTAGTCCAGCACCATTTGTCACCATTGAGCTTGTTACAAGTACAAATTCATGGGCCCCACTCAGACCAGCTGCATCAGTCCCTACTATAGTGGGACCTAGGAAGCAGACTTCTTAAAAGCACTCTGAGAGATGGGTATGTAGTGTTAGAGAATGACTGCCATAGAGGAATCCTTCGGTTGGGAGTCAAAGCTAAGAAAGGGAGAGTGTTTAAAGGAGGGACTAAGCAACTTTACTTTGCGGTACTTTGCAGTACAGAAAAAAGGAGGTAGTGAATTCTTGGTGGCACCTAACTAAAAGCTTTACATGAAATTTTCAATAAATACTTGTTTGTTTGTTTTTTTAATTTAAAAAAGTCAAAGTTACCGCAAATTAAATAAATACTTGTTTTTTATATTATTGAAGACAACTGGTTTAGTAATATGTTGGGGATGAAAGGAAGATTTCAGGGCACTGGGAACATACTGTTCAGCTCAAATGATTAAAAAAAAAAAAAAAAGGACGACAGGACTGAATTAGAAATTTTGTATTAGATGAAGTTTAAGTTTTAGGTTTAACAAGTATTTACAGATTGTCCCCCTACTGTGACTGGCAGTGTGCTATATTCTGGAAACAGAAAATGAGGTGTTACTCTTGCTTTCAGAGACTTCGCAGAGTTACACTTTTTTAATAATTTGAAGCTGTTTTTTTTCCTTAGAATCCTTCCTAGCTACTTAGAGAATAAACACAGTATGTGATCTATTCTCTGACCATGCCAGATGTTAAGCATAGGGCTGTCTCCCAGTCAATGCAGGGCTCATTTGAAACTGATTTCTGAAAGTATTCTGAATATTGGTCCCTTTTGCTTATTATTTTATGGCTTGGGATACACCTTAGAGATGATTTGAAAATCTTTGAAAGACTCACTCATTACATGAACTATTTAATGTTGGCCACGTGGGGTTTTTGACATTATGCTAACCCACCCCCACCTCTGTCATTTCCAGTATAAAGCACCAAACGCACTAGCTTGAAATACAATAACTTCTAAGCTTTGTCATTATTCCATTCAGTCATTATTTCCTGCCCAATATGTATCGGATATTGCTTTAATAGTGATGAAATATAATGTCAACCAAGTGTCTTGTCAAAGAGCCGCAATCCACATCCCAAGGCCAGATATATTGAGTGTGGAGAGGGCACTGGGGCCCGGTCCCGAGGTTAGCCAAGTGGTTAGATGCATCACCCCATACACCCACAGAGTTTAGATTTGTAAATGTTCACCCCTGTAACACATCCCCCTTTCATAATCATGAAGGGAAATTGAGGGAGTTAGAGTGTGGTCAAGAAACTAGTTTTAAAATCTCACCGGTTCATGAAAATAGATGGCATAGCACTGAAGTTTGCAAGTAGAATATAGGAATTATATCTTGATGTGTTTGTGACCTTCTAGTTTTATATCATAGAGCGACTTCAGGAAAATGAAAGTGGAGATCACGTTCCAAAGAAGACAAGATTGGCTGGTTAATCTGAACACTAATTTGTTTTTGTTGTTGTTTTTTTTTTTTTTTAAATGTTTTTTAAAAAAGATGGGGTTTCACCATGATGGTCAGGCTGGTCTTGAACTCCTGACCTCAGGTGATCCACCCACCTCAGCCTTCCAAAGTGCTAGGATTACAGGCGTGAACCACTGCGCCCAGCCCCACTAATTTGTTAAGAGCATGTTTTAATTGACCTTGGACCATACTTTCTCCTCATTGCTTTGGAATTTGGGGCTAGGCTTGGATAGTGAGCACTGCAAATATTCTTAGGTTACCCCTTTTTCTTTCCAAATCCCTTCAGGGTAAGTGATTGTAGCCTCAGTCTACCGCTTTGAAATGTTGCCAAGACAAGACTGCGACTTCAGTGCTTCCAGCAGACAGAGAGTCGGTGGTTTTTTTCTCTGTGTAGAACCATGAACTCATTCTGAGAAGGTGAACTTAAAGAGAGCAGAAGCCTTTTAAAAAAGGTTTTAACTGGCCGGGCGCGGTGGCTCAAGCCTGTAATCCCAGCACTGTGGGAGGCCGAGGCGGGTGGATCACGAGGTCAAGAGATCGAGACCATCCTGGTCAACATGGTGAAACCCCGTCTCT
>NW_016107377.1:951235-966414 GCF_001604975.1 Cebus imitator
AGGGTGGTCTCTAGCTCCTGACTTCAGGTGATCCGCCTGCCTTTGCCTCCCAAAGTGCTAGGATTATAGGTGTGAGCCACTGCGCCTGGCTTTTTTTTTTTTGGGGGGGGGGGGGGGGCGAGAGACAGCATCTCACTTTGTCTCCCAGGCTGGAGTGCAGTGGTGGCATGATCTTGGCTCATTGCAGCCCTGGCCTCCCAAAGTGCTAAGATTATAGACATGAGCCACTGCCTCCTGCTTCTTAATGATTTCATCTAAGCCCAATATTTTAAAGTATTTACATTAAAAAAAAAATCCTTCCTCTAAATCTACCCTGTCTTCCGCTCTAATAAGTTACAAGGTTTTTGGAAATTCACTGTCGAATGTGAAATTGCTTTGCAAATGTTGCAAGTTGGAATTATTCTGTGGTGCTTAGGAAATCAAGAGAAAGCATTGCCTCTCTTAAAAGAATTGCCTCTCCTTAAAAGAATTGACCACATCCTTATTTATCAGTCTCCTCTGCTGTCCACTTTAGCAACAGAGGACTATACTTAGCACACTGATAAGCTTTTGATAATTCCTTTCTTGTTTGCAAAGAGCAAGTGAATGATATTTCAGAGCTTTTTAGACAAATTGTGGTCACACTGGGTGAAGTTGCCTGAGCTCTGAACCTTACCTGGGAGAGGAAACCCTGCAGTTTCCGTCCTGCTTGTGGTGGTAGGTTTTGCACACAGTTCGCACACACAGCACACAGTCTCACTTGACTCGTATGTGGCTCTGTCAGTTAAGGTAGGATTTTATGCTGTTTCCATTTTTCATACATAGTACATATAATTTTGGGGAAGATGGAGCGGCTTGGTCATGTGACTCTTTCCCGAAACGCTGCAACCTGCTTCTAGTTAGGCGAAGAAACTAGGGAGTACTGACTGCCCTTCCAGAACGCTCTTCCCTGCATAGCACTGAGTAGGGGAGCATTTGTGCCCTTGTGACGTTTATCCAGTCCAGATACCATACTTCTGCAGCGTTAGATGAGGCTAGAATGTCTGTCTCTCTCGGCATTTGGCAGTACTGGCAATTCTTTCAGAAGTTAAGAGGGGCATATAGCAGGACCCCATTTCCACACACTCCTCGTGTGGCAACATAGGATTTCAATACTTCTTGAGTTGTTGTCTTCGAAAACTGAGTACAGAGGTGAGTTTCACCCTTGGTGGGTGTATCCAGTGACCCATTAGTATTGAACTTGGTGTGCTTTTATTTGCAAATTATCATACACCCAAATAATCCTTCCTTGTATCTCTCTGGCTAGAATAATCTATTTCTTGTTTAATGTGTTTATTTCTAGATTGGAAGTCTTTGCCATCAGGGACTCTCTTACTGTTGATTAGGTACTTGACTCACATGATTTCATGTTGTTCCTCACTAGAACCCAGACGATAGTTACCGTGTCCCCATCTAGGGATCAAAGGAACAAGGCATGCCTAAGTCATAAAAGTTGATGCAGCAGTGGGGTTAGGGTTTGCTGATTCTGTGACTCCAGGGCCTGCCCTCTGAATCCCAGTAATGGCTTCATTCCTTTTGTCATCTTTGTATCCCTAGTACCTTATAAACTGCCTAGCACATAGGAAGTACTTGGTAAATTATTTTTGTATGCATGAATGAACGAATTTAACAAGAAAGCCAGTTTTAAGTGTTGTAGTGTGTTTCTAAGGAGGTCACTGTTCTGATGAGCTGTTGTGTCAATAGCACTTCCTTGGCAAGTAAGTACAGGTTGAGCATTCCAAATCAGAAATTACCAACTCCACACTGCTCCAGAATCCATGCATGATAAAACCTTGAGTGCCAACACGATACTTAAAGGAAATACTCAATTTCCTTTAAGCAGATTTTGGAGTTTTAGATTTGGGTTGATCAACTGGTAAGTATAATGTAGATATTCCAAAATCCCAAAAAATCAGAAATCTAAAACACTTTGGGTCCTAAGCATTTCAGATAAGGGATACCCAACCTGTACTGAAAAGAAGATGGTGTTTCATTGAAAGTATATTCAGTGAAAACCTGTCCTTCTTTTCAAAGCAGTCGTCTACCTAGCACAGTTAGAGAGGGTATTCTGGGCCCAACACTGCTGAGACAACCAAATGATTGACATCTCTGTCAATCATGGTGGTAACCTGGACTATGCTCCCTCCCCTGCTGAAATAATGCTGAGGCACATACCCACATTCAGGTGTCTGCATTAGGCCAAGCTTAGTTCAAAAGCTCAGGGTAACATTGAAGTAATGTTGGTTTTCTTGAAGTTTAAAAGCAACAGTAGTGATTATTGAATGAAAATGGACTTTTGGGGATGGGGACTGTGAACCTGGAAATAAGCCTGAAGTAGCGACCAGGAGAAGATTCCTGTGGCCACTGAAAGCCGTTGGTTTGTGAGATTGTGAATCTGCAGAGTGAGTAAAGTCATGCTGGTGTGCTTTGTGTGCTATTAGTGGACTGAGTCATCTTCACCTCTTTCTCTCTGGTTTTAGATGTCCAGTCTATAGTCTTTGATGTGGCTACCCTCCCAGTAGGTAGTCATCCTTAAGTGGACTAACTCTTGAAGAATGTTAATTCTTTCTGTTTCACAGATATTTGTACCAATGGCAACTTTCTAGTCTATATAAATTTCCATACTTTTTTCAAGCAGAGAGGCAAGTGTTTGGTCTTTTCTGAAATGGGAGGGGGAAGTGGCGATTCTTGCTGGGATCCATTGGTCAGTGCTTCCAGTTCCTTCTCAACTGGATTTGGTAACACAAGGGAGAATGCAGGTTTCTACCCCCCTAGGTATTAGGGTAGCAATACGAAGCTTAGCTATACTTTGGAATTCCCGAGGAGCTTTCCTAAGTACTGATGTCTATTCCCAAATGCTAGAGATTCTTATTTAATTGGTTTGAGGTGTAGCCTGGGTGTTAGGATTTTGTTTGTTTTTGTTTTGAGACAGTCTTGCTCTGTCACCCAGGCTGGAGTGCAGTGGTGCCATCTTGGCTTACTGCAACCTCCACATTCTAGGTTCAAGTGATTCTCTGAGTAGGTGGGACACCAGGTGTGTGCCACCATGCTTGGCTAATTTTTGTGTTTTTAGTAGAGATGAGGTTTCACCATGTTGCCCAGGTTGGTCTCAAACTCCTGGCTTCAGGTGACCTGCTCAACTCGGCCTACCAACGTGCTGGGATTACAGGCATGAGCCACCACACCCGGCCTGGTGTTAGGATTTTTGAAAGCTTCCTAGATGATTCTAATGTGCACCCAAGGCTGCTGAACCACTGGTGTGAAGCAATGCTGAATAAGTAGCTGCTGTTGGACAGAAATGTTGGCGGATAAGCCCATGATATTAGCAGTCATTTGAACCAGTAGGTATGGGTCTGTTGTTTTCCCATTTCTCTCTATCTCTGTCTCTGTCTCTGTCTCTCTCTCTCTCTCTCTCTCTCTTTCTATGGAGACAGAGTCTTGCTCTGTCACCCAGGCTGGAACGCAGTGGCATGATCTTGGCTTGCTGCAACCTCTGCCTCCCAGGCTCAAGTGATTCTCCTGCCTCAGCCTCCTGAGTAGCTAGGATTACAGGCACTCGCCACCACGCCCAGCTAATTTTTGTATTTTTAGGAGAGATGGGGTTTCACCATGTTGGTCTAGCTGATCTTGAACTCCTGACTTCAGATGATCCACCCACCTTGGCCCTCCCAAAGTGCTGGGATTATAGGTGTGAGCTGGCCTGTTTTCCCATTTTCTTATTTGAGGCAAAGTCTCACTCTGTCGCCCAGGCTGGAGCAGTGGCGTGATCTCGGCTCACTTCAACCCCCACCTCCTGGGTTCAAGCGATTCTCCTGCCTCAGCCTACCAAGTAGCTGGGACTACAGGTGCGTGCCACCACGCCTGGCTAATTTTTGTACTTTTAGTAGAAGTGGGATTTCACAGTGTTGGTCAGGCTGGTCTTGGACTCCTGACCTCAGTGATCCACTCACTTCAGCCTCCCAAAATGCGGAGATTACAGGTGTGAACCACTATGCCCGGCTTGTTTTCCCATTTTCTAAATGTAAAAGCAGCTGTCTTCTTTGCCCTTCAAGAACATGTCTGGGTTTGAAATGGATTAGATTTAAATTAAAAAGTAAAACAATGGCCATAGAAATTCAACAGGCTTGTTTTTCTCTCAGCATTTTCCTAATTCAGTAGTTACATACTTTAGAAGAGTAAGAAGTTACGTTTGGAACTCTGAGGGGGATGCGGTATAACCCCACCATTACTGGACACCTAGCAGTGGAGAAAAACAGGGACTCCTCACCATAATTGCACATAGTTTTACCAGGTCATGAGCAATTAATTTTCTCTCTTTTATTTTAAAAAGGCTTCTGTTGCTACTGAAAAGTAGACTGATTTGTTTATTTATTTATTTGAGACAGAATTTTGTTCCTGTTGCCCAGGCTGGAGTGCAGTGGTGCAATCTTGGCTCATTGCAACCTCCGCCTCCTGGGTTCAAGCGGTTCTCCTGTCCTAGCCTCCTGAGTAGCTGGGATTACAGGCACCCGCCACAACACCTGGCTTCTTCGTGTTTTTTTGGTAGAGACAGGGTTTCACCATATTGGCCAGGCTGGTCTTGAACTCCTGACCTCAAGTGATCTGCCTGTCTTGGCTTCCCAAGTAGACGTCATTTAAATTTTCATTTAGTTGTATGTATTTATTTATTTATTGAGATGTAGTTTTGCTGTTGTTGCCCAGGCTGGAGTGCAATGGCACAATCTTGGCTCACTGCAACCTCCGCCTCCCTGGTTTAAGTGATTCTCCAAACTCCAAATAGTAGAATCATTAGAGTTAGAGATACTTTGTCTCTTGTCTCATGTTTTTTAAATTCTAGTTTCCTGGTTAGGTTCTAGCTCTAGGGCTTGGGTCAGTCATTGACCAGAATGCTGATTGTCCTCGTTTTTGTTGATTTATTTATGAAAAGACTTAGTGTGATACCTTTGGGAATTTCATTGCCTTCTATTGAATATATTGACTGTGCCACTGTTTCCAGCCATCTTCTCCTGCCACACATGGGCGTATCACAAGCACAGGCACATTTTCTAGTACTTGTGAGGTCTTTTCATTTTTTTCTTAAGGAGAATAATTTCATGGATTAGATTCATCCAGAGTACTAATTAGGATGAGGGATTCTTCACATAGATTTTTGAAGTAGTTACTACCTTCAGAAGAAGGTTCAACCCAGGCCAGGTTTGCATGTATGAGCTGAGCTCAAATAATTTCCGTTTAAAATATTACCTTTAAGGTTCTGTCTTGGTTCATGGGTTTTTGTTTTTTGTTTTTTTTTGTTGTTGTTGTTGTTTGGTTTGCTTTTTTAAGATAGGATCTTACTCTGTCACCCAGGCTAGAGTGCAGTGGTGTGATCATGGCCCACTGCAGCCTCAACCTCCCAGGCTCAGGTGATCTTCCTGCCTCAGCCTCCCAAGTAGCTGGGACCACAGGCATGCACTACCACGCCCGGCTAATTTTTTAAATTATCTGTAGAGACAGGTTGCCAACATGTTTCCCAGGCTGGTCTTGGCCTCCTGGTCTCAGGCGATCCTCCTGCCTCAGCCTCCCAAAGTGCTGGGATTATAGGCATGAGCTACCACACCCAGCCTGGTTTATGTCTATATAAATTAGCCTCTACTATTCTCTATAAATGTAGGCTTAGTGTTTTTCAGGAAAGCTACTACTAAAAAGGACAGAAAGCATTCTGTTCCTTCACTTGTTAAGACACTTAAAATTCTCAAGTTGTCTCTCATTGAATTTTGTTTCCAGAGTACTTGCAGAGTAGGCAGCTCAGAGTAGGCAGCCGTGTGCATATAAAAAGGATTCAATGTGTTAGCCATTTGATTCTTGGAAACCTGCTCCTAGTGCTTTTTAAAAAATATCTTAGTTGAAGATTCTAGAATTCTAGGGTACAAAGTGAATTTGAACAGGATGTTTTAATTTTCATGGAATCAGCATGAATCCAAAAGGATTTAATATTCTGTGGGAAGAAAAAAAAAAAACAAACAGTACAGAATACTGGAAAGATCTCTAATCCAGAGTGTAGTTGGAGCTCTGTCATGCGTTAGCCAGGGCTCCTGGTCCGAGTTCTGTGTATGTTGTTCCAGTCGTTCATCTGTAAAAACTAAAGCTGGAAGGCCCTCTTCCTGCTCTACAACTACAGCCCCCTAAGGAAAGACGTCTGCCTTCACACTCTTCATATCCACCAACAGGACTCTAAAGGGGCATATGTTTATGTTTTTCTAATGGCATAAACTCTTGAGGATGAGAACAGGAAAGGAGACCACAGCAAAAAAATCTTGCTAGGTAGAAAGCAGAAGAACCACTGATAAAGGACTTAACAAACCCAAGAAGACTGACTGCTCAAAGCAGCAACGGGAAAACCAGCATCCACCCCAGAATCCCCCAGAAGCTCAGGAACTAGCAATATTGGAAGTAGGAACAAAAGTGACAACTAATATAAAGAGGGTTTGAAAGCTATTAAAAAGCAGTCAGGTACCCACACCCATCTCCCCATCCTGGCAAGAGCTGGAGGCTTAATAACCCTAGAGATGGCAAAACAGAGGCTCCTCAACCTGAGGATACCTGGCATGACCACAGTGTCTCAAAAGATGGGGATTACATATGCCCCAGCTTCTTTCTCTTCCTTCTTGGTTTCCCGATGTTTATAGTCAGGACTCTACCATTCTCTCAGGAGATTTGAGTGGATTTATCTGGGGAATCTGATCAGACCATGAGGAAAGACCCAACGATGTTGACACTGGAGAGTTCAATAAAAGAGGAGAAAAATGATTGCAAACATAAAACAAGAATATTGTAAGAAATAAACATTCAGAAAACAAGAGCTCTTCAAAATTAAAAATATGATAGCAGAGATGATGATTAAAGGAAGGATTGAGTAAAGTTGAGGAAATACGGAACGTAGAGCAGATAAATGGCAAGATGGAAAAGTAGATGGAAAATATGAGGTAGTTACATTACCAGGAGGTCCCATATCCAATTCCTGTTCTGTATTCTCCAGAAAGACAGCACAGAGCACAGAAGGGAGGAATCATCACTGAGAGAATATCCATTCCTCCCCCCAAACATTCCAGAACAGAAAGACACGAATTAGCAAACTAAAGGCCCACCGAATGGCTAGCACCGCAGGCGAAAGCAGACTCCCAGCAAGGCACACCAACGTGACATTTCCTGACCAAAGAGAAAGTCCTTCGCATTTCTAGCATGAAATTATTGGTTGTTTACAAAGATCAGAAATTGAATGGCTTCAGACTTAATAGCCACAGTGCAATCTAGAAGGCAGTGGGATAGCATCTTTACAGTTGTGCAGAATTGCTAGCCTCGAACTCTATAAACCCAAGAACTATGAATCAAGCGAAGAAGAGCAAAAACTATATCCAGATATGTAAGGTTTCAAAGTCATACTCATTCCCCTTTCTTTTTTTTTAAATTTCATAATTCAGATTTTATTGGTTGAGGATCAGTACAGACATTTCAATTTGTATACAATTCTTAACATATATAACAAAAATCTAAAAAGCCATGTATTGTAATTCTTTTCTAAAGTTATTCCAGTGACTTTCCAGCTTAAAATTTGGAAGCAGATTTTCCTTAAGAGACTGACTATCATGTACCTGTATCTTCACATGTTGATAAGCTGTAACATACGTCCCAGCAATTCATAGCTGAATAGCATGTACACTACTTATTCAAATGTTTACTCTCATGGCACAGTAACAAAGTTATTAGGAAAACAGGACTACCACACTAAAGATGTTACAGAGTGCACACAGTTCTGACAGAGCCAGGATCAGAGTGATTTTCTTTAGGAAACAATTCTACTAAAAAGCAACATGGGAATGGAAGTAATTTAAAATATTCAAGACATTAAATGCAGGACTGACTCCATATTGCCATTTAATATGCTTTGTATTATAGGATATAAAAACGAACCCCCATCTATGGAATGTTAAGCTGACACCCGAGACAAAGTCTCCCATAATTCAATATTCCACACTGTTTTCTGGTTGTACCAAAAAATAAACAACCAGCAAATGATTTCACCTCTTAAAAAAAAGCATTTACACTTAAAAAAATGAGATGAGGTGGGATTCCCTCCTGCTAAAAAGTGTTTCTAAAGCTACGAAAAACTTGCATTTACAAAATAGTTGATAAAAATATTCCTCTGGATTGTACAAGAAGGGAGACAGGGACCACTGAGAGACATGATATATGGTATTAATCAGACTTGGCTTCTTTCTCTCCTGCTTCATCAGAGGCTAGACTCTCAGTTTTCTTTTCCCCATTTTCTGCAGGTAAATCTTTGGTTTCTTGGTTAGCCACTTCAGCCTGTTTTCCCTTTGCTCCCCTTTTCCCTTTTGTTTGCACTTTTTTGTCTGAAGATTTATCCTTTGCTGCTGCCTTTTTCGGCTTTGCTTCCACTTTTGCAGGAGGTTTCGCTGACAACTGCGCAGATCTCCTCTTGGGCTCTTCCTTGGCAGCCCCTTCAGCGGAGCTGACCTTCCTTTTGGGCATCCTGGTGGTGGGGAGGCGCGTGCTGGGTGCCTGTGGGCCACAGCGCACGGAAAGCCTTTGCAAAGCTGGGCTGGCTGGCAGCTGCTACTCCTCCCGCCGCCCGAACTGCCTCATTCCCCCTTCTTAGGATGCTATTTGGATGATGTGCTACCCAAGCAAAAAGAAGGGAAAAGTGAGAACTTAGGGACAGTGAGATTTAGTACTGTCTTGGATAGGCGATGGCAGTCTTCAGGGCTCTGGTGGCGGGGTGCAAGGGAGGTGGCTTCTGCACATTTGGCATGGAAGAAAGCCAGAAGCTGCCACACCTCCTCTGGGTGGATGAAGTTGAGAGAATACCTAATGCGTGTATTAGGAGGAAATGTCTTGGTGAAAGGTGTGGTGTTGAATTAGAATCATTGCATATAAAACTGAGCAAACAGAAACAGGATGCATAACTTCCCACATATCTCAGCTATGACTAGTACTTACAGCAGCATCGTAATACAAAGACTGAAGATTGTCCTAACCACAGCTATGATATGTGACTGTTGGGAGACTGGGGAATGGAAAGGGGTCATGTGGCAATGGTGGCAGGAGGAAGGAAATAACGTCTTCACCTCCCATAGTGGGAAGCCAGTAGATAAGACTGAAAACAGAAGCATCATGACCAGTCGTACGGGCTGACAGAGGTGAATACTGCTATAAATGCTAAAATTCTTGGTCAAAAGAAGGTCACATGGTTCCTTTAGAAAATAAGAAATGAGGTCGGGCGTGGTGGCTCACGCCTGTAATCCCAGCACTTTGGGAGGCCAAGGCAGGTGGATCACTTGAGGTCAGGAGTCAAAACCAGCCTGTCCAACATGGCGAAACCCTGTCTTTAAAAAAAATACAAAAATTATCCAGGTGTGGTAGTGGGTGCCTGCAATCCCAGCTACTCGGGAGGCTGAGGCAGGAGAATCTCTTGAATCCAGAGGGCGGAGATTGCAGTGAGCAGAGATTGTACCACTGCACTCCAGCCTGAGCNAAAAAAAAAAAAAAGAAAGAAAAAGAAAATAAGAAATGAGAGGAGGGAGATTGCTATTTTTAAAATGATGTTTAATTACAGTTGACTGTAAACTGAGTGCATGTAAACCTGTAAAATCAACAGGAATAGGAGCACAGGTTAAAATGTGTCATTTGGTTACCATTTTTATTGATGAGTTCACATTTTCGGCTGCATCAAAGCGGTAGCCCAGAGTCCTGTCTCTTTCCACCAAGATGACAGCTAAGAAAAAGACTAGTTTGGTAGGCATCTAATAATTGCACGGTTGGTTACACATACCAGTCTGAGTTGCCTTTTTTCCTTTACCTCCCTAGATTATCCTCTTGACTTAAACCACAGTGAAACCTTCCTTCAAACTACAACATTTCTTCCTGAAGACTTCACCTACTTTGCAAACCATACCTGCCCTGAAAGGCTCCCTTCCATGAGTGAGTACAGCTCCAGCCCATCTTCCTCTGCTTTTAAAATGGATAAAGGGGAATGCACTCTTGATCTCTTTGTCTACCTATACAGAGAATATAAATACCTCCCTGCCATTGGAAACAGAGTCTGTGCAAGTCATTTGTGCTCCTGGCTCCTCAAAGCCTGCTGCGAGGTTGCCTGTGTTCTTGGGTTCCATTTTCTGCCTTTTCACTCTTTGTTTTGCACTTGCTTGTCCTTTGTAACTTGGGCTCTCTTTGAACTTCCTAGAGAAAGTATTAATACAGTCATTCATAGCTTCACAATCAGGGGACTTTCTGAGAAGTGCATCATTAGGTGATTTTATTGTTGTGGGAACCTCCTAGAGTATACTTCCACAAATCTAGGTGATGTAGCCTACTTCACTCCTAGGCTGTATGGTGTGGCCCGTTGCTCTAGGCTACAGATTTGTGCAGCATGGTACTATACGGCAGTTGTAGCTCAATGGTAAGTATTTGTGTATCTAAACATAGAAAAGGTACAATAAAAAATAAGGTATAAAAGATAAAAAATGGTACAGCTGTGTAGGGCACTTACCGTGAATGGAGCTTACAGGAATGGACGTTGCTTTGGTGAGTCAGTGTGTGAGTGGATGCGAAGTGAATGTGAATGTGAAGGCCTGGGACATGACTTGGCACTACTGTAGACTTGAACACTTAGGCTACACTAAATCGATTCAGAAGATACTTTTCTTTCTTTAATGAAGATTAACCTTACAATTATACCTTTTGACTTAATAAACTTGTTAACTTTTAAGAAGTTTATAAAAAGTTTTAAAAAACTGCAGCCTCAAACTGCTGGGCTCAAGTAATCCTCCCGCCTCAGCCTCTTCAGTAGCTAGGACTACAAGTGTGTGTTGACATGCCTGGCTAATTTTTAAATTATTTTTTAAGAGATGGGGTGTTACTGTGTTGCCCAGGCTGGTCTTGAACTCCTGGCCTCAAACAATCCTTCCACCTAGGCCTAGACAACAGGCTGCAGTGTGCCATGATTATGCCACTACACTCCAGCCTGGGCAACAGAGCATGACCCTGTCTCAAAGGGTAAAATAATGATTTAAAAATATAAAATAAATATATAAACCAGTAACATAGTTTATTATCGTTATCAAGTATGATGTACTCTAATAACTGTATGTGCATACCTTTTTTTGGGGAGGACACAGAATTTTGCTTTTGTTGCCCAGGCTAGAGTTAAGTGGCGTGGTCTCAGCTCACTGCAACCTCTGTCACTTGGGTTCAAGTGATTCTACTGCTTCAGCCTCCGGAGTAGCTGGGATTACAGGCCCCCGCCACAATGCCTAGCTAATTTTTATATTTTTAGTAGAGTTAGGGTTTCATTATGTTGGCCAGGCTGGTCTCGAACTCCTGGCCTCAAGCGATTCGCCTGCCTCAGCCTCCCAAAGTGCTGGGATTACAGGTGTGAGCCACCGCTGCCAGCCTTGTGTTATACTTTTATATGATTGGCAGTGCTGTAGATTTGTTTATACTAGCATCACCAGAAACACTTGAGTAACACAACAGTGTTATGGCAGCTATGTCATCACTAGGCAATAGGAATTTTTCAACTCCATTGTAATCTCATGCGACCACCATATATGCCATCTATCACTGGTGAAAATGTCAGTGCACATGACTGTATAGGCAATCAGCTTTTGTCTTTTTAGTATAAATCTCCCGCTGACTATAGTGCTTGATCTTAGAGATGGGGGTCTCACTGTGTTGCCCAGGATGGTCTCGAACTTCAGGGCTCAAGCAATCCTCCTGCTCAGCCTCCTGAGTAGCTGGGACTACAGGCATGAGCCACCATGCCTTGCTTGGAAGTTATTTTCTTAACAAAGTGCTGGTTTAAAAAATTCTTAGATCTTTTGTTCTGTTTTTGAATCTCGTGTAAGCTAAAATAAGGACAGTAAACTCTTTTACCTTTCCTATGTTTTTAGGCTGCTTAGATAGTTCCCCATTTCTTTTTTTAAAACTTTTTTTAAGAAATGAGATCAAGAAAAGGAAAATCTTACAAAGTTGACTTTTATGCTCAAACGTAGTGAAAATAGAGAAAGTGTTAGAAATAGTCTTGCATGGTATTTGAACATATTCTCATCCATATATGAATAATTAATTATGAGTATATAAGTTGTGCTGGAAGTCTTACTGTTTAATTTGCATGTCTCACCACACATATATAGGTTTTCCCTTTAAAACCTGCGTTTGTCTGCATCTAGATATAAGCTTAGTTTGGGAAGGCTAAGATTTGTGTATCAGAAATAGGCTTTGACAGACCTAAAATTAATGTTATCACAGTTCATTGTTTCAGTAGCATTTATAGATTGTTATTGTACCACTTCCTGACTTAAGTCAGCGATGACCAGCATTGTGAGTTTGGACATAATCAGTCAGGGTCCTGAGCCACTGGTGAATGGATTGAGAGAGGTAGTGTGTCTGTACTTGCCTCAGGAGCAAACTGACATGACTCTAAGCTCAGCTGCATTTCTCCTTCTCAGAAAAGCTCAGCTGCAGCCAGGTGCAGGGGCTCAGGCCTATAATCCCAGGAGTTTGGGAGGCCGAGTTGGGAGAATCGCTGGAGCCCAGGAGTTTGAGACCAACCCGGGCAACATAGTGAGACTCCGTCTCTATTTATTAAAACATATTAATAAACTGGAAAAAAAAGAGAAGGCTGAGTGCGGTGGCTTATGCCTGTAATCCCAGCACTTTGGGTGGCCAAGGTGGGTGGATCCCTTGAGGTCAGGAGTTCAAGACCAGCCTGGCCAACAAGGTGAAACCCCATCTCTACTAAAAATACAAAAATTAATTGGGCGAGGTGGCGTGTGCCTGTAATCCCAGCTACTCAGGAGGCTGAGGCAGGAAAATTGCCTGCACCCAGAGGTGGAGGTTGCAGTGAGCTGAGGTCACACCACTGTACTTCAGCCTGGGCGACAGAAGTCAGACTCTGTTGAAAAAAGAAAAAAGCTCAGCTAAAAGTATTCATTTCTTGCCCCTGACAGAAGCAGAACTCTAAAGCCTTAATTCCTTGATTTGCCTCTTTACCTTGATAATAGTGAGGAACTATAATGCAGTGAGATGGAAAGTAGAGGAAAAGTCTTCCATCCCTGCTAAAAACACATTCTGCTGAAAAAGCATTGCATTTCTCCAGAGACTAAAACCTCAGGCAGAGGAAAACTTACCATTTTCTGACTTCTTAATCCCTTTTTCCTCTCTCTGTTCAGAGGGCCCAATAGACGTAAACATGAGTGAAATTGGAATGGATTACATCCATGAACTCTTCTCCAAAGACCCAACCATCAAGCTCGGAGGTCACTGGAAGCCTTCTGATTGCATGCCTCGGTGGAAGGTAGGGTGTGAAGTCAGACCCAAAATGCTGAGAAGCCCACCTGGGTGTTGCCTTTGGTCTGAATCACTGTGGAATTAGCTAACCATGACGTTTTGTCATTTTTATCCTACCTCCTACCCCTCATGCAAAGTCTTTGCGTTGTGTAGAAACATTTTGGAGGAATGGGTTCCCACAAGGACTCTTTTGTAGACACAGAAATTTACGTTACTCTGATGACCAAGCAGGACCCTTAGGTCTTCCTGCCAGGAGTATTAACAAGGGGATGAGGGCGTTGGTGGTCTCTACCCACCCATTTGCAGAAGTCATCTGCACAGAGTCAGTGCTTCGTGCCTGTTCTCCATTGGTTACTACCAGGTTACTGGATTAAAAAGCAAAGTTATCTGGCTTGACACTGAGATTTCGTTTTTTTTCTGCCTGACCATAGAAGCTGTGACCCCGGCTTAAGTCCATTCTTTCAACAGATATCTATTAAAATGCTTATTCTGTGCCAGCCAGTTACATGCTGGTGATGCAGCAGTGATCAAGGCGTATCTGGAACAGATCAGTATCCAACCCATCGCAGGGATATAAAAACAATTTAATAACCAGCATTTGTACATTGCACGTTGTAAGGAAAAATACTTTTCCTTTTTCACGTTTTGTGAAGCTTGTTTTAAGTTTATAGATGTATTTTTGTCACAGGGTAGAATGTGTTTTTTCCTATGAGTTATGGCCTAGAATGAATTGCAGGCCTACTATGTACTATAAGATACGGTATATGTAAGAATAACATTCATCTAGGCCTAAGGGCTGACTTGCCAACATAGGTCTTTGTTTAGAGGAAGCTGAGGACAAGATAGCCAGCCTCCAAGAACTCCTGTGGGTTGGTCACCAATTCTGCAGGGTGGTCCTGTTAAGGAGTGAAAGTTGAGAGTCCTAACTGTGCTGCTTTTGCTGTGATGCACTCCAGGTGGCGATCCTTATCCCCTTTCGGAACCGCCACGAGCACCTCCCAGTCCTGTTCAGACACCTGATTCCCATGCTTCAGCGCCAGCGCCTGCAGTTTGCATTTTATGTGGTTGAACAAGTGAGTGGTCCTTTCTTTTCCTTTCCTCTTTCTCTTATGAGACAGCAGTTTAGGATGCTGCAGCTTTTCCACTGTTGGTGTGAAGAGCCAGCAAAACTGAAATTTTAGGATTAAGTTGCCTGAGGTGGGAAGGGGAGCAGAGAACAATTCTGTGCTCCTGGTTTGAGATGTTTATTGCCCAGTACTGGGCACACTTGAATCCAGGAGAGAGTTTTGTTTGCACATGAACAAAGGCCTCTTGTATGGTGGTTTTGCTGGTGCCTACAGGCCCCACACCCAGGAAGTTCCCCTTAAGATGAAGAGCTGCAGCAAGATCCAGCACAGAGGATGTGGCCTTGGAGGCAAGAGACTGTAGTGCCTGTCCTCGGTCTGCTGTTAATTAATTAACCAAGTGGCTAGGGACATTTGCAGACTTCTCTGAGCCTCAGGGTTTGGTTTTGTTTTAATCTTAAAAATATTGGTAGTGGGCTGAGTACGGTGGCTCACGCCTATAATCCCAGCACTTTGGGAGGCCACAGCAGGCTGAACACAAGATCAAGAGATCAAGACCATCCTGGCCGACAAGGTGAAACCCTGTTTCTACTAAAAATGCAAAGATTAGTTGGGTATGGTGGTGCACACCTGTACTCCCAGCTACTCGGGAGGCTGAGGCAGGAGAATCGCTTGAACCTGGGAGGCAGAGGTTGTAGTGAGCCGAGATTGCACCTTTGCACTCCAGCCTGGCAACAGAGTGAGACTCCG
>NW_016107377.1:966459-980761 GCF_001604975.1 Cebus imitator
AAAAAAAAAAAAAAAAAAACATATATATATGTATATGTACTGAAGCAGTTATAGAGGTCATAAACTGAAGAAGATGCAGGTGGAAAATTTAGTCTGTAAATCTTTTTTTTATCTGGTCCTGCATATTTTTTATTTGGCTTTAGATAGAACACAACTGTCCTACTCTGGTTTTCTCTTGGGTGGCCTAGTTTACATGCTTACATTACTGACTTGGCTTCTGTAGGCATTGTGAAGTATGTGATCCTTGAACTAGCAGCACTGTATCCATAGATAAACGAAAGATTGACAGATTTTCCTGAATACACCGATTGTCAACCTGAGGGCCTGTTGCATGCTCACCTCTCCCTGTGGTCACACTTTTGAGTCTTTTGCTCTAAGTGGTCAGCCTGGAGCTTGCCTTATACTGGAATGAGGATAAAGGGCTGAGCACCACTGCTCAGCAAGGCTGGGCATCTGGGAAATGTTAACCGTCTATCTGCCTGTCCTAAGTTGGGTATTTTGATACTGGCAAGGGTTAGTCAATGTAGCATTTACACTAGTTAGGCTGTTAACTGATTTGAACTGGTCTCTTCATGAGCCTGAATTATTTGTCCCTATAGGCTTGAGTCCCTGGCATGCTCAGTGACTGTTGTCTTAGATTTTAAAAATAAAACAAGACAAAACCAAAAACAACTCTTTGTAGTAGATTTGGTTTATGAACAGCTACAGATTGGTTGATATGCTGAAGAGAATGATTGGCAAGCAGTAAAAAGCAGAAATGGTAATATTCTCTCTTACCTTTGTAGAGTGGGGTACTCTTCTAAAGGCTGTTAGGAGATTGAATTTCTATCTTCAGTAGCCTTGAGAGAGAGAAGCTTGGGTTTGCTACCATTTATATTTTTAAGGAAAATGGGGTCCAGGGTCCAGTGACTTTTTCTTTTTCTTTTTTTTTTTTTTCTCTCTGTTGCCCAGGCTGGAGTGCAGTGGCGTGATCTTGGCTCACTGCAGCCACGGCCTCCTGGGTTCAAGCAATTCTTCTGCCTCGGCCTCGCCGGTAGCTGGGATTACAGGCATCTGCCACCACGCCCAGCTAATGTTTTTGTATTTTCAGTAGAGATGGGGTTTCACCATGTTAGCCAGACTAGTCTCAAACTCCTGATCCACCCGCCTCAGCCTCCCAAAGTGCTGGGATTATAGGTGTGAGCTCCCGCACCACCAGAGGTCCAGTGACTTCTGGGCTATACTGTGAGTGAGCTGATGTGTGGTGCTGGACCTGGTTATACTAGCCCAGTGATCTTTTCCAGTTGGTTCTAATCAACTCTTCTTTAGGCAAAAGAAGAGTTTACTGCCTTTACAGCAAAGGCAGTAAAGATTTTGCTTCAAGATTATTTTAAAAATAAAGCTCTGTTTCTTTTAGGTTGGTACCCAGCCCTTTAATCGAGCCATGCTTTTCAACGTTGGCTTTCAAGAAGCAATGAAGGACTTGGATTGGGACTGTTTAATTTTTCATGATGTAGATCACATACCAGAAAGTGATCGCAACTATTATGGATGTGGACAGATGCCAAGGCATTTTGCAACCAAATTGGATAAGTATATGTATCTGTAAGTATCTTTTCTTCTTAATTAAAGAGGTTAAATCTGAAAGGATGATGAGCGATGTGAAGAAAAGGGAATCTAATTAGCTACAGCCTAGATGTCCATTAAGCTACAGCCTAGATGGTTGGATAAACAAAGTATATATATCCATATAATTGGAACACTATTTGGCAATAGAAAGGAATGAAGTACTGATATGTGCCAAAACATGGATGAACTTGGAAAACATTAAGAAGCTAGACACAAAAGGTCATGTATCACATGATTCCAGTTATCTGAAATGTCCAGAATAAGCAAATCTATAGAGACAGAAAGTCACTAAATGGTTATAAAGGGCTAAAGAACATAGGAGGATTAGGGAGTGATTGCTAATGGGTGCAAGGCTTTGCAGGGGGCAGTGATGAAACACGTTAAAATAGATTGTGGTCCTGGTTGCACAATTCAGTGTATAAACCAAAACCATTGAATGATATACTCTAAACGGGTGAATTGTGTATGGGTGTGTCAACACTAGCTCACTCAAGCTATTAAAAATTAGTTTGCAAAAATTCATTTTGCTACTTTAATTGATACATGTCAGCATGAGGAAGCAAGTTCATATAATAGTTCAGGTCAGGAGCACAGAGAGCACTGTTTTTAGTCCTCAAATGAATAATGTTCTAGGGGAAACAATTACCCTGTAACACACAGATGATTGATTTCCCACATCTCCTCCTAGGCTTCCTTATACTGAGTTTTTTGGCGGAGTGAGTGGCTTAACAGTGGAACAGTTTCGGAAAATCAACGGCTTTCCTAATGCTTTCTGGGGCTGGGGTGGAGAAGATGACGACCTCTGGAACAGGTACCAAAACGCTGTTTTTGGTGTCTTCTAGAAATGCTACCTTAAACTGCAGGCCGATGCTATCAGATAGAAATATGACGCAAACCATGTGTGTAATTTAAAATGTTCTAGTAGCTATAGTTTAAAAAGTTAAGGGAAAAAAAAAAAAAAGAAATTGACCAGATGTCGTGGCTCACACTTGTAATTCCAGCACTTTGGGAGGCCGAGGTGGGAGGATCATTTGAGCCTAAGAGTTTGAGGCCACAGTGAACTGTGATTATGCCACTGCACTCTAGCTTGGGCGACAGATTAAGACCTGTCTTAAAAAATACACACACACACACACACACACACACACACACACACACACACACGCAAATTGCAAGTGTTTTTAAAAAAATCTTAATTTAAAAATATCTTAATATCTTAAAAAACAAACTGTATATCCCACCAAAACAGCTATTTTCTTTTTTCTCCTTTCACATGGAAAAATAAACTTAAAATATAATTTGGCAGTTTTTTCTTATAATAAAGAATATGCTCATTGTAAAATACAGATCAGTATAGAAATAAAATAAATTACCCTCAACAAGAAGTAACATGTTACCATTTCATTGAGTTTATTTTGTGTTTAAAAAGTGGCAGGTGAACAGTAATTAAAATCTCTGTGCATCAGTTTTTAAAATCACAGATCTCAAGATTGTGAAGATCAAATGATGTAATGTGTATGGAGCTCTGGCGTATCTGACGTGTGATAAGCTCTCAGTAGATGCTTTAATTACATCAATATTAAATACTCTGTAAACAGGATCTTAAGTGGCTCCATTTAATTCCATTATATAGATGCACTTTATGTAACTATTTCCTGTTATATATTAGAATCTTTTCCATTTCTCACTGGTTAGACTGTGATATAGTATTCTTTTGCTAAATTCCTGTAAGCGAATATAGCCATTAAGGCTCCTTTTTTAAAGTTCTGTCCTTTAATGGATGCAAATAAGGCTCTTAAAGAATATTATAACTAAGTGGCCCTCCTGTCATAAGGTTCTAACAAAACTTTCCACTTTACCAACATTCTGTGTACTAAATACCCACTTCATTGGAACCACTCTAAACTGAAGAGTAGAATATTAGTGATATGTCTACATAGACTTAGCTGTGTCATCACATAAGGCTTGTGTTGTACAAATTTGTGTGAACAATCCTGTGTGTGACTGGAATAAACTAATATTTTTATGGAGTAAGTAAATAGTAACCTAATAAGGAACAAAGGCAAAAGAACTTCCACCTGGCATCTGTTTACTTTGTAGCTTGGTTTTTGAAAAGTATGTGTTCGTTGTTAATTACAAGTAATGTTTTGCTGATAAAAATTCAAATGATAGACTGGGTACCATGGCTCACACCTGTAATCCCAGCTCTTTGCAAGGCTGAGGCTTGAGGATCACTTGAGCCCAGGAATTCAAAACCAGCCTGGGCAACAGTGAGACCTCGTCTCTACAAAAAATAAAATAGCCAGTTGTGGTGGCACATGCCTGTAGTCCCAGCTACTCAGGAGGCCCAGTTGGGATGGGAGGATTACTTGAGCCTGGGAGGTCGAGGCTGCACTGCACCGTGATGGCCCCACTGCACTCCAGCCTGGGCAACACGCAATGGACCCTGTCTCTTAAGAAAAAAAAAATTCAGATGATACAGGTGTCTAAGTGTTAATCCCCAATTTGATTCTATTTTATTCCCAAGAAGTAGCCATTTCTTTCTGTTCTTTTTTCCTTTTTTTTTTTTTTTTAAGATGGATTTTTTTCTTGTCGCGCAGGCTCAATCTTGTGGTGGTGAAATCTTTACTCACTGCAACCTTCACCTCCCGGGTTCCAGTGATTCTCCTGTCTCAGACTCCTGAGTAGCTGGGATTACAGGCCTGTGCCACCATGCCCGGCTAATTGTATTTTTAGTAGAGATGGGGTTTCACCATGTTGGCCAGGCTGATCTCGAACTTCTGATCTCAAGTGATGCACCCGCCTCAGCCTCCCAAAGTGCTGGGATTACAGGCATGAGCCACTGAGCCCAGCCTGTTTTTTCTGTTCACATGAAAACTTTAATTCAGTTAAAATTGAGTTTTAACTCAGTTTGTTTTCTTTTTCTTTTCTCCCCCCCCTTAACTTCAAATGACACAGTGAGTCATTTGAGTGAGCGAGAAAGCTTTTGCTGTGTGTGATTTCCAGGGTAAGCTTGTAACATGGCTTGTAGGCTTTGGTCACTCCTGGACTATTACCATTGTATCTAAAAGCCCGTTGTCTTGGTCTTGGACAGAGTCCAGAATGCAGGCTATTCTGTGAGCCGGCCAGAGGGTGACACAGGAAAGTACAAGTCCATTCCTCATCACCATCGAGGAGAAGTCCAGTTTCTTGGAAGGTTGGTGCAATTTATTTATGTCTCTTGAAAGTATCCCCTATACTTTCATGTCCAGATGTGTTAGAGCATATTACAGCCCCTCCTCCTCTTCCCCTCTCCAAGGCTCTGTTCTGACAGCTGTTTGACAGTTGTTGCATGTATTTTAACTCTGAGGCAGACCAGTAGGGGGATCAGACCATTGGTGAAAATGTCAGTAGTAAGATTATTTTAAGGAAATCTCTCATTCTATGTCTTCAGCATTGTGGTCTCCTCAGTAGCCTTTGGGGAGTTTGAGAAGAAACAGCTTGGATGAAAGTCCCTGAGGTGACAGAGCAGCTGGCCCCTTTTTGCAGGCTCCCATTCTGAATGGGTGTGCTGAGCTTCTGTCTGTGTGGTTGCAGTTGCTGTGTTACCTTTTTTTTTTGGTCTTTTCTAAATTGTGGGAAAGACTGTGCTCCAGACAACCAATTCTAATTGCTGAAATTCCGTTTTCGTGGGAGTAAAATGGCACTGAATACAGAGTATGAACTTTCTCATCTGTTGTATTTTTAATCTTTTCCCTTCCACTTCCCCACTCTCTGACCTTGGCCAAGTTACCCAACATGACTAAGCCTTTCCTCATTTGCTAGCAGGGGCTGGGTGGGCATTAAATGAAATAAGTAAAGCACCTGGCATTAAACACAGGAGGTGATTCTAATAACTGCACTCAGCCTGGCATAGCAGAGTAGCTGTGCGCCCGCCTCGTGCTACGGAAGTGCTGCCATTGGCTGCATCGTCTGAGTGCAGAGGTGTGGATCCTCACACAGAGCCACCTCTTCTCTGTTCCGACCCTAAACAGGTATGCCCTGCTGAGGAAGTCAAAAGAACGGCAAGGGCTGGATGGCCTCAACAACCTGAACTACTTTGCAAACATCACATATGACGCCTTGTATAAAAACATAACTGTCAACCTGACACCCGAGCTGGCTCAGGTGAACGAGTACTGAGAGGAGAGAATGTATGTTGGCTTTACCCACCGCCACCAAGAAAGCAGTCTGATGAGATTTTTTTTGTGGGGGGGGGGTCTACACAGCAAGAGAACAGAAATACAGTGTCTCATGAAGGATCACAGGGTTTGGGGGGAAATGTGACCGCACACGCACAAACGCCTTCACTGGATCAGCTGCTGGGACCGAGGGAGTGAGCTTGGGGACATCCTTCGTCAGCACTGGCTTTCTGTTTTCACAAGACAGACGTCTGTCCCGCTGCTCTCTCCCCGTCTCCTACCCCACATCCTGTCTTAGCCACAGTCTCCAGAACCCGTGATGAACTGTGATCTGCCGTGGTCCTGCCGTGGAGCCTGTCCCTACATGTGACCTTGCAGCCTCTTGGCCTTCAGAGCAGAGGCAAACCCAGCACAGGGCAGCTGCGTTTTAGGAAGAGCAAATGAAACTCCACACCATTCTTCTATATCTCTGGTGTTCTCTTTGGTTTCATTTTTTTAAAAAAATTACCTTTGGGTGGGGATAGAGGGTGGAGGGGAGGGTATTTGGGAAAGATAAATAGACATAAATATATAACAATCACTTCTTGAAGAAGTATAATTGTAAATAAGCCATGTAAAATGCCTTTTTAAAATTTAATTTCTAGCTGGCTCCAGTTCAAACCCAGGATTTATATATTAGACCATTTATTTGGTTGGCAAGTGCAGGAACTCAGTTAAAATGCTGTTGAAGGATATCATCTCCCGAATGGCTGTTGCCTCGGGAAGGGAGTGGATATAGGGCATGTCACAAAAGAACAAAATAACCCGACCTTTATTGCCGGGAGCTGGCTTCTGCCCCTTTCTTTCTCCCCACGAGTCTTGTCCTTGACTTCTGCTGTGGACTCACTCTTCCCTGTTGGCCACGTATGCGCTCATCCCACTCTCCGCTAAGCGGAGAGCAGGCTGCTTCCCGCCCAAAGCAGGCCCTCCGCGGCTCGCTGCGCACACATCCCTGGCTCTCCCCACTTCATGTTTTGTCCTTTTATCAGCATGTGGTTTGGGAGGGGGGTTGTATGGGAACCCCTCCCCCCCTTCTTTTCTCTGTGGAAACTTGGCCACAGTTTCTGAACAATGTGCCTACATTACCAGCTGGCTTCAGTGATTCCTCTGTTTCCCTTTTTGGTTTCTGGAAAGATTCTTTGTCAACATTAGTAACTGATACACAGAACCAAGGAGCACTGGAGTAGGAAAGAATTGAGCCAGGGAGCCGGTGACACTTGTGTGCTGTGGGGCAGCTGGGATCCAGGAAAGACCGGATTGAAGCTTTGAAATTAGACTAACAAAGCTCCAGATGGCAAGAGCCCAGGTGCGCTGCTTACACCCCCACCTGCATTTTGAAGTCATATTCTTTTTTTTTTTTTTTTTTTTAAAGACAGGGTCTGGCTGTGTCTGTCACCTGGGCTGGAGTACATCGGCACCATCACAGCTCACTGCAGCCTCCATCTCCCAGGCTCAAGCCTTTTCCCACCTCAGCCTTCCATGTAGCTGGGACTACAGGTGCAGACCACCATGCCTGGCTAATGTTTTGTATTTTTAGTAGAGATGGGGTTTCGCCATGTTGCCCAGGCTCCTCTCAAACTCCTGAACTCAAGCAATCCACCCACCTTGACTTCCAAAGTACTGGGATTATGGGCAGGTGTGGGCCATCATGCCCAGCCTTGAAGTCATATTCTAAATTGTATTTGAATTTGTGCCTCTTTGTTTTTTCCCCCGAACCAAAGCCCTCAATTTGTAGTCCCCATCCGCTTCTGCAGAAATCTGGAAAACGCCAGTCCCTCCCCTCCTTTCTTTTCCATACAGCATATTTATATATTGTGATGAGGAGTACTTTCTGAAGAGTACTTCGTATTTTTTTTAATTGCCTTGTTTGCCTTCAACTTCCTTGATTTTCATGGTTTACATGGGTGTGTGTGGGGGGGGTGTGTGTGTGTATATACGTGTGGGTTAGGGCTTTTTTCGTTGCATGTGATGGTTCTGTGGACATATGATCCCCGCAAACTGTGGGAGTGATTGGCCAGGCCTTGTTTTTATGTTTGTGTTTTCTTTTGAAGAATAGAGTGGTATTTAGAAAATAAATTGCATTGCAAAGCTCTTATCGGCTCGTATGAGAGAGCAGGCTCCTGCCCTTGAAAATGCTGGTAAGCTATAGCATATGTTTTTTAAAACTTTTAAGCATTTCATGCTTTAAAATACCTTCACAAGGAAACATTACACCCAGAGGTTCATTTGGTTTTCCTTTGTTTTATGGTGCATATAGCAATAAAGGACCCCGACCCCATTTCGCCCTCCACCATGCAACCCCACCCCCACCGGGCCTTTGTCCCTGCCGCTTTTCTCCCCTTCTCATTCTCCTCTCCCTTTTCCTCACAGAAGGCTGTGAGTTGCTTTCATTGTGACAACACTGTGATGTCATTTGGAAGGATTTGCCAGTACAGACTGATTCTGAATTATAGGCGGCAGTGTTGTTTGAAGCTCTACATTACCATAATTGCCATCAAGCACACACTGTTGGCAAAAGACTAACACCTGACTTTTGAAATGCTTATAAGAGAACAAAAGGAAAGGTCTCTTTTCACTGCTTAAAGTGGGGTCACTTCGATACCCTTGCGGTCACGTCCAAGTCTGTCTGATGAGTATGGAATCTCTGAATGTAACTGTCATGCATCTACCAGGTCTTGAATATTATATGGGAAATGTCATAGTTAAAAACGTATAGCCAGGCCCGTGTGCCGTTAATAGCGTGGAATTGTCATGTTAAAAAAAACAGGAACCAAGTGTGACCTTGTGCATATGTTGACAGCTGAAATTCTTCATCGCTACTGATGGGTGGCCCCTTAAATTAACCTTGTCTTTGATTGCTGTGTGCAGGGAAAGGTGTCCCTGTTCATGCTGTTTTTGGGGGAAAGGGAGTACTTACAAGAATACTCATTTTGACATAATAGGTCCTCTTGTCAAGAGATCCTCTACCACAGACATTAATAGCTGAGCAGCAGCCACATGGATTGATTGTATCCACCACCATTGACAATAGCATTGAGCGTAGCTAGCTTATTTCCATCACTACGTGTTTTTGAGCTTGCTCTTATGTTTTAAGAGGTGCCAGGGGTACATTTTTGCACTGAAATCTAAAGATGTTTTAAAAAACACTTTTCACAAAAAATAGTCCTTTGTCATTACATTATTTACTCATGTGTTTGTACATTTTTGTATGTTAATTTATGAATGATTTTTTCAGTAAAAAATACATATTCAAGAACCAAACCTTGGTGGTTGTTTCTGTTTGTCTAGGACAGGTGGGCTCCTTGGGTGGGGTCTTTCCTTTTTTCCTTTCCTTTCCTACAGGAGTTCAACTTCAGGCAGCTCAGCTGAGCTCTGGGTCTTGCTGGGGTAAATACTGCCTGAGCCGTGTTGCAGGTGGATGGACTGAGTGAATAACTACACAGTGTAATAGAGGCGCTGCGCCCACGGTGCTGCCAGGGAACACCCACACTGGTTTTCTTTCAGGAATCACCCAGGTGGTACCAATAAAGTTGAATAAGACACTTGAGTAAGGGGACTTGGGGGTGAAGGGGATGGTGAGGGTTGATTGAGTTTGATTCCAGAAGGTTCTCTGGGATCAGTCTAGGGTTTATCTGCCTGATTCTGCTCAGAGATTATTATCATGACTTCTATGTGTTGAATGTTTGCCACTCACAAACATTAATAAACATATTAATAGTGTCAGATGCTGGGGACAATAATAGAGAAAATAAGGATCAGTGATCTCGTTAAGCTTATGGTTCACTGGCAGTTATGACTAAAATTGTATCCTCAATACATGCTCCAGAAGAGGAAGCTGTGGGTGATGAGTGCATAGTAGGGCGGGCATCCGGTGGGAATGTAGGGAAGGTGGGAGCGAGTGAGCTAGGGGAGACAAGGAACATGGGTGCACAGCTGCAGGGCAGGGAGGAAGCCAGTGTGGCTGGAGTGGAGGGCAGGGGGTGCACAGGGACGGCCGGGCTGGGGAGGTGGGCGTGGGCCGTGCAGTGCAGGGCTTTGCAGGACAGGGTGAGGAATTTGTATTTCATCCTTAGAGCAATGGATTTGAGAGTTTTCAGCAGGTAGGGCTGTGCACTTGCACTGATGACAGGGCCATTCCCTGAGACGGGGGCACTGGAGTCAGACCAGATTGGTGGGGCAGATAGGAGGTCAATTGTGACTGCTGAGTTCAGGGAGTTTTGAGACAACTTGGCAGAGATGGCAGGGTGGGGGCCATGGTAGACTGGGGAGTCTCAGGGTGGAGGAGGTTGCTGGGGGATTGAGAACAAAAAGCACAGAGTGAGAGAAGGCAGCGACCTTGGCCCAGCCTCTGCAGGTTGAGAAAAGGAGGACGAGTGAGCAGGCAGGAGGGTGGGAGGCCGAGCAGGCCCAGAGGGAGAGTGGTCAGCAGCGCTGAAGGCAGCAGACAAGCGACACAAGAGGAAGAGGGAGGGAGAAACAGTGACTTGGCAATGGGCAGGTGTTGGAAATGTGGCAGGACCCGTTTTGCTGACCCAATGTGGTAGAAGGAGGAGATAGCAGCAGAGTGTGGACGTCTCTTGGATTTCCTGGAAAGGGGTAGAAAGAGGTCAGGGCTACAGGAAGCATGCGAGGCTGGGGGCTGGGGGCTGAGATGGGGTCCGGGTTTTGGTTTTCCCACCAGAGAAGTTTGTGTTTTTTTCTGAACACCGGGAATGTCCAAGAGAAACGCAGCTGAATATGTATAAGAGACCAAGTGATCGAGTGGGAATGTCCCTAAACTACTGGCAGGAGATGAGATTCAAATCAGAAAAACTGAACAGGAGGAATTGGGGAGCTTGGTATAGGCCATCCCTTTGGCAGGTAAACACCCCGTGAAGTCCATTGTTGCTATGGAGAAGGTTAGAGATCCTTCCAGCCAGCTGCTGGAGTTGGGATTCAGCAGAATTGCTTCCTGGCACCACCACTTCCTCCACACTCTCAACATCTTTTTTTAATTTTTGGGGAGGTCCAGTAATAAAAATAGTTTCTATTTGTTAAGCACTTGCTATGTGCCAGGGCCCGTGCTAAGTGCATTACACAATGTGAGTTCTCAGCTCTTTGAGGCCGACATTGCCCCTTGTTCTAGAACAGGGCTTCTCCACATTGCTCTTGACAAGTGGGGGAGCCGTCCTGCTCATTGCAGGGTGTTCAGCAGCACCCCTAGCCTCCTCCCTCTAGGTACAAATCCAAATGGAACAGCTACTGTAGACAAACTGAAGCCATAGCTTGCCTGAGGTCACAAAGCCAGCAACTGAGCCAGCCGGGGGCATTTTTACCCCAGAGAAGATGCTCTTGACCCCTAAGCTGCTTCTGCCGATCCAACTTTTTTGCATATGTGCTCTAAATAGCTTTTGTTCACAGACACAGCTGAAAAATCTATTATAAAAGTAACGTGAATATCTGCTTGCTGGAAAATAAGTGTAAACCTCTACTTTCATGTCAGCAGTTTGGCTGATGTCTAAATTTTTTATTTTTTTGAGATAGAGTCTCACTCTGTCACCTAGGCTGGAGTATGGTGGTGCAATTGTTGCTCATCTCAGCCTCAACCTCCTGGGCTCATGCGATCCTCCCACCTCAGCCTCCTAAGTAGCTGGTACTACAAGCCTACGCCACCATGCTCAGGTAATTTTTATAATTTTTGTAGAGATGGGGTTTTGCCATGTTGCCTAGACTGGTCTTAAACTCCTGGGCGCCAGCTGTCTTCTTGCCTTGGCCTCCCAAAGTGCTGGGATTCCAGATGTGAGCCACCATGTCCAGCAATTGGCTGGCGTCCAGATGTATACCTGCATACCTACATGCATGCTTAGGAAAACAAAGGCATAGTTTAAAAACCATGAGTTGTCCTACAATTACTTTTGTTTTTTTTCTTAATGTTTCTGGAGACCTCTTTTCCGTGATTGAAGAATTTTTTCAAATAAAGCTCAGATGTTACCTCCTTGGAGAAGCTTTGATGAGCACCCCTGCTTTTCTGATTGTGGGTCTTGAGAACCCTCATTTCGGAAAGGTCCCGCCCAATACGCTAAAGGAAGGAATACAGCACAGAGAAGTGGAGAAGACTCTGAACAGACAGCCTCACTGGGGTTCTCCGCTCAGCCTATTAGTGTTAGACCATCCCCTTTTCATTCAATCACATTTCTACCCTCAGTCATGCCTACCCAACAAAGTCCCCATCAAAGGCTCAAGAGGGCCAGGCCTGGTGGCTCATGCCCATAATCCCAACATTTTGGGAGGCTGAGGTGGGTGGATCACTTGAGGTCAGGAGTTCGAGACCAGCCTGACCAACATGGGGAAGCCCTTTCTCGACTGAAAATGCAAAAATTAGCTGCATGTGGTGGCACAGGCCTGTAATCTCAGCTCACTCAGGAGGCTGAGGCAGGAACTGCCTGAACTCTTGAGGCGGAGGTTGCAGTGAGCCAAGTGCAATGCACTCCAGCCTGGGTAACAGAGTGAGATCCTGTCTCAAAAAAAAAAAAAAAAAAAAAAAACTCAGAGAGCTTCCAGATAGCTGAACACATGGAGGTTAATAGAAAGGTGAACCAGAACTCATCGACGTTCTGGGAGGGTGGCATGCCCCAACCCTATGGGGACTGGCTCAGGACCCTTCCAGACCTCACCATGTGCATCTCATCTGGCCATTTAACTGTATCCTTTAAAAGAGCCTTGTCTTAAACTGGTAGACATCAGTAAGTTTCCCTGAGTTCTGTGAGCTGCTCTGGCAAATTAATTAAACCCAAAAAGCAGGTCATGGGAACTCCAATTTGAAGCGGGTCTATCAGAAGTTCTGGAGGCCTGGACTTGTGACTGGTGAGAAGGAAGGGTCAGTCTTGACTGAGCCCTCAATTCATGTGACCTGAGGCTATCTTCAGGTAGATAGCATCAGAGTAGAATTGGGGGATGCCCTGCTGGTGTCCACTGCTTAGTGCTTGGGAAAAAACCCACACACATTTGGCCATAGAAGTCTTCTGTGGCCAGCCTAGTTGGCTCACCCCTATAATCTCAGCACTTTGGGAGGCTGAGATGGGCAGATTACCTGAGATCAGGAGTTTGAGACCAGCCTGGCCAACATGGTGAAACTCTGTCTCGACTGAAAATACAAAAATTAGTTGGGCGTGATGGCAGCTGCCTATAATCCCAACTACTCTGGCAGCTGAAGAGGGAGAATCACTTGAACCCGGGAGGTGGAGGTTGCAGTGAGCTGAGATTGTACCACAGCACTCTAACCTGGGTGACAGAGTGAGACTCTGTCTCAAAAAAAAAAAAAAAAAAAGTCTTCTGTGTTGATTGCTATAGTGTGAGAACAGAGGAAAAACAGTTTCTTTTTCTGCTCTCACCGGGGCCATATGTAGTCTCTGTCACTCAGCTATTCAGCTTCTCAGTTCTGCCCCCATGGCTGAAGCAGCCCCAGATAACATGTAAACAAACAGGCATTCCAATAAAACTTTATTTAGAAAAACAGGCGGGTGGCCGTAGTTTGTGAACCCCCGAGTTTGGCTAAAAATCAATAGAAATGTGAAGAGTGAAGGAGGATTACAGAACCAGGAAGCAACCCAGGGGAATAAGTAACAATGTGTCCTGGCTAGTTCATTGCTATGTAACACATAATAGCAATAACATGGAAGGAAGTCAAACCGCCAGGGGACAAAAAAGTGGCTGAACAAGCCAGGCTCTGTCAACGCAGAGGAAAAGGAAGTGCCACAAAGTGACAGATTACACAGGAACAAGAAACAGCAGGCCTGCAAGTGAAGAAAGGACACACCACAAGAAGGATGTGCTTACAACAGAACCCTGGGCCAGGTACAGTGGCTTATACCTGTAATGCTGGCACTTTGGGAGGCCAAGGTGGGAGGATCGCTTGAAGCCAGGAGTTCAAGACCAACCTGGGCAACATGGCGAGGCCGCATCGCTACAAAAAAATGTATAAAAATTAGCTGTGTGATAGTGTTACGTTTGTAGTTCCAACTACCCAGGAGGTTGAGACGGGAGGATCCTTTGAGCCTGGAAGGATGAGGCTGCAGTGAGCTATGATTGTACCACTGTACTCTAGCCTAGACAACAGAGCGAGCCCCTGTGTCAAAAAACAAAAACAAAATTGTACATTCCTTGATCCTGGGACATGGCTAAAGTAGTCACTGGAGACTTAGGGCAATAGAGACACTACATTTTTGTGTCTGTCAATCCGCCTGAACAGATGATCAGAAATGAAATAGAGGCCAGGTGTAGGGGCGTATACCTGTAATCCCAGCACCTTGGGAGGCTGAGGCAGGTGGGTCACCTGAGGTTGAGAGTTTGAGATCACCCTGGCCAACATGGTGAAACCAGTCTCTACTAAAAATACAAAAATTAGCCAGGCATGATGGTGGGTGCCTCTAATCCCAGCTACTCAGTAGGCTGAGGCAGGAGAATCACTTGAACCTGGGAGGCAGAGGTTGCAGTGAGTCAAGATTGCACCACTGGAC
>NW_016107377.1:980884-986624 GCF_001604975.1 Cebus imitator
ATAACAGAAGCAAAACAGTTTGGTACTGAAAGGAACTGTTGAGAATCTTAGCTGCCTCTGTCACTCCCTAGCATCATATATACTCTGAAGTGCTGCTTTTGCCTCGCTTTGCTTTGTCTTTTCTTTGGTCTTTCTTCCCAACTGGGACAGGGGACAAAGGACACTGTTTTGCTCCCTGTTTTATCTCCAGCACCTAGTCTAGAATTTGGCATACTGTGGGACAGAAGGCATGGGGCAGATGCTCAAATATTTGCTGAGTGAGTGACAATGAACCTTTTCAATCAGATAGGTAAAGAACCAAATGAGATAAGATTCCAGATGTAGGAAGAGCCAGACACCCCCAGGCTGAACACACTCAGGAGCTGGGTGCTTTTGGCAACATCACATTTCTCTGATCCTATTTTCTCATTTGGAGAAGGGAGGCGATAAGACCTTCCACACAAGGCTATTGTGAAGAGGAAATGCAGCAACATATGTGAGTTGCGGAGCGCAGTGCTTCACACACAATAGGTGGTCGGTCAGCGGAAACTTTCATCACGGCGGCTTCGCTGCAAAGCACCGTGTGTAAATCTAAGGTACTCTTGCTATTAAAGCCTTGTTTTCTGTTTTGTTCTGTTTTTCTTTTTTGGTTTTGTTTTTTTAATGAGACAAGATCTCACTTTGTCAACCAGGCTGGAGTGCAGTGTCATGATCTCGGCTCACTGCAGGCTCGACCTCCTGGTCTCAAGTGATCCTCCTACTTCAGACTCCCGAGTAGCTGGGACTACAGGCACGTGCCACCACACCTGGCTAATTTTTAAGTTATTTGTAGAGATGAGGTCTCCCTATGTTGCCCAGGCTGGTCTTGAACTCCTGGCCTCAAGCATCCCCCTGCCTTTGTCTCCCAAAATTCTGGGATTACAGGCGTGAGTCACCACATCGAACTTTAAAGCCTTATTTCTTTTCTTTTCTTTCTTTTTTTTTTTTTTGAGACAGAGTCTTGCTCTGTCGCTCAGGCTAGAGTGCAGTGGGGTGATCTCAGTTCACTACAACCTCTTCCTCCCAGGTTCAAGCCATTTTCCTGCCTCAGCCTCCCAAATAGCTGGGATTATAGGTGCATGCCACCATACCCAGCTGATTTTTGTACTTTTAGTAGAGACCAGGTTTCACCATGTTGACCAGGCTGGTCTAGAACTCCTGACCTCGTGATCTGCCTGCCTCGGCTTCCCAAAGTGCTGGGATTACAGGCATGAGCCACCGCGCCTGGTGGAACTAGCATTTGAGTTGGCGTCAGGAGCTGCATGTTAGGCCTGGGGTATTCTAGTGGTCCATGACAGCATCAAGGCCACTCACATATAAATACAACATAAGTAAAGACAATGGGTTTATTAGGATAAGGTGGCTTCAAGACAAGCGTCTTAGCCCAGGTGACCATAGCAACTCTTTTTTTCTTTTCTTTTTTTTTTTTTTTTTTTTTTATGGTGTCTCACTCTGTTGCCCAGGCTGGAGTGCAGTGGCTTGATCAGCTCACTGCAACATCTGCCTCCCAGGTTCAAGCAATTCTCCTGCCTGAGCCTCCCCAGTAGCTGGGATTACAGGCATGTGCCACCATGCCTGGCTAATTTTTGTATTTTTAGTAGAGATGGGGTTTCACCATGTTGGCGAGGCTGGTCTCAAAATCCTGACCTCAAGTGATCCACCCCCCTTGGCCTCCCAAAGTGCTGGAATTACAGGCATGAGCCACCACGCCCGGCATAAATCTTTAGCCACTATTTATTGTGCTCGCTTTACAGATGAGGAAACAGGCTGAGCGAGGAAACTCTGGTCTAGTGAGAATTTGTAAACGGCAAAGTGAAGTTTCAGGGAAGAGATGTTTCCAAGCCACATTCTCATTTCACAATCAAATAAAATTCAAAATAAATTCTCAAAAGAAACCTCAAATTTTTGACTTCTTGAAAAATAGCTATTATTTCTAAACATCCCCTGAATCAGAGGAAAATCGGAACCAAAATGGAAACTTACCTAGCATCATAAAAAGCAGACACTGTTCACACCAAACTGTGTGAGACATAGCTAATATTGCCCACAGAGGAAAATGTAGTCTTTTTTTTTTTTTAGGGGAAAGTGCGAACGCAGTCCCCCACTACCACAAATTATGCAGTCAAGTTTCCCACATTTCGGAAATTGCGGGGGTCAGCACATCCAGAGTGCAATGGATAAGCCTGGCGCTGGGAAAACCACCTTCGTGATCATGGTATCTCCCCTACCAGGCAAGTACGAAAATGTAGTCTTAAAGACATTTGTTATTTAAAAATATTGAAAACAAAATGGATTAAGTATTTAACTCAAGAAAATAGAAAATACAATTTTAAAGCCAAAAGAATAGGAATAAGAAATGGAAGGTAAACTCTGCAACTAATGAAATAGAAAAAACAAATGAGTGGAAGTGATAAATAAAATGAAAAAGGCGTTATTTAAAAAGAAAGCACCAGAAGACAGATAGATCAGGAGATAGATAGATCCTGCCTAATCTGATTAAGGCAAAGAGCAAAAAGAGCAAGATTAGGAATAAGTAAGGAGACAGAATCGTGAAATCATTATTAAGCCATTCAACAAATAGATAACACCCACGATGCATTGGTTTCTGGTTTAGATGCTTCATGTAACAGAGGTGAGCAGGCAGACACGATTCCGATCCTTCATGGAGTTTATTCTGATGGGAGGAGACAGGAAATCAACCAGTAAAGTTATAAGATAGTTTCAAACAGCAAAAAGTGGTTTAAAAGGAAGGTAACATGTGAGGAATGTGGAACCTTTTAGATCAGTGACGAGGGAAGATCCCTCTGAGGAGGTGACGTGTCAGATGAGACTTGAAAGATGTAGAGTCGTCAGCCATGGGAAGATCTGAGGGAAAAGAACGTCAGGCAGTGGGAACAGAAAGAACAAAGGCCCTGTGGTAGAACAGAGCTGCCTCAAGAAAGAGAAAACACTGAAAATCATGATGGACTGTTCAAGAGAGAGAAAGAGCGGTGGCTCACGCCTGTAATCCCAGCACTTTGGGAGGCCAAGGTGGGTGGATCACGAGGTCAGGAGTTCAAGACCAGCCTGGCCAAGATGGTGCAACCCTGTCTCTACTAAAAATACAAAAATCAGCCGGGCATGGTGGCAGGTGCCCATAATCCCAGCTACTCGGGAGGCTGAGGCAACAAATTGCTTGAACATGGGAGGCTGAGGTTGCAGTGAGCTGAGATCATGCCACTGCGCTCCAGCCTGGGTGACAGAACAAGACTCTGCCTTAAAAAAAAAAAAAAAAAAAAAAAAGCCCGGGTGCAGTGGCTCACATCTGTAATATCAGCACTTTTGGAGGCTGAGATGGGTGGATCATGAGGGGTCAGGAGTTCAAGAACAACCTGGCCAATATGGTGAAACCCCATCTCTTCAAAAAATTAGCCGGACATGGTGGCATGTAGTCCCAGCTACTCAGGAGGCTGAGGCAGAAGAATCGCTTGAACCCAGGATTCAAAGATTGCAGTGAGCCAAGATCATGCCACTGCACTCTGGCCTGGGCGACAGAGCAAGACCTCAAAAAAAAAAAGAGAGAGAACTGAAGCACAGCGAAGGGAAAGATCATTGGCAGAGGCAGGGATCACTCAGGATTTTATTCTGAGTGTGTTTTGATCTGGGAGGGCATTCAAAGGGTTTCGAGCAGTGGAGTGAAGTGATCTGATTTCTGTGCTGGGAGAGCCCCTCTGGCTTTAGGTTCCTGGTGGAGATTGGACTCTGCTGGTGAAGGGCCAAGCATGGATGCTGAGCTCCAGTGAGGCATCCAGCTGAGAGGTGATGGGTTGGCTCCAGGTGGTGGAAGTGAAGAGTAGTGGACCACAGTGGAGACTGTAGTCCACCACCTCGATTCCCCTTCAGGACAGAGGCTACAGGATTCACCTTCAGCCAAGGAGAACGACCTCGCCTAATACTGCCTCCTTCACAGGGGCAGCCCCCCGTCTCATGGCCCTGATGTGGGCAACTCAGAAGGGCTGTCTCAGCCTCTGAGCTCTGCTGAGGCCTCTGGTGTGTCTGCATTCCAGCCCCAACATCCCCTGCGCCCCTCCCTGCCCACCCTACCCACTTCACAGGTGCTATGCGGGAGAGTGCTCCCTGGTAAATCGCCTGGGTTCTCAGCTCTCTTTCTGAGTCTCTTTCCCAGGGAACCCAACCAAAGACACTAACGGATCAGAAGAGCAGTACAAATAGAATGTGCCACTCAGTGGCAAGTCCTTGCTCCACAGATGATGATTCAGGGAAGGTTCCAGAGCCTCCAGCAGGTCACAGAACCTCTGGCAGAACTGAGGTGACCCCGGCTCTCCTCTTCACAGCTCTATTTCTCTTCCACCTGCAAACCAAGAGAGTCACAATGGAAGGGCCCAAGGTTTACAAAACCCAGAAATGTGTCAGCAGGGCAGGAAATTGCCACTCTTATTGCTGCGAGTCTTCGTGGCTTTGGTTGCAATTGCGTGGGAGTGTGCTTTTTAGTTTGACAGTGCGCTCTTATAATTGGAGGATTAGGTCATGGGCATTCAAATCAGTCCCTCCCGAGAGACACTGCCAGTCTAGTTTCTGGTAAGCTTCAATTTCCCTGTCGCCGCAGAGCTCCAGCTTTACATACTTCCGAAACCTTGGCCAGGAACAGTGACCTGAAACAGTGAAACTGTTCTCCTATTCTAAATTTGAACCGTTCAGCCCTCTGGGTCTGCAGCTTTCTGCTTCTCACTTGCTGGCTTCTTGGGTCAGAGTGGGGCTGCTTTCATTCACTCATTCGCTCACTCAGTCATGTTATTTATTCATCAGACATCTCTGATGTTGCTGACCAGGGGCTCAATGTCTAGACAGAGAGAGGAAGATGACCCTGCCCTCAAATGGCTCATGCCCAGCTTGGGGAGACAGATGATCTTCCTAATGTTTCACTATGGATGACTTATCTTCTTTGGGACCAGTTCAGAATGCTTTGAATGTCCCAAAGCAGAGTTTGCTATTCCCTAGGCAGTGTGCAGCCAAGTTAGGTTCTTGAATAGGAGAGTGGCCTAATTAAAGGTGTACTTTAGGTTTGTTTATCTGGTTGCATATCCATTCATTCATCCATCCACCCACTCATCCATCCATCCATCCATCCATCCCATTTATCCATCCATCTTATCCACTCATCCATCCATTTATCTCATCCATTCAACTATCCATCCCATCCATCCCATTCATCCATCCATCCCATCCATCTCATTCATCCATCCATCCATTCATCCCACTGATTCATCCATCTATCCATCCATCCATCCATTCCTCCCATCCATCCATTCACCACATCCAACCATCCACCCATCTATCTTTTGGTCCAACCATCCATTCATCTCATTCATCCATCCATCTATCCATCTCATCCATCCATCCATTCATCACATCCATCCATCCCCACCCATCCATCCATCCATTCATCCATCCATCCATTCATCCATCCATCCATTCATCCTATCCATCCTATTCATCCATCCATCTTCATCTCTCAACTGTCCACCTATCCATCCATCCCATCCACTCACCCATCATCCATCTATCCATCTTACCACTCATCCATTCACCCATCCCAGCTATCTATTACCCATCCATCCATTCATCCATCCACTTCATCCATCCATTCATCTCAACCAACCATTTATTGCATCCATCCATGGTGAGGTTTCTTTTTTTCTTTTTCCTTTTTTTTTTTTTTTTT
>NW_016107377.1:986664-1028315 GCF_001604975.1 Cebus imitator
TGAGGTTTCACCATGTTGGCCAGGATAGTCTCGATCTCTTGACCTCGTGATCCACTCGCCTCAGCCTCCCAAAGTGCTGGGATTACAGGCGTGAGCCACCGCGCCTGGCCCCCTGGTGAGGTTTCACTGTATCTATCCATCCTATTCATCTCAGCCATCCATCCTTATCCATCCATTCATCATCCATCCTTCCATCCCATCCATCCTTCCAATATTTATTGAGTATCTGCTATGTGCCAAGCACTGTGCTGTGTGTACCTGGTTTCCATCTAAAGCACTGAACAAGAAATATATTAAATCCCTGCCTTCATGAAGCCAACATTCTGGAGAAGAGGAGTGGATACACAGTAAACAAGTCAACAAGTAAGTGAACTCCAGACAGTGCTGAGTTATGAAGGGAATAAACAGGGCGATGGGGTTGAGAGTGACCTGGGTGGAGGGTGAGGTCCTTTAATTAGATGGTCAGGGAAGTGATCTCTGGGGAGGTGATGGTTGAGCAGGGCTTTAAAAGAAGAGAAAGAGGCAGTTATAGTAAGAGCAGAGGGAAGAGAGTTACAGACAGACGACACAGCAAGTGCACAGGCCCTTAGGCAGGAAAGAACTTGGCTTGCTGGAGAACGTGAAAGGAAGCCAGTGTGGCTGAAGAGGAAGGGAGGAGGGAAGGCTGGAGAGGAAGATGGGGCCCTGTAGGCCAATGTGAGGACTTCGGAGTTTTTGGAAACACAGCCAGAGGCCACTGGAAGGTTTTCAGCAGGCAAGTGACATATTTTGATTTATGTTTCTGAAAGTTACCCCTGGCTGCATGTGAAGCAAATGTAGCCGCAAAAACCAGCAAGGAGGTCAAGGGCGAGGACGGTAGCAACCTGGACAACGGCGGTGGCCATGGAATTACAGAGAAATGGACAACTCCGGACAAACTTTGGAGGTGGTGGGAGGCAAAGGAGGCCTTGAGAGTGATAACCTCACTTTGATGCTTGGACTACAAGGTGATGTCACTGAGGACCAAAGACTGGAGTGTGGAGATGAGGAGGGAGGAATGCAATAAGTCTTTGGGGAAACCAAGCTGTGTTTTTAGGATATTTCGAGTAGGTAATTAGACTTTCAAGTCCAGAGCCCTGGAGGGAGATCAAGGATGCTGTTGGGAGTCTGAGACGTATCAGAACACACGTTTGTTTAATGCCACGGAGTGGAACTGCCAGGAAGGAGGAGGAGGGGCGGGGCCCATGGAGCATCTAGTGTCAGGAACAGAGGCTGTTTCGAGGAGGATGTTTCGGGAAGGAGAGGGCGGTCAGCAGTGTCGGACGCTGCTGAGAAGTGGCTATGAGTATGGGATCCCATGGCGGGACTTGGCAGCAAGGATGGCAATGCCAAGAGCCATTCGGTGGCACAGAGGCTGGAGGCCTGCTCAAGGGCACCAAGGAGAGGGTGGCGGTGTGGAAGTGGGTTGGGGAGTATGCACCGCTTCCACCGGAAGTTCAGCCATAGGCAGGGTGGAGCACTGGGCGCTTGTTGGAAGATGATGAGGGTCAAGGGAGCACATTGTAGGTTTTTTTTTTTTTTTGGCTTGTTTGTTTTTGAGACGGAGTCTCACTCTGTCGCCGAGGCTGGAGTGCAATGGCACGATCTTGGCTCACTGCAACCTCTGCCTCCCGGGTTCAAGTGATTCTCCTGCCTCAGCCTCCTGAGTAGCTGGGACTACAGGCACCTGCCACCACGCCTGGCTAATTTTTGTATTTTTAGTAGAGACGGGGTTTCATTGTGTTGGCTAGGCTGGTCTTGAACTTCTGACCTCAGGTGATCTTCCCACTGTGGCCTCCCTAAGTGCAGGGATTACAGGTGTGAGCCACAGCGCCCAGCCTCATTGTATGTTTTTTAACACTGGAGATCCTGGGAGGAGGAGAAACTGAGGCTGCACGAGAGAGGCAACTGGGTTCCAGTATCACCAACCGTGTGCTCACTATGAGAGCTTGGGCACATTACAGGGACATTCTGGGCCTCGGGTTTTGCATCCCTAAAATGGGCCACGTGGGCCCCAGGTGACTTGTATGTTGAGGTGGGCTCATCCTGGGTGGGAGAGGTCCCCAGGACACGCAGGCTCCAGCACAGAGGCAGCTTCCATTTGTGATTGTCCCAGGCTGTCCCCAGGAGGCCATCAGGCCCCACCAGACTCACTTTGCTGCACTGACAATCCTCCCTTGCTCCAAAGTTCACGATCAGGCCTGGCTGGTCCCTTGAGGCTCAGTCCTGAATGCTGTACTTTACTGGGGGGCTGGGGGGCACTAAAGCTTTAGAATCTGAGGTCCAGGCAAAGGAACTCTGGAATGACAAGGACTTGGATTTCACCCAGGCTTTGCCACTTCCTGGCTTGGGAACCTTGAACAAGGCCTTTACCTTTTTTTTTTTTTTTGAGATGGAGTTTCCTTCTATCGCCCAGGCTGGAGTGCAGTGGTGGTCTCAGCTCACTGCAACCTCCACCTCCTGGGTTCAAGCTATTCTCCTGCCTCAGCCTTGCAAGTAGCCAGGACTACAGGCTAATTTTTGTATTTTTAGTAGAGACAGGGTTTTACTATATTGGCCAGACTGGTCTCAAACGCCTGACCTCGTGATCCGCCTGTCTTGGCCTCCCAAAGTGCTGGGATGACAGGTGTGAGCCACTGTGCCCGGCCAGGACTTTACCTCTTTAGGTCTTAGTTTCCTCAACTGCAAAATGGGAATCACCATGCATCATCATCATCATCCGTTATTAAGAAGATTAAGTTAGATAATAGCTGCACATATTAAGTGCTCAATAAATGCTAGCAGCCGGGCACGGTGGCTCAAGCCTGTAATCCCAGCACTTTGGGAGGCCGAGGCGGGTGGATCACGAGGTCAAGAGATCGAGACCATCCTGGTCAACATGGTGAAACCCCGTCTCTACTGAAAATACAAAACAGCTGGGCATGGTGGTGCGTGCCTGTAATCCCAGCTACTCAGGAGGCTGAGGCAGGAGAATTGCCTGAACCCAGGAGGCGGAGGTTGCAGTGAGCCGAGATCGCGCCATTGCACTCCAGCCTGGGTAACAAGAGCGAAACTCTGTCTCAAAAAAAATAAATAAATAAAATAAATGCTAGCTGGCTTGCCCTATCTATCTTGCTTATAGAAGCTGAGTTCTGCTTAGGAAGCTCTCTCTTCTTGTGTCCTGTTATCTGGATGGAGCCTGGGTCCCTGGGGTTCTGATGGGGTAGGCTTGGCCTCTGCCACACCCACAGGAGTCTAATCCTGTGAGGCCCACAGCTTCCCCACTGCCTGCATTTATCTGTCCTGCCTTTCTGCCCTCTGTTCTAAACTCAGTATCAGGAATTGGCCAGGATTCTACCCAGCACAAAGGGAGGAGCACGGCGGCCTGGGGCCTGGGCCAATAGCAGGGGCACTGCAGGCCAGGGAGGGCAGGGGACTTGCCCAAGGCCACACAGCAAAGGGAGGAGGGCAGATCTGGGGGTTGTTTGTCACTCTGGCTTCTTCGGGACATCTAGCCCAGGCATCAGTGGCTGTGCTTGGTAGCTGCTGGGCAGGACACCAAGGACGGACCCTGGGGCGGCTCCCAGCCATTGGAGGTTAGCTCCTGCCAGGCCTGGTGACTCAGCAGGGCCTGGTCATGTTCCCCACAGTCCCACGGTGTAGGTCCTTCATGCCTGCCAACACCCAGTGTCACCTAGGTTGCAGGGCAGGGCTTAGCAGATGGGGACCTGTGCTGCCTCCAGCTGGCATTGTTCAGTCCTCTCCAGCCCTGCAGATCCCACAGCCCAGTGGGATCTGAATCCTGGCATGGTCTCTATGCAGCTGTGTGACCTTAGGTAAATCATTCAATCTCTGCTCATCAGTTTCCTCATCTGTGAAATGGGGATGTTAATAATGCCTACACTCTTTGATAGGATTTAAAATGCAACTGGCTGGATGTGTTGGCTTATGCCTGTAATCCCAGCACTTTAGGAGGCTGAGGCCGGAGGATCGCTTGAGTGCAGGAGTTTGAGACCAGCCCTGGCAACATAGCGAGTCTCCATCTCCACAAAAAATAAAAAAATTAGGTGTGGTGGCGCATGCCTGGAGTCCCAGCTACTCAGGAGGCTGAGGTAGGAGGATCCCTTGAGCCTATTAGGTGGAGGCTTCAGTGAGCTGAGATTGCACCACTGCACTCCAGCCTGGGTGACAGAGCAAGACCCTGTCTGGGGAAAAAAAAAAAAAGCAAAAAAACCACCAAATCCTCCGGAGGCTCCCCCTGCACTTGGAAGAAAGCCCTCTTCCCTACCCGCAAGGCCTTGAGGAGTCCGCCTCGTCTCCACGGGGCCTCGCCGCCCAACTATCCCTTTGTTTTCTCTATTCCAGCCGCTTTGGCCTCCTCACTGTGTCTCCGTCTCCCTGAGCTCGTTCCTACTCCGGACATTCAGCTTTGCTGGTCCCTCTGTGTCCAAGTCCCTGGAGGTGCCCTGTGCTGTGTGGGTGAAGAAGGGCAAAATAAGAGCAGCTTTTAACAGCCAGTTTCTCATTCACTCATTAATGCATTTCTTCATTTAAAATTATTTCCCTGAGCATCTACTGTGTGGCAGACCCCAAGGTAGGTGCTGGGGATGAAATTGTGGAGTATCCTGGTTATATCAACTCTCAGGGGAGGAGGGTCCTGACCCTTGGCTTCCGAACCTTCAATAGCTCCCTGTTGCCCCAGGCCAAAGTCCACACTTCTGATCTCAGAATGCTTGCTCTTCTTACGCGGGTCCCGCTGGCTGTGTTAGTAGCTCTCAGGGTTCCGGAGTTCATTGCCACTGCTGCCGAGTTGTTTTATATTCTCAGGGTTTCTGCTCCTGCTCCCCGCACCCTGACACCTGGCTGCACTCACACAAACATGCAGGGGTTGCCTGGATTCCCCCTGGCTCTTCCTAGCCCTGCCCACATCCACCTTCCCCGCCGAGCTTGGGTGGGTGTTGATGCTCTCTCAGTCCAACATCATTTATTTATTTATTTGAGACAGGGACTTGCTCTGTCACCAAGGCTGGAGTGCAGTGGTACAATCTCGGCTCACTGTAGCCTCAACGTCACAGGCTCAAGCGATCCTCCTACCTCAGCCTCCCGAGTAGCTGGCACTCCAGGCACGCACCACCATGCCTGGCCTGCGTCATTGTTTCAGGCCCTCAGCCTACGGGCCATTCGTTGTGGAAATGGCCTCTCATCAGGATGTCATCAACTCCGTAGCCTAGTAGGGACGATCTTGTCCCTGTTTCACAGATGAGGAAATCAAGGCACAGGGAGGTTAAGTAACTTGCCCAAGGACACATAGCTAGTACAGGGGACTTGAGCCCAGCAGGCTGACCCCAGGTCTGCGTTCTTCACATTTCTGCTCTGCTATCTTCACTATTCAGCTGGGCCTTTCCAGAAATGCTTCCTATTATCAGCCTGGGAACGTGCCTCATGCTTCCCACCTGCCCATGGAGGGAGGCCCAGCTCCTGCTGCTTTGCAACCACCCCTCCCCTGCTGGCTCTGCAGAGCTGCTTCAGCTGGGAGGCCTGCGCTTTCTTTGGCCTGCTCTTCCCAGGCTGCGCTCCAAAGCCTTGGAACATTCTATAATCTCTGTGCTGGGGCCTCTGTGCTGGGTGCTTTGCAGTCTGCCCTGTGTGGGGCTCTCATTATCCCCATCTGATGGATGGGGAAACTGAGGCTTGGACAAAGGAGATCACACCCACCCCACACTGGAAAGCAGGAGATCTGTGGAACCCAGGTCTGTCTGACCGAAACCCCAGCCATGCTCACCTGCGCATCTCCATGCTTACTGTCATGATAGCCCACCATGAAAGCTGACTACTATGGCCGACCACCACTACAGACCACCACAGATGGCCACTCCAGCCAGCCACCATAGCTGACCACTGGAGTGACTACCCACTGTTAAACACCTGCTGGGTCAGGTCTGCTTCCCACCACTCTACCCAGGCAGTCTCACTCCATCGCTGGAAGGTTGCTTCTATGTTTCACCCCATTTAATTAATTAATTTGTTTATTCATTCATTCACTTATTCATTCATTTATTTAGACTGAGTGTCGTTCTGTTGCCCAGGCTTGAGTGCAGTGGCGAGATCTTGGCTCACTGCAGCCTCGATCTCCTGGGCTCAAGTGATTGTCCCACCTCAGCCTCCTGAGTAGCTGGGACTACAGGCGTGCACCACCATGCCTGGCTAATTTTTGTATCTTTTGCAGAGACGGGGTTTCACCATGTTGGCCAGCTGGTCTCAAACTCCTGGACTCAAGCGATCTACTCACTTTGGCCTCCCAAAGTGCTGGGATTACAGGCGTGAGCCACCATGCCCGGCTTTCACCCTGTCTTAGAGATGAGGGAACTGAGGCTGAGAGGGAGCATGACATGGCCAAGGTCACTGGGCTAGCAGGAGGCAGGGCTAGACTTAGAATCAGGGCTGGGGACTGCAAAAGCCTCAGACGGCTGCCTGCATGTCCCAGTGACCAAGCCGCCTGCATTTCCTCCCCACCCCAGGGAAACCTGAGTCTCCTGAGAAGTTCTGGCCTTTCTATTGTCTCCACCCAAAGATCCTTGGGAGTTGACAAGAGGTAGCTGCCTTGGGCTTCCGGCTTGGGCTGCCCTGGGCCCTTCCCATGTGGCTGTCAATGGGCCTTTGTGTGTCCAGCCTGCCCAGCTCCTGTCCACACCACATGGCTTCCTGATGACTTGGGGCACTCTTCTGGCATCTGTGTGTAGCCTGGGGATTCATCACCCACTGGGCAGGACACTCTAAGGGCTCTAAGGCAAGGACTTGAGCAGCCCCTAGGCCTTTGTGCTGCCTGTTCCCTCTGCCAGGAAAGACCTTTCTTCAATTTCCGCCGTGATCAGCAGCATCTGTCCTTCAAGGCACAACTCAAATGCCACCACTTCAAAGAGGTGCCCGTCTGGCTCACTAGAAGGTGCATTCCAAGAGGGCAGGGTTTGTGGGCTGGGTAGGGGAGACAGACAATAAAGAAGCTAACATTAGGCTGGGCGCAGTGGCATAATCCCAGCACTTGGGGAGGCTGAGGCGGGACGATCACTTGAACCCAGGAGTTTGAGACTAGCCTGGGCAAAATAATGAGACCCTGTCTCTACTAAAAATTAAAAAAAAAAAATTTAGCTGGGTGTGGTGGTGCACACCCGTGGTCACAGCTACTTGGAGGTAGAAGGATCACTTGAACCCAGGAGATTGAGGCTATGGTGAGCCAAGATTGTGCCACTGCATTGCAGCCTGGGTAACAGAGTGGGACCTTGTCTCCAAAACAAAACAAAACAAAAACCCAAAATGTAATAAATTAACATTTCACCAAGATCCTTTCAGGTCATTGAGTGGAATGTGTCTAGGACGGTCTTTCTGGAGGTGGTGACATTTGAACAGAAACCTGGATGAAAAGCAGAAATCTTACTGATATCTGGGGGAAAGAAATCTTACTGATATCTATGGTTCCAACCATAGGATCAGCATGTGCGAAGGTCCTGAGGCAGGAGTATGAGGAGCCATGAGGGGCTGGTGTGTCTGCATAGGGTGAGTGAGGGCAAGAGTGGGAAGAGAAGAGGTCTGCTAGGGACGGGGTAGGGACAGATCAGTAGGGCCTGTGGAGAACTTCGGCTTTGACTCTGATCGAGGAGAGTTCCAAGGCACAGCATCATCTGATGTAGGTTGAACTATATGGGGGCAAAACCGGAAGCCCAAAATTTGTTTGTCCAACCAGATGGAGCCGCCACTGTGTTCCAGGTACACTCCTGGCTCTGCAGATTCAGCAGCAAACAATTTAGACCGAAGTCTCTGGCCTCGCGAAGCTCACATTCTCGAGCTGGGAGCCTGATGATCAACCAGAGAAATGAGTGAAATAATTAGTGTATCAGCCATGATATGGAGAAAACGTAAGCTGGGAAACGTCGGGGTTCAGGTGTGCTTGGCACAGGCAATGTTCATGCGGCAGGTGCTGTTCGCCCAGCCTGTGATCCTCTGGAAGGAGCAGTGGTCTTGCCCTGGCTCGGTCTCAGACCCCATCTTGGTGCCTGGCTCCAAAATGGACTCCTATCTCATTCTCCATATGGGGAAACTGAGGCTCAGAGAGCTCTTGCGACTTGCCCAAGGACACACAGCTAATAAATGGCAAACCTGGAGGCACCAGCGGTCCCCTCCCCTGTGGGGTGGATGCACTTGGCTCTGGTGTTCTACTGTCCAGAGTGGCTGCCTCGTGGTCATCTGGGGGCCAGCTTTGTCTGGGCGCATGACTCCTGCTGGTGCACGACGCTCGGGACAGGCGACAAGCCACCCCTGTGAACCCCTGTGGAGCCCAGGCGCAGGCACACAGTAGGCGCTGGCACACAGTAGGCGCTGGCACACTGTAGGCGCAGGCACACGGTAGACGCTGGCACACGGTAGGCACTCTTACACTGTAGGCGCTGGCACACAGTAGGCGCAGGCACACTTTAGGCGCTGGCACACTGTAGGCGCTGGCACACTGTAGGCGCAGGCACACAGTAGGCGCTGGCACACTAGGCGCTGGCACATAGGCGCAGGCACACAGTAGGCGCAGGCACACAGTAGGCGCAGGCACACAGTAGGCGCTGGCACACTAGGCGCTGTCACACTAGGCGCAGGCACACAGTAGGCGCTGGCACACTAGGCGCTGGCACACAGTAGGCGCGGGCACACAGTAGGCGCTGGCACACTGTAGGCTCTCAGTAAATGAATGTGGTTCAGCAGGCCATGGCTCCGACTGCCTTGGGGGCGATTTTCCCCTCCAGGGGGCGCCTGGCGATGTCTGGAGACAGTTCAGCTGTCACATGGAGCGGGCGGGGAAGGAGGGAGGCAACAAACTTCCAGTGAGCCGTGAGCGGAGGCCAAGGGTGCGGCCAAGCGTCCTGCCCCGAGCAGGGCAGCTCGTCCTGAGGATGACCCGGTCCCTGCGAGTCCCAGGTGCGGCTGGGGCGCCCCCTGGTGGCTGCACGGGGCATCGCAGCAGTCGTGAGGAGCCTGGCTTGCAGCACCCGCGTGGTGATGACACCAGCCACGTGATAACTGCACCGTGAGCGTGTGCCACTCAACACCAGGGTAAACCCAAACTCCACGTCCGCACTGCCGGGCAACTCAGGGTGAATGCATCTGCAACCTAGTCCTTATCCAGAAACCTGCCCTGCCCACAGCCTGCGTGGCCTTAAGGCCAGCCAGCTCCACCCTCCCCAGAGGCTGTCTGCCACCCCCATGTCCCATCCCCCAGCTAAGTCTGTTGGTTCCACCTTCAGGATACATCCAGACTCTGTCTTCCCCACTCCACAGCCCCACCAAGCCCAGCCGGCATCCTGTGTGCGGTCACCGCCACCCTGGGTCCTAAGTCTGGCCTTCTCGTGGAGGGCTCCTGTAAGAGCCTAAGTCAGGCCACGCCCCTCCTCTGGTCAGAACCCTCCATGGCTCCCATCTCACTCACAGTGAGAGCCAAGGTCCCTAAATGGCCCTCAAGGCCTCACCCCATGGTTTAAAATTGAAACACAATCCAGCCAGCCCCACCCTCTCATTCTTCTGTGCTTTTTTTTTTTTTTTTTAAGAGAGGGTCTCACTCTTTCACCCAGATTGGAGTGCAGTGGCGTGATCACTGCTCACTGCAGCCTTGACCTTCCTGGGTTCAGATGATCTTTCTATCTCAGCTTTTCAAGTAGCTGGGACCACAGGCAAATGCCACTATGCCCGGCTAGTTTTTGTATTTTTTGTAGAGACAGTGTTTCACATGTTGCCCAGGCTGTCTTGAACTCCTGGGCTCACGAAATCTGTCTGCCCTGGCTTCCCACAGTGCTAGGATTGCACCAACAATTCTATTTCTAAATAACTTGCCTATGCCATTGTACTTGGAAAGTCTTATGCAAAAACACATGTTCACCCTCGAAATGCCAGTTGTTCTCCTCTTGAGAAACTATTGTAGAGTGAACTGAATTGGGAAGATGAACTCATGCTGACTAAACCTGTAAGGACCAAATTACTCACTTATAGTGAAATATGTAAAAATCAGTTACATCGGTTATTTACATAGTTCGGACCAGTGCATTTTCTCTCATTTGGAGAGACATCTAACATGCCATATAACAGAAGGATACTAAAGCATGGAATGGGAGCAAGAAGAGTTTAATACGCAATTCACATACTTAATTATATGAGGCTGTAATCAGGCAGTTATTCCATTTCCATAAAAGGGATAATTTTTTCTTTTAGAATACAACAAAATTTAATTGCAGAGAAGGATAGGAAAATAAAGAAGACCAATGTTCTATACAAATTTGAAGCGTATTTCATGTCACATGGCAGATACGTTCCCTCTAGAGACACTTGACTGAACCAGATGGGACAAGTATTACAAAAACTTGCTGTATTGTAAAGAGTACTGAGAGTAGCGAGTAAGATTCTAAATATGTATATTTCTTTTTTTTTCTAAATACGTTTCCCTTTGTTCTTTTTCTTACACACTTCCTTATCCAAAAATGGGAGAATTGGGATAAATGATCCTCACATGTTTTTTGGAAGTTTTGACAATTGTAAGAAATGTTTAGAGAATTGGCTTCTTGGACTTATATTTTTAGTAGTGGAATTACTTTCATGTTAAATTCTGCACTTCTTCTAACAGAACAATATATGGCTTGACATTCTGGTATAATTGGTTATACTCTTCTTTCCATTTTTTAAAGCATTTTTTTTATTCTTCCACTATCTTTTTTATAATTTTCTTTCATATTTATATATGAAATTATAGTTTCACATTTGCCATCATCTCCTTTCTTGAAATTCTTCTTTAAGAAGGTTAAACTTCAGAAGAAGTGTCATGGGGTGAGTTCCTGGTGTATGTAGTTGGCCCCACTTTCCTTTTACATTGAGGTTTTGGGAACTTCCCCTTCTCCTTTCTACAAATCAATTGCATTCTTGTCGTATTTACATATTCTAGTTAATAGATTGAAATGAAGTATTTAAATTTATAATTTTGAAGATTGTACACTTCCCTTCCTTTGTAAATGAACTGTCACTTTATTAGCTTGGAGTTACTTTTTGTATAAAGGTGTGGTCTTTGCCCTCTAGACAAATAATCTGTAGATAGTGATAACCAGTGTAGAGAAGTCCCAAGAATGATGTAGAAGACTTGGATGCTTTATCATCACTGTTGAGATAGAGCCCTTGTGGGTTTGTTCTGTGTGACAGATTAACTCACTTGGGAAGAATGGGTCTAAGGTCCAGTCAGTCAGTTTGTTATGAAAGAAAAAATTTCAGTCTTCGTGATACTATTTTTGGAAATTTATTCAGTTGTAAAACGTATTAATTCAGTTATATTTTTTAAATTAGAGTATCCTATTGTGATTGTCACTTAATATTTCATCACCTTATTTGCCTTGACTTGTAAATTTCATTGATCTGTTTTGCTGCTCTTTTTTTTTTAAATCAAAAGACCTGCAAGAGAGATAGACTGTAGAAGTGGGTGTGAAGTGGTCATGCTTATTTGTAGTAAGTGTTATATCTTAGTGATTCTTCAGATTTTAATTGGCTGCTTGTTATCATCTGGACACTTGTGTAACATAGATTACTGGAACCTTTTCTAGAGCAACAGGATCAGAATTTTAAAAATCTGACCCAGTGTCTGTTTTAACAAATGCCCCACGTAATTCTCTTGCATAGCCAGGCAAATTAAAGTTTTATTAATCTTTTTTATTAATATATTTTTGCATGTTTTGAAATTGCTCCACTGGGCTTTTTTATTCTCCCTTTCAAGTATATAAGAAAAAATTAGAATGATGTTTGTTCATAAACTATCTCTAATTGATATTTTTAGCTTTTGATATCCTTTTTGTATATTTTTATCAGATTCACCTGGAATTCCTGGTTCTTCTTGTGAATTTTAACAGTAAAAGATACATATTTGTATTTTTATGTTTTGCTGCCCAAAAGATGTCAAGGTTTATTATGCTTTGATTTGTCTATCTTTGTTTCAATAACCAATTTAAATTACACTTTTCTCCCCACTCCCAAGCTGCCCACTTGTTTATATTAAATTTTTTTGTTTTCAGATGTTTGATTTTGCCTGACATCTTCCATAGAAATATGTTCTCACATCTGTGAGTAAATAGGTAATAACTAGAAATAGTAAATTTGACTTCTGAGAGTAATGGGTTTATCTCTATTACATTTACCTCTGCAAATGAAGTTCTCATGAAGAAAGTGATTTTAGTGTCTAAGCTATGTTACTTCCATCGTCAATTTTTTTTTTTTGATGTTTTATTACTTTAGTTGGGGAAGAGAAGGCTAGGAGTCAGGTAATATAATTGCTATTTCCATGAAAAGATTTTTCAGCATGTTAGATGAGGGATGTAATTTAGAACACCAGTTTCTCAAAGTTAGTTTTAGTTAGTTTTGTAGAAAATTGATTCTTTAATGCCAGTTAGCAAATGGAAAAAGTGATTAAGTAGCAGTAATAGACTAACTTAGATGGGTGCATAAAGTTGCTTCATACTGGTTATACTATGGTGTTAAAGAAAACTTTCAACTCAGTTATATTTTTTAAAAGAACAATTATAATTTTCTATTGTAGGAATCTCATGCAGCCCAACTACAGATTCTTATGGAATTCCTCAAGGTTGCAAGAAGAAATAAGAGAGAGGTATATTATTTTGTGTGTTTTACATAATGTTTTATTTACAATTGTTAACTGTTCCCGTTATGTAAAAAGCATTTCAGGCTAAAAAATTTTCTTTAAATATTTTTAAAAGCATTTGAATTTTTAGGAGGTTTCCTTAAGCTTTCTTACTTTAACTTCTTTTTTTTTTTTCTTTTTTTACAACTTGATATTTAAAAAATCATTTTGTGGAGATGTGCCAAAAAGCTATCAGTAAGACTGACTGCAATAACTTACCTAAAAGCTATAAAGAGCTGAAAATAGAATTATTAAATAACAGTATCCTTCAACATGAAAAGAAAAGAAAACTTAGGAAAATTTAGATTATAAAGCCTTAAGTAGGACATAGTTTATTTATTATGGTAAAAATGCATGTGGGCAAAAACAAGTAAAAAGATAGCTACCTGTTTAGAATTTGGGAAGTCTAACTCATGGAGGATAATTAAAAGGCAATTTTGTATCAACAGTTTTATAGTGAGCATGTTCTAATTTAACATTTGTAAAATTTCTCAGTCATTTCACACGTATACAGAATGTAGGAAAATTAAATAGTCAAAATCCTGTGTTCTGGATAGCATGGTAAAATTACTTTGAAAACTTTTTAAAGAAAATTTCTAACTGGCTGGAACCTGGTATGTTTACGTTAAGAATTGTCTAATTATGATACTTTTTACTCATTTAAAAATGTGTAAATTGTCCATTATGTGCTGTGTTCTGGGCTGTCTTTATTCTTTTCAAAAGTAAATAGAGATGTTTTACTGGATGATGAAATATTCTTTATATTGTTTGTGACTATATTTTTCTTATTTTCAACTGTTGCTAATTTACTTGTGATTTAAATATGCCTGCTAACAAACATTATCTATTATAAATTTAAGATTTACTTCTATCTCTTAGGGGTTTTTTTTGTTTGTTTTTTTTTTTGGAGGTGGGTGGGAAGGATGATGTCCAGTCATTCATTTGTTTAAATGTCTGGTGGCACAATATAAATGGCAATGTGCATGAAAGTTGCCTAATGCTCTTGCTAAAACGCATGCTCTGATTAAGGGAGCCTCTGTTAGAGCCTGACAATCTGCATTTCTAGCAAGCTTCAGTGATGTTGAAGTTCTTGGCCCTTGGACCACACTTTGAGGATCAAGGCTGAATATTTTATATGGAATTACATGTTTCTTTTTTAGACTTTGAAGTCATTGAGAATGATATTCAGTACATAAGAAAGTACCTGATAATGAATAAGTAAATGAATCAATGAAATTAACAATTAAAATCTCAAATACTTGAATTTTAAATGAAATCACTAGTTATCATCTGTGTCCTAAACTATTTTTATGAAACCTAATGGTTTTCATTAGCCTCTGAGGTGTTCAGTATTATTCATTGCTTCTGTAGGGGTCTCCTGATGCCTGCCACAAATTGTTAGACTTGACATTTTTACAGCATATAACTGTAAAACACTGTGAAGGGTCTGAAATTTTTTACCCTTTTAGCAGGTTAACAAGTTAACTTGCCACGGTTTCATCGATGCTGGCAGAAGACCTGAGACGACTGGAAATAAAAGGTTTTATTACTTATGGGACATTTGATAGCATCAGCTTCATCTTTGCATCAGTTCCTTCTGACCCCTGTATCCCACATGTGACACTGTGGAGTTGGGTCTAGGTGGATGCTGCACACACAATGGATTTGTTTGTGTTGCAGCAAAGGAATCCTCATACTAGGAAACCCCAGTCTTCTAAAAGGGGTTGCTGGCAGACCTCTTCAATGTTGGTACTGCCAGAAGACATGATTTTTTATTGGTCAGAAAACAAATCTGCCCTCTGCCCCCAGAATAAGTCACTGTTTCTGTCTTGCCAGCCTTTTGCTGTATAAACATTCTTGGAAAGATAATTTAGAACAAAAATCTATCACAAGATATGCAGAAATTGGAGAGAGATTGGAGAATTACTTCCCAACATTAATTCTTCCATGTGATCTTCATTTGGCCTTTCTCTGATGTGGTGGCCCGTGGCCTCCCACAATACCTTCTGTAATACTGACTTTGATCTTATAGCTTTGGCATAGTGTTTTTGTATTTTTGATGTTAAACTTCTGGGTGAATCATGCTGTAGAACTTTTTTGCTTGATTTTGATTTGAATCTAATGTAATCCTTGTGATTTTTTTCTCTCTCTTGGTCCACTTTTTCTTGTAGTAGGTGGGTTATCGGATGGAAGCATACTAGTTCCAAATACTTCTGGATATTTGTGTCTCCAGTGTACAGTGATTTTACTGTATTAATACATTTTGGTTTTCTTGATTTTAATATATCTATGATTTTGTGACTTTGAGTATTTTAATTTAAATTACACAAGAAATTCTGAGAAGCTATGTTAACAAATTTTAAACATTTATTACTTTGATTAAATTTCATGGATTTCGCAATAATTGGAATTAGGTACTGTATGATTTTAATAAGTTTTAGTCTACAAAATATAGTTGATTAATACCTCATGTTTTAGTGCAGACAGAATGAAGTGAGTGGTTATATTTTATTCTTGCGTGTAAGTCTATTTGCGTGTTTAATCCTCAAAATGAATATAATTGTTAAAGATCTTAGGACCTGTAATACAGTTTATAAACTTGTACTTATTCAAGTAAAATATAGATTTACTGGGAGGCAAATTGCTGCTTTTGAGTTTGTTTTTCTAAGATTAACATTCAGACTTTGAAAATTAACTTCGTGATTTCATTTGTAACTTTTAATTGGAGTTCTGATGAGTGTAGGTTTAGACATTGAGATATACCAATCAAATAAGTTAAATACCCTTTTTGGATTTAATGTTAAGATTCATTTAACTCATTTGGATAATCAGTATTCCACTGTTAAAACTGGCTAGTAATTTAGGGCCATTTAATTTTCAGTTTTATTTTTTCCTACTGACTCTCTTTAGAATATTAAGAGAATGCAAAGTGCAAGGTACATGATAGCCTTTTGCATTAGTTATCTATTGCTGTGTGACAAATTATTCTCAAATTTGATGCCCTGAAACATTAAAATTTAATATATGGGGTCTAGAATTTTGATTCAGAGTAGCAGGATGCCTTGACTCTGTGTTTCTTACCAAGCTGCAATTATAGTATTGGCCAAGGTAGCGGTTATCTCAAGGTTTGACTGGGATTCCAAGCTCACTCATCAGCTTTTGGAAAGAGATACCAATTTTTTGGCAAATGGGCTTCTCCATAGGATACCTCACTATGTGGCAGCTGGCTACCCCTCAAAAGTAACAAGTAAGAAAGCAAGAGAGAGTGTTGAAGACAGAAGTCACTGCTCTTTGTAACTTTATCCTGGAAATTATATTCTAAAGCTTTTCGCTGTTTTCTGTTTGTTAGAAGCAAATCATTGGTTAATTCCACACTCAGAATTGCACAAGGGTGTGATTACTAAGAAGTGGGGATCTTTGGAGGCCATCTTAGAACCTGCTTATTACAGCTTCTAATAGTTATAAATGAACATGTTAGTCTTCCTTCATGGTCAGATTAAACAAAAGGGCCTTGGGTTCCATGTAAAAGCCAGTCTTGTCTGTGCTAGTTTGTACCAGCATTTGAATGGTTCCCCTCTATTTCATTTGATTTAATTTTAAAATATACTTTTTTGACACTTTTGATACCCATTTAATTTACTGTAATAGAATCTTTTTGATGAGTCTTGGTTTCCTTTTCGTTTTATTGTGAATATTAGTAAATAAAATTTTAAACCATTTTTATATGAAAAACACAGAAAAGTATATAAAACAAATTTATAAAGAATTATAGTAGAGTGACCATATGTATAAACTCCATTGTAAACACAATAGAATACTACTAGAACTCCTGAAGCCCCCTTACTACCCTTTTTGTATTGCAGCCATCTTTGTTGCCCAGTAGGTAACCAGTATCCCAAAAGTTATGGTGCTTTCTTGCCTTTCTTTAATGTTTTGCTACCTGAGTGTCCATAGATCTGCCTGTTTTTGAGCGTTATGTAAGTGTGCTTGTGCAGTATGTAATCTTTTGTTCCTGTCGTCTTCAGCTAAATGTTAAGATTCATCCATATGGTTATATATGACTGTAGTTGATTGATTTTTGTTGTTGTGTAGTATTCCATTAAGTGAATATGTCCTGTTTTTGTTGGTGATAGGCATTTGAGTTATTTTCAGTTTTGGGCTGTTTACAAAAAATACTATTATATGTGTAGCCAGGTTTATTTTACTATGCATATTTATATGGAATGTATTTAGAAGTGGAATTGATGAGTCATAGGATATGTGTATCTTCAGATTTAATAGATAATGCCAAAATATTTTCTGAAACAAATTGTATTACTTATTCTTCCTATAGGCATTATATGAGCATTTTCTGTTGCACTGTGTTCTTACTGGTATGTGGTACCAGTAGATTTTTTCCAGTTTAGCTAATCTTGGGGTATAAACAATTTTCTATGGTTATAATTTTCATTTTCCTGATGACTGATGAGGTTGAGGACCTAGTACTACGTTTATTGGCCATTTGAATTTTTTTTATGTTTGTGTCTGAAGTACTTGTTTAAAAATTTTTACGTTTTTTTGTTTGATTTTTCTTAATGGTTTGATATTTATATATTCTACATAAACATTTTGTCAGATCTATCTTTCACAAATATCTTTCCCTCTAATTGGGCTGCATTCTTTTCACTGTCTTAATGATGTCATTTGATGAGCAAAAGTTTCTGATATTAATAGAGTGAAATTTATCTTTCCTGTTATAATTAGTGTCTTTTGTGTAACTTAAAGTCTTTTCCACCTGTGGTCATGAATACATTTTTCTATACAGTTCTTTGATTGGAGCTTTATTCTTTTATCTTTCATATTAAGATTTATACTCTACTTGGAGATTTATTTTTGTGTATAATGTGAGGTATAGAGATATTTTCATATGGATATCTAGCTGTCCAAGCATCCTTTATTAAAAAGTCCATTCTTTCTCCATCACTCTGAAGTTTCACCTTTGTCATATATCATGTGTTCATGTATGTGTGGGTCTGTTTCTAGGTTCTCTTTTCTGCTCCACTGGTCTTTTTAGCAATACCGAATTTTATTAAATACTAAAACTTTGAATTAAGTTGCTGTTCTTCTTTAAAGTCTGGGAATATTCCTGGCTCTCTGCATTTCAATATAAATTTGAGAATCAGCTAGTACATTTACATGGTAAACTTGCTGTGCTTTTTATTGGGATTAATTTGACTAGGTAAATTTGGAAGACTGTGTATTTACAATATTGAATCTTTTAATCCATGAACATGGTACTTCCCTCTATATTTAGACTTTTCAAATATCCTTAAAATTTTTTTATTTTTCAGGGTATTCTTACACATCTTTATTTTAGATTTAGTCACTTTTGATGCTATTGTAAATGATGTCTGTGTCTTTAACTTCAGTTTCTTATGCTAGTATATGGAAATACAGTTGCATTTTACATACAGATTTCTTAAAATATCCAGGAACCTGGTTAAACTCACATTAATCCTAATTTATTTGTAGATTCTTTTATATTTTCTATGTGCACATCATAATCTGCAAATAATAACAGTTTAGTTTCAATCTTTATGATCCTTATATCTTTCATTTATTTTTCTTGTCTTACTCTGCTGGCTAGGACATCCGGTACAATGATGAATAGAAGTGGTGATAGCGGGGCATCCTAGTCTTGATGCTGATCTCAAAGTGAAAGCATTCGACGTGTCACCATTAGGTATGATGTTTTCTGTAGGTTTTTTTTTAGGTACTTTTTATCACTCAAGGCAGTAAATTTCTATTCCCAGTTTGCTAAGAGAAGTTTTAAAAAATTTCTAAATGGGGTTGAGTAGTCTTCAGAATTTTTGTGCATCTGATATCACCATACAGTTTTTTCTTTTCATTCTGTTAATGTGAATAATTACATTGGTTTAACATTGGAAAGTCAGTCAACTTTGCACCTAGAGTGACCAACCATCCTGACTGGCTCAGGGATGTCTTATATCTTAGTTATATCGCTGAAGGTTCTGCATTTTAGGAAACCCCACCAGGACAGTTGGTCCCCCTACTTGCATCCTTTATATAAACCAAACCTGGCCATTTTGTATATCCTCTTCTCTGTGATTTGGTTTGCTTATATTTTGTTTAGGATTTTTGCATCTATGTTCATCAGTGAGATTATTTTTTTCTTACACATATCTTGTCCAGTTTTGCAATAAAGATTATGCCAGCTTTATCAAATGAGTTGGGAAATATATCTTCTTTTTAAATTTTCTGAAATAATTTGTGTAATCTGTGGGCATCTTTGTTGAATGTTTAAAGACCTTAGTGGAGAAGCAATCTGGACCTGTGACTTGTTTGCAGGAAGGTTTAAGTTATTGAATCCATTACTTGAACAGTTATATTCTTATTAAGTTTTTTGTTTTAGATGTCACTTTTTATATGTTAAATTTTTTCTAGTCATTCTTTATGTCATCTCAGTTTTCAGATTTATTGGCATAAGATTGGTCTTAATAGTCTTTTAAGTTATTAGTGTTGCTAGGGTTGGCATTGTTTATTTTACTTGTTCCTTTCTCTTTCTCTCTTTTTTTTTTGATCAGTTCTTGCAAGGAATATATCAATTATATGAATTTTGTCTAAGAACCAACTTTTGAGTTTGTTTTTACTCTCTATTTTGTTTTCTATTTTATTTATATTCTTTTTTATTTCCATCTTGCTTTCTTTGGTTTTACTTTTTTGTTCCTTCCTAATCTGTTAGCTTGGGTGGATATGCATATTATTATGCAGATTGTTTCTTCCAATGTAGGCATTTAGGGCCATAGTTTCTTATTTTTTAATCTGTACCTAATTCTTTTGGCATCATATTTTGTTTATTATTTAGTTCAAAAGAATTTCTTTTTTCATTATATTTTATTCTTAGGCCTGTGGGTTATTTAGAAACAAGTGTCTTATTACTTGAACATTGAGATTTTGTCTTTTCTGTTTTGGATTTCTATTATAATTGCATTGTAATCAGAAAGTTGTGTTATCTTTCTTTGAATATAATATTTGCTGTACTAACTGGTAATTGGTTAAATTTTGAAATACTTGTGCTTGAAAAGAATGTGTTTTCTGCAGTTGTGTGATTCGTTGTAATGTCGTTAAATGTGTGGTGAGAATTTCCTGCATTCATACCAGGTCTTTGTTTTCTTGTTATACCTAGTACTGGCTCATTATCTTTGAGGTGAATTTCTCATAGATAGCATATGGTTGGACTATGCTTTGTAAATCTACTCTGCCAGGCTCAGTCTTTTAATTATGTATTTAGGCTATTTATTTAATATAAATGTTATGATGTAACCAGCCATTTTATTTTTTGTTTTTCTCTCTTTTCTCTTTTTTTTTTTTTCATGTTTTTGAATTTCTTCTCAGAAATATCTTTTGTTTTGTGTTTCTTTTTTTAGTTATTGTTGCTTTTCTGTTTTTCTCTCTATGGGTTTTTGAACAGTTTTTGGAATTCCGTTTTGATTTATCTATAATGTTTTTAAGTAAATTTTTTGTATCATATTTTAGTTGTTGCTCTTTATATTACAGCATATATTTTTAACTTATCAGTCTACTGGTATTGACATTTGTTTACATTTGCTCTTAAATAAGCCGTCTTATTTTGCCCCTTCACTACTCTATTATTTATTTATTTGGTTTTGTTCTTGCTTTTTCTGTTTTCTTCTCAGCTTAAAACAAAATATTGGCTGGACACAGTGGCTGGTGCCTATAATCCTAACACTTTGGGAGGCTGAGGTGGAAGGATCAGTTGAGGCCAGGAGTTCCAAGACCAACCTGGGCAATATAGTGAGACTTTGTCTCTACAAACTAGTTTTTAAATAAATTTGTGGAGCATGGTGGCCTATGCCTGTAATCCCAGCTCCTTAGGAGGCTGAGGTGGGAGGATCACTTGAGCCTAGGAGGCAGAGGCTTTAGTGAGCTGAGATTGTGCCACTGTATTCCAGCCTGGGTGACAGAATGAGTCCCTGTCTTTAAAAAAAAACAAACAAAAAAGAGAAAGTACTATGAAAGGATTAAATAAAGTCTTTTAATCAGGTCTGCCATTTCAGGAACTAGATATTAAGTATGTGTGTGTTTGTGGAGTGATAGTATGGGGTGATAAGTGTTTTGGCTTGCTGTAGTGTGCACTATGTATGGCTAAATGCTTTGTTTTTGGTAGTAACTCTCTTAGAATTAGTGTATATTAGGTTTTCCTTCTTGATTATTAATTATTTTATTTATTTATTTGTTTTTTGAGACGGAGTCCTGCTCTGTCGCCCAGGCTGGAGTGCAGTGGTGCAATCTTGGCTCACTGCACCCTGCGCCTCCTGGTTCAAGTGATTCTCCTGCCTCAGCCTCCTGAGTAGCTGGCAGTGCAGGTGCCTACCAATACCCCTGGCTAATTTTTGTATTTTTAGTAGAGACAGGGATTAACCATGTTGGCCAGGCTGGTCTTGAACTCCTGACCTCAGGTGATCCACGTACCTCAGCCTCCCAAAGTGTTGGGATTACAGGCGTGAGCCACTGTATCTAGCCTTGATTTTTAAAATCAGCTTTTCCCCAGTGAAAGTGAAATGGTATATTCTTTTCAGTTTGGAACAATTATATATAATTTATTCTAAATTATATTAAAAATTCAAATAATGTGTTTAATATTTAAGCATATCTTTATCAAGCCACTAATGAAAGTCAAATGAGTACCAACAAAACCTACCTACACCAAAGCTATTGTCAATAATGGGAGACTCTCTCTCTTATCCTCATAAGGGATTCTGAGACTTACTTACTCTTTACATTTACATGAAATATTTCTATCAGTTTTTTGGGGGGACTTTTGCCCAGTGTTAAGAGAGTGCTTGCTGTTGGTTCCTTACTCCCATGCTATCAAATAGCATTGTCTTAGTTCTCCATCTTATATATTTATTTTTTATTTTAAGTAACACCAAACTCTGTAATGGTGTTAAAGTAAATGTGATCTAGTGGTTTATTATCATTCCTAGTTTGTGATTGATTTTCCTTTAGGTTAAGCAGTTCAGCTTCTTGATTTTCTTCATGTGTCTTTCAAACATTCTTAGGCTCATATTCAGGCTTTTCTTCTAGGTTCTCCTTCTTTGGGTTATGAGATTTGCACAGTGAATTTAGCCCATTTCTTCTTTCCACATCCTTGAAATGGTTGTCCTTCAGCTTTTATCTATTTACTTGTATTAAAATATCTTGTACTATATAACTTACAGCTCCAAATCCCTTCAGAATTCTCATCTTGAAATGGAAGCACCTCAAATCTAATACATGCTCTCAACAGATTTTATTCCAAACTTTTTTCTCTTTAATATTTCTTGCCTGATATCATTTTGTTTTGCATTCTATCCGTATATTTATCAGGACAACACTATGCCTTTGTTAATTCATTTTTAAATTGAACCATACACAATTGCTGTTTCTGAAGGAAAAATTGTTTTATTATTGGCAGTTATATGAGGTTCACCTCATATATAGTAGCCTCCATATGTAACAATAGGTATATTAGCCAGTAAAAGCTTTGAGGTACTAGCAGATGGAACATTATTTTTAGAGAAGACATTAGAGTTTAATATTTTGAGATTTCAGGTGACATTGGAAATTTTTCTGAAATTTCAAGTTCAAAAACAGAATAAAAATTGATTTCAGTTATTTATTGTATATCATACAAATGATATTGGCTGTCTTTGGCTACTGAAATTATAGATATTTACTTTTTTAATATAATTTCAACTTTTATTTTAGATTCAGGGAGTACATACACCGGTTTCTTATGTAGATAGATACATTGTGTGATGCTAAGGTTTGGGGTATGATTGGCCCCATCACTCTGAAATGTGAGCATAGTACTCAACAGTTAGTTCTTCGATCCCTTGTCCCCTCCCCAACCCTAGTAGTTCCCAGCGTCTGTTGTAACTATCTTTATGAGTATCTGATGACTCCCAGTTACAAATGAGAACATGTGGTATTTGGTTTTCTCTTCCTGTGTTAATTCACTTAGGATGATGGCCTCCAGGTCCATCCATGTTGCTGCAAATGACATGATTTTGTTCTTTTTAATGGTGGCATAGTATTCCATGGCATCTGTATATCACATCTTTATTGAGACCACCATTGATGGGCAATGGTGGGCGTTGATGAATGTTTGCTGTGATGAATAGACTGCAATGAACATACATATACATTGTCTTTTAAGTAGAACGATTTATTTATTTTGAGGGGGAGATACATACTCAGTAATGTGATTACTGAGTCAAATGGTAGTTCTCTTTTAAGTTTTTTCAGAAATCTTCAAACACCATTCACCACAGTGGCTGAACTAATTTACATTCCCACCAGCAGTGTATAAACAAACATTCCTTTTTCTCTTCAGCCTCACTAGCATCTCTTGTTTTATTTTATTTTTATTTTTTTCACTTTTTAATAATAGCCATTCTGACTGGTGTGAGATGGTATCTCATTTTGGTATTTATTAACGTTTATCTGATGATTAGTGATATTGAGCGTTTTTTCATGTGTGATGGCCGCCTGTATGTTGCCTTTTGGGAATTGTCTGTTTATGTCTATCCCAACTTTTTTTTTTTTTTTTTTAATTCCTTCAGTCTTTCTAAGGTTCAATTCAGATATATCTCCACTTTTTAATGGGGTTATTTGTTTTTTGTTTTTCATTTATTTGAGTTTTTTTTAGATTCTGGATATTAGACCTTTTGTCAGATACTCATTCTTCTTGTTAAATGTATTTTTTAAAACAATTATTCTAAAGACCTCTCATAGTAGAGCATTTGCTTAAATGAAAATTTCAAGAGTGGAGCATTTTAAGGTAGTTAACTGAAAATGTTTAAGGGATGACTATGGGAGTGTTTTGCTGAAGTAGAGATCAGCATCACTGGAGCTGAAAATGTCCATGAACCAAAAGGCTTCAATGATGGTGGGGAATAACTGGAATGTTTATAGATGGCTAAAGTGGGTAGACAAGGATTTGGCTGCTTAGTATGAGCGAGACAGAGTGGTTTTTATGGTATGGTAGAAAACTAATTTTAGGTTGGAATACTAATTGTTGGAAATGGCCATGGAATGGAGTAGAAATGGTGAGTTCCTATCTATTAATAAGTCCTGTAAACTCTGGGGCTTTAGAGACTTTTATCAGTTGAGCAGCTGTTATGTGAAAGAGTTTCAGAACAGACAGTGTCTTTAAGAGTGAGCAGTGCTTCAGTTAAGGTGGCATTCTGTGACATGTTTTAAGGTGATAGGAAGTTTATTAAAGTAGATAGATGAGTTTGAAAGCTTTTGAAAATGCAAATCACTCTTTTAACCTTTGATTTCTCTAATAGTGCTGTCATTTCCCCTGATTTTCTGGCTGCCACTTTGCCCTTCTTGATAACTAATGCTGCTTCTTCCTTTACTCATCTCTTTAACATTGGTGTTCCCTACCATTCCAGTTTGTTTTTTATCTTTTCCGACAATACTGATTGATGTTAAACAAGTTCATTTATTGCCTTAGCTTCAGCCTTTGATTTGATTTAATTTTCAATCAAATTTTAGTCATCTAGTCCTCTTCCTACCCCACCAGCTCTTCATTAGATGTGGTCTATATTCCCTTAGTACGTTGCATAACATCATCAAAATGTTTAATACGATATTTCAACTATTGGCTTTCTTGTTTGCCATCTCACCTGGACTGAACTTAGTGAGGGAAAGGGATACAGTTGTTTTTAGATCCTGTTCTTCTCAGTGCTTAGGAAGGTGCCTAGAATTGGTAAATAGTTGAATGAATATATTATTAATTAGATTACCAACTTTGCTTGTATTGCCACAGAAGAGGCGATGCTAATGCTAATAGGTCTGTAAAAAAAAAAAAAAAAAAAAAAACCCTGTTCAACCTTATCAGTCATTAAATAAATGAATTAATAGTAAGGTACTGCTTTCAATAGGTGGGAAAGCATAGTAGTCAACAGCATAAATTCTGGAACAAGAATCCTACCTTAATTTGAATTCCAGTTCTGTCACTTACTCACTGAATGATTTTTGGACAAATCATTTAACCCTTCTGTGCCTCATTTTTCATATCTGGCAATCAGTAATGTATAAGTTTTGTTAATATTTTACATTTTATAAATTTGTTCACTGTATCTGGATTAAAGTAAGACAACCGCATACTGGCGATAGAAATTTAAATTGGTATTGTGTTTCTGGAAAGCAGTTTTCTTTTGATTGAATGATTTTATTTTTAATACTCTCTTAATAAAATCTGAAGTAACATTTTAATACAATCTGAAAATGAAATGAAATGAAATCTAAAAGGCCAGTATGTTCCAGAATTATATGTGATAGTTTGCAGGCAACTTAAATCGCTAAGGAGAAAGGGAATGGTTCAATATATTGTTGAATGTTTCATCAGTTACAATGTTTGCATTTTAGTGGCATGTTTTTTAATGATTATTAAGATTGAATAGGCAAGATATAAAAATTAAAATATTATCTCAACTGTGTTTTTAAAAACCCTTAAGAAGGAGGTGTTCAGATACTAACCTGTGGTTGCTTTTGGGTGAGGGGATTTAACCTCTCTCAGACTAATCTTTATTTATAAACTGTGATTAAAGCCCTGGCACAGTGGCTGACGTCTGTAATCTCAGCAATTTGGGAGGCTGAGGCGGGCAGATTGCTTAAGCTCAAAAGTTGGAGACCAGCCTCGACAACATAGTGAAACCCCTTTCTATTAAAAATTTAAAAATTAGCCAGGCACGGTGGCTCATGCCTGTAATCCCAGCACTTTGGGAGGCCAAGGCGGGTGGATCGCCTGAGGTCAGGAGTTCAAGACCAGCCTGGCCAACATGGTGAAACCCTGTCTCTTAAAAAAAATAAAAATTAAAATTAAATAAAGTATCATTAACAACTAACATGCTGAATTTTTCTGTTTGATTGTTAACAGTTAAATGAGGTAATGTGGAAGTTCTTTGGCTATCTTGTATTTTTTTAAGTCACTGTCATTGTTCATCTCTCATACTTTTATTGTAAAATCAAACTTGTATTAAAGAAGTACAACATTGTGTTTTCTTAAACATAATTCTCTACCTTTGCATTTAAAAATGGGAACTTCTAGCTGTATTTTGTTGATGGTTATCCCTCTTGTTAATTTGCCTTTAGTGCCTAGTTTGATATGTAAATTTATTTTATGATTGTGGTGATGCCATTTTGGTTTGGCTTAGGCTTTTTTTTTTTTTGTCTCTCTCTCTCTCTATTTAATCTGCAGCAACTGGAACAGATCCAGAAGGAGCTAAGTGTTTTGGAAGAGGATATTAAGAGAGTGGAAGTAAGGAATCAAAAGTTTCTCCCATCTTTAGCAGTTTTTCAATTTCTTGAAATTGTCACCTTTCTGTTAAGTTTATGGGATTGGTCTTGGTTACAAAGAAACAGCTGTTACTTTCATTTTAATTGAGAATGGATTTTTGTAGAAAAAACATTCTGAACACTTGATGATAAGATATAGTCTAAATTTGTTTTACAATGTTTTATTGCCGTAATTTTTCTTGATTAGATTGACCCCAAAAAATCACTCTCTTTTCTTGGAGTGCTGTCATAATAACTTAAAACTGTCAATTATTACCACTAAAATGCTTTTTAAAAATTAATTTTACATATCTATGCACATTTCTAGGTGTTAAAGTTAATTGAAAAAGAAATATAAGAATACATTACCAATATTCTGGGAATTTACAGTTTAATATAATTTACCCAAGGAAATTTATTGGAGGATCCTTGGGAGTCTCATAGGATATTATGATGTGAGGCTTTTGCCTTTGGCTGTATTTGTTAATAAATTTAGTTTATGTTTTTAATTTTTAATGTGTGTTATAATTTTCTTTTGCTGATACATAGAACATGTTAAAGATTAATGGATTTAATAGTTAGTGGATGTTCACTATCCTCTGTGGCATTCTTAAGTTGTTACACATTTATGTCACTTACTTGACTGTATGATTGAGCTGAACTTGGATTTGCCAGAAATAATTCTACCTGGTTATTCATCTTTAGTGGCATTTTAAAATTTGCTATTTTTTCAATAATCAAAATATAGTACATAAAAAAGGAAGCTAGGTTGTCAGTGTAATTCAGAGACAAAATTTATATGATGATTGATTAGGCCTATTATTCTGGATTACTGATAAAAAAATTAGAATTTAACTCATTGTTAAACAAAGCTAATATTTCAGTCTTAATGTTTCTAGAGAATATATTTAAAGCTGAGATTGACATATCCTGGGTGCTTTTTGTGTGAAGAGTTGAACCTAATGATCCAGTTACCTTACTGTCATATTTATCTTAATATTTATCAATAGGTTATCAACCGAATTAATGATTTGCTAGTTCACTATTCACATAGTATAGTGTACATTTCATTTAAAATGTTTACATTTATCTTTTTCTGCATTTGGTGGCTTAATGATGAACAATATTTAGTGAACAATTGATAGTTCTTTAAGATTGTGTACCATAGAAAAGGTTTGTCTCTTTTCACAGTCCTTGCTTTTGTACTCCGGAGAGGAAGCCTTCAGAAATTTGATATTGAGACAATCAGGGACTGATGAAAACCTGGGAATAGAAAGGAATATATCATGCCTCTTTTTGATTTATATATCTTGTATTTGAAATGTCTACTATAATTCAAATAATTTTACTTTCAGGAAATGAGTGGCTTATATTCTCCTGTCAGTGAGGATAGCACAGTGCCTCAATTTGAAGCTCCTTCTCCATCACACAGGTACAAAGCTTCACACTTGCAATTGATTAGAATTCATATTACAAAGTATGCATATGGTCTAGTCCTTAGGAGCCTTTTCCATGCAGTGTATGAAACCCCTGAGAAATTACTTTGGTCATGATCTAGAAATGAGATTTATATGGCCCATCTGTTTCCTTAATGAGCTGAATTTCATACTAGGAAGAGTTAGCGAGTGCAATACTATAACGTTATGAATTCACAGTTGAATTAAAAGTTTCATGAATTTCTTAAAGTAATGATAGCTTAAAATATCTTGTGAAAGGCAGATGACATTAAAAATCTAAATTTGAGAACATGAAGTGGCAATACTAGGGAAAAATGTGATAAAATTAAGCCTTGGACTTTTCTCCCTGACTTGTTAAATTTTATGGGGCAGATCACTTTTCCCACATTTGAAATGAGGGCAATAGATCTATTAGTTTAGATTTCCCTGGTATTTTCTTATGACTCCTTGTTGTTAGTTTAATTAATTCTCCTATATGCTGTATTAGAGTGGGGTTATATTTGTCTTCCTCTTGACCATTTCCCAATATTTTAGAATAAATGCCTGGCTTCATTTAGTAGTAGGTATTTGTAAAATATAGTGAATGTGTGTGATTCCCTTTTAGCTCTAAAATTCTATTTCATGAAATATGTACTTTCTTAATCTTGAATTTTGAATTTTTATGCTTGAAATGTTCAAACTAAGTACAATTTTACATGAAATCATTTGTTTTTGATTTGTTAAATTCACTGTCTGTTTAGGATAATGATTTAATGGAATTTTATCAGACAAATAGTTTTAGGATAATGTGTACTATCAGGAAGTCCAGTGCTACTGTGGTAGACTATACTAACCTTCAGAAACTTTATCAGTTTAGGAAAGCTATTACGGATCTAATGTGGTACATCGTGTACAGAAAGGGTGCAGGGATGTTCTAGTTAACAGCATTCTTGAGAGGTTTGACATTTTTCCTATTAATTATAGTACAGAGAATCCTTGTGAGTTCTAGTTGATACTGGCGTCATTTTAGCTGTGTAATTCAGCTGATTTTCTTCTACATTTTACTTTCTTTAAAACATTTGAGAATGACTAGGTCTTTGTATATTGTTATCTTTAAGCCTAGAATTCAGTTCTGATATGCACAGGATCTTTGTCAGTGGAATATTTATTATGTAAGTACATACAGGGAAGAAAACGTTGTCACATCACAAAAAGTTCACTAATAAACTGGTGATTCATTCCCATTGTCTTACTGCTCTCTGTTTAACAGTAGCAAAATTTTTTTGGTATCTATTGTTTCCAGATCTTTGTCACTCAGTCTCTCATTGATTGTTGGAATTTATGAACTTGTGACAGTATAGTGCATTTACTTAATTGCTCTATTTATTTGAATGCCTCTGATGTGCTAGGGACTATTCTAGGTGTTGGATCTAGCTGACAAGGTTCCTGTCCTTTTAGAGCTTACCTTTTGGGATGTGTGTATGGAGGTTGGGGGAGATGCTAATAGAGCCAATGTATAGTATAGTAGTAGTATCTAACATATAATACAGTTATGCACTGCATAATGACATTTCAGTCAGTGATGGACTGCATATGTGATGGTGATCTCATAAGAAAATAATAGGGCACATAAAGAAACCTAATATATGACACTTGATATTGGCATTGCAGATCAGGTAGGGGAAATGATTGATATTCAGTAATGGTGGTGGGACATTGGTACACATACCATCCTGGTTTGTATAAGTATACTCTAAGATCACATATTGACAAAATTGCCTAGTGACACATTTCTCAGAATGTATCCCTGTCATTGAGTCTGTGTGACTGTAGTACCTTAGGAAGAATAATTAGGCATGCGAGGGCTTTGCAAGAGGATTCTGTTGTAGTTTTCATAGTCAAGCTTCTCCAAGGAGGTGACATTTAAATTGACACATGAATGAAGTAAAGACTAATTATGATGGAATGTTATGGGATAGTGTTGAGCAGGATTTGGCTTAGATTTTTAAGTGTTTATTTGAATCCCTGTGTGGAGGACAGAGAAGATACTATCAGTGTCTCTCTCAACCCCCTGACATTGGAAGCTGGGAGGAAAATTAGGAAGCATTGTAGAAGTCCAGAAGAGAGGAGATGTTGGTTTGCATTAGGATTTTATTTATGGAAGAGGTAAGAGTGGTTGTATTGTAAAATAAAGTAGTAGATCTTGTAAAACATACTAGATTTTGTGAAATTTATGGATATTTATGGAGAATCGCTAAAATTGCTTGCAAAGCTGTCATTAAATTAGATTCTAGCAGAGTTATACTGGTTAACAGTTCAAGAAGAGAAAATAGGCAAAGAGTATTTTCTTTAAGAGTGTTTTGATATTTTCTGTAAACAAGTGATTTGAATATCACTCAAGGATGAAGAGAGGCACTTCGGAAAAATGATGTAGCCCTTAAATACTCTTGAGTGAAAATGATCTAAAGATTTGAAATCAGACATGCTGGGAAGAATATTATATAATACTATTCATATTTGATTTTCCTTTATTCTTAATAGCATGTAGTTGCAATTATATTAATCTTTTTTACTTTCATAATTATTAGCTTTGCTATTTAAATGCCAGTTTTTGTTCTTATTCCTCACTAAAAAGTTTTGATCTCTCTTTTCAGGCTTACTTTACAAAGCTCTCTCCTAGATTTGTTAGTTTTCTACAATGAAGATCTTTATTATATGTCAGGTCACTGAATCCTTTATGTAGATTCTGGGTTTACGCTTAGATTATGTATTTAAATGAAAAAGAAAAGCAGAAGCCAAATAATGGTATTCTCTCCCTTTCACAGCCCCACAGAATTTTATATTCTACCTATTTTGATTAGCTGTAATTGTCATATCCTGTTTTGCCGCTTCTGCCTTGTTTAGATCCTTAGCATCACTGAATCTAGCAATAATCTTTTAATCTATCCTCTTATGTGTTATTGACAGAAATATGATGTTTCTTTCCTGTTTAAAAATTTTCAGTAGCTGCCTGTTAATGTAAATTGACTTAGATCCATCTCTTTGTATGACCCTCTGTAATCACCTAGCTCCAGCCTTCTGCTTTCATGCTTTAAAATTGTATATAACTCCCAGAGCAGAATGTTAGGGTATCTTTGCTTATCCTATTCCTTTTGCCTAGAAACTTCTGGATTCAGCTGTTAAGTAACTATCCCCAAAGACCCGCAACCTAGGATGAGGTCTTTCTATTCTTTTTTCAGATGCCCTTTCCCTAAAATATTAGGGGAAGGGAAAAGGAAGCAGGAGATAGAATTAACCACTTGTTTGTTTTGTAAAGATTCTACTTATTTTGATCCTGTTTCTTTAATATGTATTACTTTGGGGAAAAAAAATACATGTTTTCCATCCTGTAGTGTAATCCTGTGAATATTGGGTTTTTTTATATACTTCCACATTTTTATGTATTTGTATATAATAGGGACTTAAGGTTTTGAATAAATATATACCTAACCTAGAATGTCATTTAGTTTTCACAGCTTGTGAATTTATTGACCTTTAGTATACTTAATAAGTAAGTTAATTATTTTAATCTTGCCATAAAAGCTATCAGCCATGCTTCACTGAGGTGAAGTATGATTTTTTTTTTAAATCAGTTGAAGTTTTTTTAACCTTTCATCCATTTCAGACTTTTCATGTAATAATCAAACCAATGACTGCTATACTTAGAACCTTTTTAATCTACTTTAAATTCTGAGGAGAAAGTCTCCATAATTCTCGGCATAAACCATAGTTTATATTTTATTGTTACATAGTTGTGTGCAAATAATGAGTAAATTAGAGATTGATAGGCAAATATAGTCTCTTACTTATTGCCAAGTGGAATTGGTTCTTGTATGTGGGAGGGTGATTGTAAGGATATGTATCCTATCCACCCTTCTAGCATATTATTAATATTTTATACATTTTTAACTTTTTAACTCAAACTTTAAATAATAAAACAAAACATTTTTGTTAGGTTTCCTTCCTGGCATATGTGACGGTACTATTTATTTATTTATTTTTTTAGATTAAAATGTCCTTAGACCAGGTTTGATTTTCTCTGAATTTTTGAGAGCGGTAAACTGGGTGGACCCTACATGGATTAGCAAATATGTATTTTAGGCTCTTTAAATATTATGTAGTCTATATGTGTAATTGAATACAAAGCAGAGCTAAATAACTTATTAAGCCTGTGAACCCATTAGCTTAGTATAGACCTAGTCATTCTTCTGAGGTTAGCTGAAAATCTGGTGTGATGAGGAATGTTGGCATACTGTTCTTTAGGTTTTAAATCCTCTTCAAAGCCATTGTAGTAGCTTTGCTTTTAAATTTCTAAATGTATCTTATTGATGTGATTTCTGTCTTAGAAATAATTACTTCATAATTGCTTTATTCTTTGTCTTTAAGCAATTATAGAATGATGAGTTATTAGTCTCTTCTTTGTGTTCAGAACATCAGATAATTTTTTTTTTTTTTTAAGATGGGGTTTCACCATGATGGCCAGGCTGGTCTTGAACTCCTGACTTCAGGTGATCCACCCACCTTGGCCTCCCAAAGTGCCAGGATTACAGGCATGAGCCACCACACCTGGCCAGATAATTTAGTTTAAAAATGATGTATTAGTTGGCCGGGTATGCTTTATATGATCCAGATAGTTGCTGGAGTTAAATTTGCCTAAGAAGTCTTTTTTTTCTTAAGATATAAAGTAGTAAATTAATATAGTACAAAGTACAAATACTAAATAAAATTTTTTGATCTGATTTATGAATAAAATATATAGGTAAGAATTTATGTAAGACACTTTTAATTTTAGTTACTCTATCAGACATTTTTGAGCAAAAATGAACAAATGGGACCATATCAAGTTAAAAAACTTCAAAGCAAAGGCAACAATCAACAAAGTGAGGAGACAACCCACAGAATGGGAGAAAATGTTTGCAAACTACACATCTGACAAGGGATTAATAACCAGACTATATAAGGAGCTATCAATTCTATAGGGAAAAAAATCTAATCCATTTAAAAATAGGTAAAACATTTGGATAGACATTTCTCAAAAGAAGACAAAAATGGCAAACCAGTGTATGTAGAAGTGCTCAACATCATTGATCATCAGAAATACAAATCACAGCTACAATGAGATATCATTTCACCCCAGTGAAAATGGCTTTTATCGAAAAGTTAGGCAGTAACAAATGCTGATGAAGATGTAGAAAAAGGGAATCCTTGTACTGTGCTGGTGGGAATGTAAATTAATACAACCACTGTGGAGAATGCTTTGGAGGTTCCTCAAAAAACTAAAAATAGTAGTACCGTATTACCCAGCAATCCCACTCCTGGGCGTATATCCAAAAGAAAGGAAATCCATATATGAAAGAGTTACCTGCACTCCCATGTTTGTTGTAGCACTGTTCACTATAGCTAAGATTTGGAAGTAACCTATGTGTCCATCAACAGATGAATGAATTGAGAAAATGTGATACACATGCTCAATGGAGTACTATTTAGCCATAAAAAAGAATGAGATTCTATTATTTGCAACATGGGTAGAACTGGAGGTTATTATGTAAAGTGAAATAAGCCAGGCACAGATGGATAAACATCACATGTTCTCACTTATTTCTGGGATCTAAAAATCAAACAATTGAACTCATTAAGATAGAGAATAGAAAGACCATTACCAGAAGCTTAGAAAGAGTAGTGTGGGACTAGGGAACGGGGAAGGTGGGAACGTTTAATGGATCAAAAAAATAATAATTTGGATGAATAAGATTTAGTATTCCATAGCACTACAGGGCAACTGTAGTCAATAGGAATTTAATTGTGCATTTAAAAATAACTAAAAAAGTATAATTGGATTGTTTGTAACAAAAAGGATAAATGCTTGAGGGGATGGATACCCCCATTCTGCATGATGTGATATTGTATGTTCCATGCCTGTATCAAAATATCTCATGTACTCCATAAGTATATACACTTGCTGTGTTCCCAGAAACATTAAAATTTTTTTTTTAATTTAAGATCTAAAGTCACTGCTTGATGAAAATGTTAACAGTTCATTTAAATTCTGAAATCTGAGGTGTGAAGAAGCAAAATTGCAGTGTTTATGAGTATCAACCAAGAATCCTATTTGAATTGCAGATTTTTAAAATCTGGTTGGTTAGATTTGAGGTGGATTTCAGATATTCAAATGCAGGCCTGGGGTTTGGGAATGGTAGAGATGATACTTTAGAAATTATGGGAAGATTCATTTGGTAATCAGTGATAAGTCTGTGTTACTGACATGTTTTTAAATAAATCCCTAACATGCTTTAAATAAATTCTAACCTGCTTATTTTCCTTTTTATAAGAGAAAATTCATATATTCAACACAAATGTTTTGTAACTGCATATTTCATGTTTTGTGCAGGATGGGGTAAAGATTTTTAATTCTTTTACTTTGTATTGTGTAAAGTTACGCATTCTTCTGTAATGTCTTTGAAATACCTCAGATAAAGTTTCTGGGCTTGAGAGAGCTAGCAAAGTTAAAATCAAGTCTTTGTAAAGGAAACAGATTATTGGTATGTACCAGCATGCTCTATTAATTCCATTTATATGCTGTGATCAGACCCTCTTGTTTATGGCTTTTTGTTTTTTCAGGTTAGAGTCACATAGAAAGCTCTTCACCCTTTTTATTATTATAGATGTACTTTGATTCTAGGAGGTCAGAAATGGGGGTACCTAGGGAAACCAAAGCTGCACGTGATAAAACTGGCTTAGGTATAAGGATATCTATATACAAATGTAAAATTTCACATGCTGCTGTCATTTACCATTTCTGCTGTTCACTGTCTCTCTCCTACTCTAGTCCCATCATATTTTTTTCCATTCACCACATCCCCCCACCTTTGGATTTTTAATTGTTTTTAAGGCTAATTTAATTGTTTTTAATGCTAATTAGAAGAAGCATTAGTCTTCCTAATTTCTAATAGTTGTATTCCTTTCCTGCCGTCACCGATTTTAGATTTTAGAAAGGTAACAGAGTACATATGTCATATATCATATAATACTGATGGAGGAACAAGAGGGACTTTCCCATAATCAAGAACATTAATATTTCAACACTGAAACATGGTGTCAGATGTGTTCAGATAAGGTTTTCTTATATTTCATTTAAATAGGTTGCCAAAAAACATTTGATTTTCAGTTTTAAATTTTAGGATTTGAGGTCTTATATAACCTTTTTGAGTGCGAACTTTTGTTTTTTTAAGGCCAAACTATATTGTCAAAAAAACTATATATTGCTAAAAAACCATTGTAATCACCGACATTTATTTATACAGAATTTGTCTCCTTGAAATTCAGGTACCATGAGAAGAGTTTAGGATTGTCTTTTTCTAAACATACAATGAAAAAAGATTTTATTTTAATTTTCAGTTAGATTTTGCATCAAAATCAGGAAATCTAATTTAGAAATACTGTCCTAGAGGAGAACTGCATTTATATGCACAAGTTGCAGCTATCAAAAGTAGTACTCCTGCTGTGCGTTCAGTACTGTTTTGTAATTTACATGTGCTATGTAATTCTCATAACAAATCCATGTAATAGGTTTTATTATCTTTCACATTTTGGAGAACTGAGTCACAGAGATTAATTTGCCCAGTGTCACACAGTTAAGTGGTGTAATTGCTATTCTAAACCAGGCATCATTACTCTGAATGGAGGATGAGAGGGTTGTGGAAATCATCCCATAGTTAATAATAAAACATTAAGACAACAAAGGGAAATATTCCATTCAAAATGGCAGGGCAGTGATTCTTCATAAAGAAAAGAAGACATAGGTTGCCTTGGGAATTTTATGTAAGGATTTGAAATTTTACTTCCTGGTTTCAAATTTTATCTCCACAACTTATTAGCAGTCTGGCCTTAGTCAAGTTTAATAATTTCTATATGCGTCAGTTTTCATATTTGTAAAATTAGGATAATAGTACCTATCTTGATAGAGAAAATGTGATAGTATGTTTAAAGTAAGGAGCTGGGAGTGATGGTGTGCGTTTGTAGTTCTAGCCACTTGGGAGGCTGAGGGAAGAGGATTGCTGGAGCCCAGGAATTTGAGGTTATAATTGTGTCACTGTATTCTAGCCTGGGTGATAGTGAGATCCTACAAAAAAAAATGATATTTAAAGAAATGAAAATAATGTCTGGTACACAGTAAGAACTCAATAAATGTTAGGTGCTGTTGTTATTGTTGTTAATTGACAGATTAGTTGATTTTGGGTGACATATTTGATTAATTGTGAGAGATGTTAAAGGGTATATGGAAGAAAACAAGAAAAAAGATGAAGATTGATTTCTAATATCTGTAGAGGTCTCTGCAAAATTGGGGCCATAGCAATTTCGGTTGCTCAATAAATGGGATTTACTATTAATTTAAAATTCAATTAAAATATTAAATTGTTAAAAATTTGGCATTTTCAGGTTACTTCTTAATTAATGTGTTTTCTTTTGGAGAAACTGGTTCGGTAACTATATGTAAAATACTGGAAAAGAAGAAGTATCTGTAGCTCCATTTGGTTTATGTATTAAATGTAGAAGTTTATTTTTCTCTCTCGTGGTTTATAGCAAAACAAAAATCAGTGATGATAGTCTAATTTTATGTACGGACATGGCATTTTGGATTTTGATACCTTTATTCATAATTCCATATTTATTGTCTATGTTTAGCCTAAAATGATCTCAGTGTGCTTTATTTTTGCTCATTTATTTTAAAACTCTATAATTAGCTAATGTATCTACTAATAATTTAAATTTAAACCATCCTTTTTCAGTATAAAAGGCTAGTCTAAAATCTGTATGCCTATTTATTTTTATAAGAGTGAACCATTGTTTTCTCTTGGCTACCTCTTCATGATAGTATACCTCATGTGAAATTGACTTAATCTTCCTTCTAGTTAGGAAATATGGCTTTGCTTTTGAAAGAAAATAACTTAGGTCAGAGTAGTTGTATGACATCTACTCGCATAACTATGAATTTCTTTTATACCTCAAATTAACAGTGGCATTGTTTTTATTTATTTTAGCAAAGTTTCTCATTGTTACCAGCAAGAACATTAGAAACTGTTTTTATCTTTTCATGAAACTGTATTACTTCTAAATCAGTTTCAGTTACCACCATGAAAATTTTTCCCCTTGACAGCTTTTGATGTCTTTATTAAGCATTTTTGTTGTTGTTGTTGTGATGGAGGCTTGCTCTGTCACCCAGGCTGGAGTGCGATGGTGTGATCTCGGCTCACTACCACCTCTGCCCCCTGGGTTCAAGTGATTCTCCCTCCTCAGCCTCCCAAGTAGCTGGGATTACAGGCATCTGCCATCTTGTCTGGCTTATTTTTGTATTTTTGTAGAGTTGGAATTTCACCATGTTGGCCAGGCTGGTCTTGAACTCCTGACCTCAGATGATCTCCTGCCTCGGTTAGTACTACTTTTATAACTTTATTGACATTTATTTGAAAAAGTAATTATTATGTCTTATAGGTTACTGTTTTTCATTTTTCTCTTTAAAATATGTCTACAAAGTGGGGACTACTCTGGGATTTTCCTGTTCTTCAGTTAGAGAATATAAAGTGCCTAGGTAGTTTATATAGCATGGTGGTTCTTGTGGACTCTGGAACTTGACTGCTTGGGTTTGAGTAATAACTCTGCTATTTCCCAGTGTTGTTATCTTGGACCAAATATATAATCTCATAATCTCCCAGTGCCTGAGTTTTCTCACTTGAGAAATGAGAATGTTAATAGTATTATCTATGTTAGAGCTCTGAAGTTTCAATTATTTAGGTTAGTGGATAGTAAACCCTCAGTAAATGGCCTACTGATATTGTTATTGCCATCTGGTAACTGTGGATGAATCGAAAGTTTAGTAGTATAGCACCAGAATCAAGAGGGACCCAGCCCTGACAGTGATTTCTAACATCCTCTTCTCTCTCTCTCTCTCTCTCTCTCTGTGTGTGCGTGCGTGCATGTGTGTGTTTGAATGATACATACATTAAGCAGAATTAACAGGTTTTATTCAAATTTTTCTGTTGCAGTCTGCATTATACCTTTTTCTTAGTGAATAAAATTAAGACCTGGTAGATAATAAATTTCATATTCTGTAATCATTATTAATAAGATAGTATTTTTAATTCTTAGTTTTATCTTGAAAAAACTGATGAGTATTTTTTAAGATATTTAAAATGTAGAATTTTATCAATATGTACGCTGATACATCAGGATCATTCATTTTTCAGGCTTACAGTCACAGAATTCTGAATCATAAATCCATGAAAATGTATAGCTGGAAATGTTCTGTTCTATGGGCCTCTAAATATAGAACTACACAATTTTATTAATGTTATAAAATGCCAGGGGATTGAGTTTCATCAGTAGAAAGAACAGAGAGATTTTTATTGCATTGCATCACCTCGCTTTTAGCCCTATTAGTCTCTGGATGGAGTAAACTGAAAATAGCATGTGATCTTGCTATACCAGTGTGTGACTCTAGAGGGAAGATGAGCAATGCTTATATTTTATTAAAATAAACTCATGGCAAGAGCATTTGAGTTCTTTATATGGTTCAGTTCTTTAAAGGCTCTTTTATAATTGAGTTGTGCTGTAGGAATTGTTGAGAACACGATTAAGATTTTTTTGTATGTGCTGCATTTTTTGGCAGCCATTTAACTTTATTTCTTTATTTTTTCGTTGATGCCTAATAGTTCATACATGTTTATGAGGGTACTTGTGATTTTTTTTTTTTTTAACTTGCATAGAATGTGTAATTATCAAGTCAGAGTATTTGGGGGTGTATCCCATCACCTGTCACCTTGAGGGTTTATCATCTTTCTCTCTCTTTTTTTTTTTTTTTTTGGCATGTAGTCTTGCTCTGTTGCCCAGGCTGGAGTGCAGTGGCATGGTCTCGGCTCACTGCAGCCTCTGCCACCTGGGTTCAAACGATCCTCTTGCCTTAGCCTCCTGAGTAGCTGGGATTACAGACAGGCACACACCTCAATGCCCAGCTAATATTTTTGTATTTTTAGTAGAGATACGGTTTCACAATGTTGGCCAGGCTGGCCTTGAACTCCTGATCTCAAGTGATCTGCCCACCTCAGCCTACCAAAGTGCTGGGATTATAGGCGTGAGCCACCACACCCAGCTAGCATTTATGATTTCTTCTGGCTATTTTGGTTTTTTTTTTTCTTTCTTTCTTTTTTCTTTTTTTCTTTTCTTTCTTTTCTTTCTGTCTAGCCTGGGTTTCACTCTTTTCCCCAGGCTAGATAGAGTGCAGTTATGTGATCACAGCTCATAGCATCCTTAACCATTTGAGGTTAAGTGATCTTTATGCCTCACCCTCCTCATTAGCTGGAACCACAGGCGTGTACCACCATACCCAACTAATTATATATAGAAAACTGGGTCTCACTAAGTTGTCCAGGGTGGTCTTGAACTCCTGGGCTCAAGTGATCCACCTTAGTCTCCCAAAGTGCAAGGATTTTAGGCGTGAGCCACTGTGCCTGGCCTTCTCCAGCTGTTTTGAAATACCTGGAATATTTAGTCACCTTAGTCTCCTGTTAAACATTAGAACTTATTTTTTTCATCTGAGTGTATGTTTGTTCCCATTAATTATGCCTTTAAAAAAAAAGACTACTGTGTAGACAGATTCGTATGATTTTTGAAAATGTGAAGTTTTACATTGCTAATTTTGTTTTTAAAAGAAAGAAATTTGCTGAATGTTTAGTGTTTTGGCATCATACTTTATATGCATTATCTTATTTAAATTTCAAACCTGTCTGATGTGTCTTCATCATTTAATAGATGGAGAAGCTAGAGCTCAAATAAGGTTAATCACTTTCCCAGAGTCAGGTTATTCACTTCTATGGGTAAAATTCAAACTGTGTACTTCTAAGAGTACCTGTCATGCTATAACCTTTGAGGTTCTTTCAGTACTAAGTAATTAATCATTTTGTGTATTTGCATATAGAACCATTCTAATTAGTAATCTTGATTGCTTAAATTTTATAGGATAGAAAGAATACAAACATTTTTGTTTGCTTGCTTGCTTGTTTTTTGAGACCCAGTCCCTCTCTGTCGCCCAGGATGGAGTGCAGTGGTGCCCTCTCGGCTCACTGCAAACTTTGTCTCCCAGGTTCAAGCAATTCTCCTGCCTCAGCCTTCTGAGTAGCTGGGATTACAGGAGCATGCCACCACGCCCAGCTAAGTTTTTTATTTTTAGTAGAGACCTGGTTTCACGGTGTTGGTCAGACTTGAACACCTGACCTCAGGTGATCTGCCTGTCTGGGGCTCCCAAGTGCTGGGATTACAGGTATGAGCCACTGTGCCCAGCCTAAACACGTTTATAGTAGAAATAGAGAAGAAGAATTTACAAAAAGTAAATAATAGTTTATATGGTTGGTATATATGTCAAGTGATTTTCAGTTGTTGATAGTCTTTTATATAAGGCTTATTTAAAGATGGGAGGGAGCTGGGAAAGATGAAATGGCAAGATAAAAATGCTAAGATAGAGGAACTAGAAGATAGTCTAGACTTCTAGAGGGTTTTTTAGGGTTAGACAGGAGAATATACAGAGATTATAACCAAATAAAAAGAACCTGTGGAAAAAGCAGATTCTGTTTGACCAGAGCAGAGGAAACTAGTATATTGGTTTTGGGTTACAAAAACAAGATTATTGTTATTTTACCATTTATTTTTATTCTTTTGATAGTTCAGAAATAGCTAGCCTTCATTACCTCATTTTTACAGATGAGGAAACTTGAGTGATTGATTATAAGGTAATTGTTCAAGAACATATAACTTTTTAGTGGCATAGCAGGGTCTGTTAACCATAGCTTTTGATTGCATGCTTGTGCTGTTTTCCCAATAGTGTAAATTTTCTTTTCCTTAAAGTTTCCCAAACTGTATTAACCTATCTGAAAATGAAATATAAACAAGTAAATCTATGTAGACACATGCCTTGTGGTTATCCCCTATTGACATTATTTTTTGGTTTATATCTTTGAGGTGGTGGGTTGAAGTGGTAAATTGCTTAAATAATTACTGATACTTTATGGATTGTGTATTTGATGCTTAATTAAATGATTGGCAATAAATGTTTTCTTTGCCTAGCAATTAGAAGTACTGGGCTTATATATGATATACTTTAGATTTACTTTTTCTGTTGTTAAAATAATGTAAATACTGAAATCACATTTTTCTCTCTTCATTTTGCAGTAGTATTATCGATTCCACAGAATACAGCCAACCTCCAGGTTTCAGTGGCAGTTCCCAGGTAAATGATATCTTTAACAGTTTGTTTTAATGATACCATGAGTATAATTACCTGAGTTATAAAATCATAGATTAGTTTACTAAAATGTCCTGTCACAAAGAGAGCCATTTTGAATGCAGTGGTGTTGATTAGCACTTGAATAGCTCTTAATGCATAATGGCAGAATCAAATATTAATATTTGCTTTTTCAGTGGTAAGAATTTAAATTTTATTTTCTTCACCAAGTTGTGATGGAACAATCTAAAGGGTTTTGTTTTTCTTTTTGTGTTTTTTGGGACAGCTAGGCTGTCTTGCAGGCTGGAAAGCTGTAGTCTTGACCTCCTAGACTCGAGCAATTCTCTCACCTTAGCCTCTCAAGTAGCTGGGACTATGGGAGTGCACCACTATACCCAGCTAATTTTTGTATTTATTGTAGAGATGGGGTTTCACCAGGTTGCTCAGACTGATCTCAAACTCCTGGACTGAAGCAATCTGTCTGCCCCACCCTTCCAGAGTGATAGGATTACAGGTGTGAGCCACTGTGCCTGGCAGTTTTTTAAAACTTGCTGGTAATTTCATAACCTGAGAGGAAGGAAATACTTTAGGAAAAAAATTATGAGTAATCAGGATATAGTTTATCTTACAGATAGGAAAATTATAAATCAGTCATCGAATTACGCTTTATTATGTTGAAACTTACAGCTTTTCCAAGGAATATAGACTGTAGTCTTGAGTGAAATAGATACCAGGTTTACCTCTTTGAATTAGTTGTATGATTATTTTGACCTTTACTCACTTCATCTTTGACTTGGCGATATTGATAACTGTCAAGTTTATTTTTGAGGCCTAATATGCTTTTTCAACTTTTTATAATTAT
>NW_016107377.1:1028859-1053865 GCF_001604975.1 Cebus imitator
TCACCATGTTGACCAGGATGGTCTCGATCTCTTGACCTCGTGATCCACCCGCCTCGGCCTCCCAAAGTGCTGGGATTACAGGCTTGAGCCACCGCGCCTGGCCTCTTCTTTTAACTTTGTATATTGAAATAAGTTTTGACTTAGAAAAACATTCCAAAAATACTAAAAAGAATACAGATTGTCTAAACAACATTTTATCACATTTGTTTTATCATTGTCATTCAGCCTTTCTTTTACATATATAAGTATATTATTTCTTTTATTGATTGTTCAAGTAAGGTACAGACGTAAGTTTCTTTATCCTTAAGTATTTCAGCATGTATTTCCTTAGGGATAAGGATATTGTCTTATGTAATCACAATATAACTTTAAAATTAAAGCAGTTAATGTTGATACAATACTATTGTCTAAATTCTAGATTTTCACATTTTAAGAATTACCCTTATATAGCCTGGGCAACATGTAGACCCCCGCCTCTACAGAAACTACAAACATTAGTTGAGCATGGTGGCATATGCCTGTGGTTTCAGCTACTCAGGAGGCTGAGGTGGAAGGATAACTTGAACCCAGCAGGCCGTGGTTGCAGTGAGCTGAGATCACGCCAGCCTGGGTGACAGAGTGAGACCCTGTCTCAAAAAAAGGAAAAGAATTACCCTAATATCCTTTATAGTAAAACAAAAACAATGAGGTGTTTTTAATGAACATTAAAAACTGATTTGTATATTCAACTGATTTGAAAAAATAGTATAGTTATTTTTTATCTAAATGAAAAAGAAATCATTTTGGATTATATCACTTCTGTTTTTCTTTTTCTTGTTCCCAAACCTGGGTAACCACCTTCTTACTTTTATGGTTAGTTAATGTGACAGCTCTGTACTATGTTCATTCTGTATTATGTTCATGTACAATGCATGCATTTAGTCTATTCTTTTTTATAGGAAGTTTATAGATTTGTTTGTATCTGTTTCGGAACAGCCATGAAAATACCAGATTCAAGTATTTTTGTAAGACATAATGGAACACATCAGGAAAAAATTTAAGGCCTTAAGTTGAAATATAGCATAGTAACTTGAGAGAGAAAGCAGTCACTGTATCTGGAAACTGGCTTGGCATTTATAGCTAGGCATTTATGTTCTCCTTTTGAACATAATTTCACAGAACATCAACATCAGACCATGTGACTGTGATGAAGCGAAACAAAAAGCAAGATCATTCCATAAAGTTGTCTAGCCACATTAAACAAACAAGGTCACTGTGCAAACTACAAAAGATACCAGACACACCCCTACCCTGACCTATCTGAATGATTGCTGCTTCTTTACCAGTTAAAACTTTAGCCTCCCTGTGGTCTTCTGTGGTTCTAGATAAGATTTATTATTAAATAAGTTACTGAATTATAGAATCATTTCCACTTGAAGTATCCAATTCACAGTGAAGCCCCACTTTCTTGAACCCTCCCACAAATTATCTCACAAGTGCCTTAATCCTGTAAGTCGCTTCTAACACTGTCTTACTGAGACATCTCTCATTTACTCATATTTATTGCAACTAGCAGTAAATAAACTTGTTTAACTACAAGTGTGTTTTTAATTGGTCATTGGCTGGAGGACTTTGACTAAACTCTATATAGGGGAACAAGAAAAGGTTTCCACAGTTAACATTTATATAACATTGCTTAGGAATTTCTAGCAAGCCCTATGAGCTGGAAAACAGTAGAAATTGAATCTTAATACAGCCTTCAGAATGTGAGAAAGTATTTGCAGATTATCCATCTGACAAGGTATTAATAACCAGGATACATAATGGACTCAAATGATTTGATAGCAAATTATAATAATAATCTAATTTAAAAATTGTCAAAAACCCTAAATAGACATTTTCAAAAGAATATATACAAATGGTCAATAGGTGTATGAAAAATACTTATCATCACTAACCATCAGGGAAATGGAAGTCAAAACCACAATGAAATATTGTTTTGCCAGTTAGAATGGTATTATCAAAAGATTAACAAATGCTAGAAAGGATGTGGAGAAAGAGTGAGTGCTCAGCTGGGCACAGTGACTCATGCCTGTAATCCCAGCACTTTGGAAGGCCAAGGCAGGCAGATCACTGAGGTCAGGAGTTTTGAGACCAGCCTCACCAACATGGAGAAACCTCGTCTTCACTAAAAATGCAAAATTAGCTGGGCATGGTGGTGCGGGCCTGTAATCCTAGCTACTTGAGAGGCTGAGGCAGGAGAGTTGCTTGAACACGGGAGGCAGAGGTTGCAGTGAGCTGAGATTGTGTCACTGCATTCCAGCCTGGGCAACAAGAGTGAAACTCTGTCTCAAAAAAANAAAAAAAAAAAAAAAAAATTACTGTGCCCCACTCCATATGAGTACATAATCTCTAATTATTAGGGAAACAGAGAATTTTGAATTACAGAAAACAAAGATAAAAAGTCGAAAGAAAAATCTCTTCAATAAAAAGGCAATGTCCTGACCAGCCTGTAATCCCAGCACTTGGAGAGGCAAGGTGGACAGATCACCTGAGGTCAGGAGTTTGAGACCAGCCTTGCCAACATGCCAACATGGCAAAATCCTGTCTCTACCAAAAACACAAAAACTAGCTGGGCGTGGTGTCATGTGCCTGTAATCCCAGCTACTTGGAAGGCTGAGGCAGGAGAATCATTTGAATCCAGGAGGCGGAGGTTGCAATGAGCTGAGATTATGCCACTGCACTCCAGCCTGGGCGACAGAGCAAGACTCCATCTCAAATAAATAAATAAATAAATAAAATATTTTTTAAAAAACCAATGCATAAATATTTTTGCTTCCTTACTATCCTTTTTTTTTTCTGTGAAATTTCATAAAACACGTGTTTTGCAGGCAAATGTGTTCTCATATGTAGGCTTCACATGTCTGATTATGCTTCCTTTGGCATGCTCCCAGGCTATCTTTGTGTGGCTGTGTGGGCAAGAACACTTTGGCCATACGTTGCAGAATGGATTTTGTTCCTCTGACTTGTTGAATAAGCAGTTCCTGCCTCTTTGGAGCTGACCGCTGACCAGGAACAGCCAGGCTGAAGGCAACTCATCACAGTTAGGTCTTGCAGAGCACTTGGGCTCATTTTGCTGGAACACTGCAGCCTGGAAGAAATTCAAGGTGACTGAGAGTTGGCTTCTCCCTGCATTTCTTTACCAGGTTATAATAAAAGCAAGCTGCAGACTGAAATGTGTCCCAAACAGAGACATTTGTTAAACAAATGTTTATTAGCTTACAGGCCAAAAGTTTAGATAACTAATTTGAAAGTTTGACAAAGGCCCAGGTTTCTGCCTGTTTAGGTGTCCAAGTGCGTCCTTGCATGAAAAGACGATTCCAGATAAGAGCACATTCCATGGGTTGAATTGTATTGGCATCAGGCAACAGAAATCCACCTTGAGGCCGGGCGCGGTGGCTCAGGCCTGTAATCCCAGCACCTTGGGAAGTTGAGGAGGGTGGATCACCTGAGGCCAGGAGTTCGAGACCAGCCTGACCAACATGGTGAAACCCCATCTCTACTAAAAATACAAAAATTAGCCAGGCATGATGGCAGGCGCCTGTAGTCCCAGGTACTCGGGAGGCTGAGGCAGGAGAATTGATTGAACACAGGAGGTGGAGGTTGCAGTGAGCTGAGATTGAGCCACTGCACTCCAGCCTGGGCAACAAGAGTGAAAAACTTTTAAAAAAAAAAAAAAAAAAAAGAGTGAATGCCCCTATACTGTTGAGAATCTAAAGTAGTACAGCCATTATGAAAAACAGTATGGAAGTTCCTCAGAAAACTAAAAATAGAACCATCATATGATCCAACAAGCCCACTGCTGGGTGTATATCCAAAAGAAAGGAAATCAGTATGTTGAAGAGATATCTGCATTCCCATGTTTATTGCAGTACTATTCACAATAGCCAATATTTGGAATCGACTTAAGCGTCCATCAGCAGATGAAAGGAAAAAGAAAATGTGGTGTATGTACACATTAGAATATTATTCAGCCATAAAAAAGAATGAAACCCTGTCATTTGCGGCAACATGGTTGGAACTGGGGATCATTAAATAAATTGAAATGAGCCAGGAATCAAAAGACAAACAATGATCACGTATTGTCACTCTTAAATGGGAGCAAAAAAAAGCAGATCTCATGGAGGTAGAGAGTGGAATGGAGGTAGTAGGTGGAGAAGGGACAGGTATTGGGGTGCAAAGAGAAGTTGTTTAATGGGTACATAGATACAGTTAGATTGGGTAAATAAGTTCTAGTATATGATAATACAGTAGGGAAATCATAGTTAATACTTTGTTGTATATTTCAGAATAGTTAGAAGAGAACAACTGCAGTGTTCCCAACACAAGAAATGATAAATGTTTAGGTGATAGAAATCCCAGTTACCGTAATTGATTATTACACATTGTATACACCTATCAAAATATCACATGTACCCCCCCCCCCAGATACGTACAACTATGATACAGCAACTTGTCTAAAGAGAAATTGAATCTGGAGGAAAAAGAAGAGGAATCAGAATCGTATTTTTAAAATATTTTAGCATAGCGCTTACTTTTATGTGGTGAAAGACTTTTGGTTTCAGGTAGTACAATGAGAAAATGTATTTAATATATTCTCATTCCCTCCCACAAGAAATCCTGTGGATATATTGCTCTCCTCACACCCAAAACTTAGAAGAATTTTGTTTGTTGGTTGGTTGGTTTTGAGATGAAGTTTTGCTCTTGTCATCCAGGCTAGAGTGCAATGGCGTGATCTCGGCTCATTGCAACCTCCACCTCCTAGGTTCCAGCAACTCTCCTGCCTCAGCCTCCCAAGTAGCTGAGATTACAGGCGCCCGCCACTATGCCTGACTAATTTTTTATTTTTAGTAAAGACGAGGTTTCACCATGTTGGCCAGGCTGGTCTCGAACTTCTGACCTCCGGTGATCCACCTACCTTGGCCTCCCAAAGTGCTGGGATTACAGACATGAGTCACCGCGCCCATCCAACTTAGAAGAATTTATAAGAATTGATGAACTTATATAAATTCTTTTATATAAATAGAATTTTTTATATAAATAAGAATTTATATAAAAGAAAATACTTAAGGAAGGAGAGCTACTTAATCTATGAGTCACTATATGCATGGTAAATGCGTGCTTAAGGATTAAATAGCATGTCTCCCAGGAGAATTCTTACCAACTGTTAGAGGACTGGGTAGTTGTTGAGGAGGAAACGCTACTAGTGTTTTTATGAGATGGAGCTGACATGATATTGCATTGAAAGCCTTACCCTTCATTTCTAGCTGTGATCCAAATAATAGCTAAACCTAAATAAACTGACACAAAAATAGTTGAAATAGTGGATAGTTGAGTATAAGCCTGGCAAATGCAAACTAAAGAATACTGCAAAACTAAAACAAACAAAAACCCCAAAAGTAAGAAAAAAATAGGACAGTTTTTTTTTTTTTTTTACATAAATAAAAGGTATACTTTCCAAAAGTAGTAAAACTTTATGTCATGAAGGATTGGAATTTATGTAAAGCAAAATCTGTTAGAAATTAAATAGGTAACATATATTTTGCAGTTACTTTTCATAGACACTGAACTATTCACATGTATTAACTAACTTTCAGAACTACTATATGAGATAAATACTATTAATATTTTTTATTGAGAAGGAAACTGGTACACAGAGAAGTTATGGAGGTTGACCCAAATAATATAGCTAGTAGAGGAGGGAGCTGAGATTTTAACCCAGACATTATGGCTTCAGAGTCTTTGATTTTAAATACTCATTTATTGAACCAACAGTTTTTTGTTGTTGTTGTTGTTTGTTTTCGTTTTTTTATTTTTTAACGTACCTGATATTTACTAGGCTCTGGAGACACCACATTGAACAAAACCCAAACAGATAGAAATCCCTGCTGTAATGAAGCTTCCAGTATAGTTGGAAAGATAACAAAAGTATGGGTGACTTTTGAATGACCAGGATATGAGGAGACAAAGATATTTCTATGAATATTCCTGGGAAAACTTTCTAGGCAGAGAACAAGAAGTAAATAATCCTTGAGGTAAAGCATGCCTTACATAGTTCAGAAGTCCAGTGTGGTTAGAGAGACATGAACAAGGAAGATAAAAATAGATGAGGTAAAAGAACATAACAGAGGCTACATTTTATTTATGGCTTTCTTAGGCTATTAGAAGGAATTTAGATATTTTATTTGAGTGAAATGAGTTAAGCTTGGTTTAGTAGGTACCTGTCTCCATACATACTTTGCATCAATGTATATATGTCATTTATAGTAAACCTTGGAGCATTTTGAAAATTTGATTGATTCTAAAACAAGGTAAATAGTACCATCTGCATTGTGTGAATTAGAGCCCCAAATAAACAAATAGAGACAGATAAACAGTCTGGAAAAGAGTAAATGAAGACTCTTCTGAGTATCAGTGTGTTAAAAAATCAGTGTGTTCAAAAAGTACTGCTAGTGGAAACATTATTTATGTAAAATTTCTGGAATGTGGTCAGAATTGTAGTAAACATTCATAGCCTTGAATGCTTTCATTTTTTTAGATAAGAATGAAAACATATGAACTTATTATTTACCAACAGGCTACATTATCACTAGATGGTAAATGTAGAAAGACAAAAAAAAAAAGTCCATATGCAACATGAATTGAAATTAGCTATTATCATGCCAAGTACATTGAAATAATTAAGACAATGTGGATGCATACTAATAAAAATCACATTCCTAATGAAATGTAATCTTAGAATATAAAATATTAAAATAGTTTAGAGCAATTTTAGGACAATTTGGATTGACCAGTAACCATGATTACTAACTTAATTAGATTGCAATTAAAAAAAAAAAAAAAACTGGTAGTTTTTTTCAAGGGTATATAGAATGTGGCCAATTAACATTAAAGTTCATTAGTAGAATGAATTATTCAGAGGTTAATGATGAATTTACATCATCAGTTATTAAAATGTAATAAGACTGCTGTAACAAAAGAAACAGAATAATAATTAAAAATCTACCAAAAAGTAATTGATAGTTTAGTCTGTGGTGAAAGGTGGTCACTTAGATAAGTGGTGAAAGGAGAGATTAAATGCATGGTGTTGGGACAATGGAAATTTAGCTTGTTTTCACTTACTGAAAGAGTTCAGATTAGCTAAACAATAATTTAAACAACAGTAGAAATATAGAAATTAAGAAAAAAAACCTATCCTACATATAAAAAAAACACCAGAAACAAAATTTATACCCAAATTGGGAAAGGTGTCATAATCATGGCAAGTAAATGACTGAATTGGTTCAAAATGTTAAAACTTTGATGATGTAATCTCCCCCTCCCCCCCCCATGGAGTCTCGCTCCATTGCCCAGGCTGGAGTGCAGGGGTGCAGTCTTGACTCACTGCAACCACAGCCTCCTGAGTAGCTGGGACTACAGGCAAATGCCATCACACCCAGCTAATTTTTGTATTTCTAGTAGAGACGGGCTTTCACCGTGTTGACCAGGATGATCTTGATCTCTTGACCTTGTGATCCACCCACGTCGGCCTCCCAAAGTGCTGGGATTACAGGCATGAGCCACTGCGCCCACCCAATTTTATTTTTTTAATGAAAGCTCCAAACAGGGTAAGAAAATGGTGAAGGACATTAATATTTTTAAAAGACCAAAATTCACACATTCAGCTCACATATTAAATAATACTCAATTTTGCAAATAAATAAAAGCAAAATACAGAATAATACAAATTACCAAAGAAATCATCTGATAGTTGGGCGGAAATCCAAGTGATGTTCCAAAATGGGAAATACTTTTACTCGCAATGAGTGTATGTACTTGAGCATGCGCATATTTGGGGAAGGGCAGGTGGAGGAAGGGAGAGGGATAGTTGAATTGGTCAGCTTCCAGGAAGACAATTTGATAGTATATACATATGATCAATGCTACTTGAGGGGTGATTCTAGGTACTATGTAAAGATAATCTAACAGTATTAATCATGAGCGAAAATTCTGGAAAAATAAACGTAGCCATAATAGAATAGTTGGAATGATGCTACAACTATGGGATGGATTACTTTACTGCTCTTAAAAATAATAATTATAGTTGAAATTGAATTGAAAAAAATGCTAACAATATAATGTAAGCGAAGCCAGAAATGTGTGAACCTATATTCTGAAATTTTGTAATTGCTTATTGAATTTGCTTCATAATTTTTATATAACCATAGTACAATTAGCAAAATTAGAAAATTAATATTGATATATCTGAGAAAAATTTAAATTTAAATTTTTTTAAATTTAAATTTTAGCAATTTATTCACTAATATCCTTTATAGAAAAAACAATTCTGGTCCAGGACCAGTTCTGAATGACTTACTGCATTTATTTGTCATGTCTCTTTAATCTCCTCTAAGTTGGTACAGTTCTTCAGTTTGTGACATCAACAATTTTGAAGAGTATAAGTTATTTTTTTTATAGTTGAATTGGTCTTGTTTCCTTGTGCCTGAGATTCAGATTATCCATTTTTGTCAGGAATACTATAGTGTACTCCTATTTTGTCCTCCTTAGTTTGTCATATCTGGAGGCATATGATATCTATTTGTCTCAGTGCTAGTGATGTTAATCACTTGGTTAAGATGGTGTTTGCCAGATTTCAGTGCTGTAAAGTTAACATTTTCTCCCCTTCGAGCATCTGTTATTATATCTTACTTATAATAATAATTGTTAATATGTTAGTTGTTCAAATGATGATTTTCTGATTTTTTAAAATATCTTCCAGATTTCTTAGTTAGCCCTTCTGTTTGTTTATGTCATTGTGAAATCATGGATCATTAATATATATATATTCTGTTATTAATTTTGAAACTCAAATTCTATATTTGGCAAGTTGGAGCTCCTTCAAACTGACTTTTGTATCTTTTGACATCTTCCTATCATTGTTTATAAGTACTTTCTTAAGATTCTTAGACCGTCATATTCCAGTCCCAGTCCTGGAACCAGTCTTGTATCCAAGAAACTCTTTTCTGTTAGTCGAGAAATATATTTTAAAACCAAAATCTTAAGTATGCTTATTGTTCCTAGAGTATCATTGCTTGCAAGCTTTCTCATTGGACAGAGCTAGGAAACATCTGGATTTGTATGTATTAATATATATTGTTATATGTTTGCACCCATAATATATATGCATTAGTTGCATATTAAACACTGTGATTACTGAATAACTCCCAGGAATCAAACCATTTATATTTCTGGAAAGGCATGATTACAGGCAATGGATATACAGAACAGCCCAGCAGAAGTAATGAATTTATTGAAAGGGATCCAGATAATTCAGTCATAATATTCTTTGTCCATCCACTGCTAGGTTGCATAGGAATTGCTTTGTCACCAGATTTAGAACCACTGCTGGCTTGGGTTTGAAGTACCTGAGTATCAGAAGATTCAAAGTCTGCTTTTGGTTGTGGTCTCTTACTGTGAGCTAGTCATGTAACCACTCAGTGGATTCACCTTGCCCGCTGCCTAGACAGAACCAGTTTATCAAGATGGAGGAATTGAGATAAAGTAATTCACACCAAGCCAGCTGTGCTGTTATTCAGATCAGTCTCCCCAAGCATTTGGGGATAAGAGTTTTTTAGGAAAATTTGGTGGGTGGGGGGAAGCCAGTGAACCAGGAGTGCCTGATTGCTTAGGTAGGAGATGAAATCATAGGGAACTGAAGCTGTCCTCTTGTAGTGGATCTGTTCCTGGGTGGGGGCTACAAAATGAGATGAGCCAGTTAATCACTCTGGGTCTTGCCAGCTGATCCGTCAAGTGTAGGGTCTGCAAAATATCTCAAGCACTGATCTTAGGAGCAGTTTAGGGAAAGTCAGAATCTTGTAGACTCTAACTGCATGACTCCTAAACCATAATTTCTGATCCTGTAGCTAATGTTAGTCTAGTTCCCAGGCAAGAAGGAGGTTTGTTTTTGGGAAAGGGCTGTTATGGTCTTTGTTTTAAACCGTAACCTGTAAATTGACTGGGCACGGTGGCTCACACCTGTAATCCTAGCACCTTCGGAGGTCCAGGCAGATGGATCACCTGAGGTCAGGAGTTGGAGACCAGCCTGGCCAACATGGTGAAACCTTGTCTCTACTAAAAATAGAAAAATTACTGTTGTGGTGTATGCCTGTAATCCCAGCTACTCAGGATGCTGAGGCAGGAGAATTGCTTGAATCCAGGAGGCAGAGGCTGCAGTGAGCTGAGCTCACGCCACTGGACTCCAGCCTGGGTGGCAGAGCAAGACTCTGTCTCAAAAAACAAAAAGCAACCTATAAACTAAGTTCCTTCCAAAGTTAGTTAAGCCTGTGCCCAGGAAAGAGCAAGGACAGGTTGGAGGTTAGATGCAAGATGGAGTCAGTTAGGTTAGATCTCTTTCACTGCCTTAGTCATAATTTCGCAAAGGCAGTTTCAATCACTTAGATGCATACTGGTTATGTGACCAGCTTTAACAGACCCTACTGAAATCAGGTGCAAATCATGAAAATCATGAATTGAGTTATTCGTAAACAATGCTGACAGACTGATTCTGCTCCAAAACAACTCACTGACTCATGGTTACAGAAAATTATTTATCTTTAGTTAATATATTCTATAGTGTAGGCAAATGTCAGTAGCTCTGGAGATAACCAGGTTGTCAGTACATATGAGCTGATGTCAATCCATGTTTTGCAGTGTATAATAAATAATATATAGTCATACACGTATAAACATATATCTACATATATTTCTGATCCTTTCTTAAAAGGTAGAAGTTCATGCTGATGATCTTGGTCCAATTAGGTTCACTACCACAGGGTTCATTCTAGCATTTCAGCTTTCTATATTTATAATTTTCTCTTCTGTTGGAAACCTAGCTTTCATGATCAAAATACACTTATTTGCATAGTCTTAGAATATATATGTACACACACACACACGCATGAAAATTGCTGAGAAAACAAATCTGCTAACTATATTTCTTTGAAATTCCCTTTGTCTTTCTCCCAAGAATATATACTGAAAATATAGTATATTCAAAGGTTATTTGGATTTGTTTAATTTTAGTTGTAATATTTCTTTGAAATACAGTTAGGTTCATTTACTTCTGTTTGTATTTCACTCCACTTTCCATCCTTACTATATATATATATTTTTGAATATATGACATATTAAACTGATTCTAAAAATCAGAGCTGTATAAAAAGTTAGAATCAATAACTGCTGCCTTTCAGCCTTTCTACAAATTTCCCTACCTTTGTCTTTTCCTCTCCATTCCTACTTGCCCTCTGTAGGTTACCAGTTTTATTAGTCAGATTTATAGATACACATCCACATTTTCTTATTTTTACTCTCTTTCACAAAGGGTGGCTTTCTAGTAATTTTTTTCTGTACTTTGCTTTTTTTATTTAACAGTTTATCAGGAAAGTAGTTCTACAGAAGTTCATACAAGTCCTCATTTTTTTTTTTTTTACAGCTGCCTGAGACTTCATGTGGTTGTGTGGTAATTTAATCACTTTGTTATGTAATGACAAGTAGGTAGTTTCCATTATTTTGAAGTTGCAGCCAGTGCAGCAGTAACTAAGTTATGCCTGTGTATTTTCATATTATTATAGGTGTACCTTCAGTGTAAATTCCTAGAATTCGGATTGCTAGGTCAAAGATATGGATGGATAGTACCAAATAAACCACCCCAAAAGCAGTTTGTGTCTTCACCAACAACATGTAAATACATCTGTTTTCCCCACAGCATCTCTCACAGAATGACTTTTCATAGTTTTTAATTTTTGCTAATATATTAGGTGAGAAATGTATCTCAGAATAGTTTTATTTATTAATGAGATTGACTATGTTTTCATATGTTTATTGGTAGACTAATACACGTATTAGTGAATAGTATATTTATATCTTCCGCTGGAAGACCCTTTTCTTCTATTAGATGTTTGGCCTTTTTTGGTTCAGGTTATAAGACTTTGTTATGTATATTAGGAATACTAGTTTGTTACCTATAACTTGTGTTGCCTATGTTTTCTTACTGTTTTATGTTTGTTTGGCTTTTTTTTACCATTCAAAAGTTTTTAGTTAAACTTAACAATTTTTAAAAATTACATCTAGATTTTTGAATCATAGTTAAAAGCTTCTCTCTACAACCAAGATATAAAGAAACTTTTCCATACTTTCTGAAAACACTTGTGTCATCGGTTTTTTTTTACATTTAGATTCTGAATCTGTTTGGAGTTTATTCTAGTATATGTTTTGAAATGTGGGTTTAATTTCATCCATCCAAATGGCTAGCCATGTGTCCCAGCCCTATTTTTAAAAATTTATCTGTCTTCTGGTGTATTTCTTTTTCTGTATTGTTACCACCTTTTTTTTGTAGAGTCATTATGGTATGTTTTAATGTCTGATGTTTCTTTTCTTCCCCTCTCTTAGCTTTTTCATTGTTTTACAGAATATTTCTTCCTGTTTGTTTTTTCATAGGAACTTTAGTATCACTTTATTTAGCTCCATAGAAAAGCTTCTTGGTATTTTTTACTGTAACTGCCTTTATCTTATAAATTATCTCAGGGAGAATTTACATCTTTATGATACTGATTTTAACTCTAGGTTTTGCTTAATTTTTTACAAGTTTATTTCTAAGCATTTTTTCAAAGTTGAAAATTTGTTTATAAAAATGAACTTTCAAATTAAACTTTTAATTTTGAGATATTGGTAATTATAGATTTATGTGCAGTTACAAGAAACATGTATTTAGCATCTGAAATCTAAAAATAAAGAATTTGAAAGTTCCAAGATTTGAAACTTTTTGAGCCATGATATGATGCTCAAAAGAAATGCTAATTGGAGCATTTTGGGCTTTGGATTTTCAGACTAGGAGTGCCTAGTTGGTAAGTACAATGCAAATATTCCAAGATAGGGAGGAGGATGGTTTGCAGAGCTTTCATGCCCTCTTTGGGCATGCATGCTCTCCTGATCCTCCCAGACCTCAGTGTGTTCACCAACCTGGAAACTCATTCAATCTTATTGTTCCAGGCGTTTTGTAGAGTTTACTCTCCAGGCCTCACCTACTTCCTGGAGGTTGGTGTGTGTGCAAAAGTTTCAACTCTCTGGTGGTCTTTTGACCAGCCTCATTCTGAGGTTTTGTAGGTGTCCCACCCTAAGTCACTTTATTATATTTAGGTATGGTCAAAAGAAACTTGCTATGAGTAACAAAAGATGCTGCTATCACTCAGGAAACTCCAAGGATTTTAGGAACTGTGTATGAGGAACTGTAACCATTCCTTGCCCATTGCCTAGACAGAGCCGATTTATCAAGACAGGGAATTGCAATAGAGAAAGAGAATACACGTAGAGCCAGCTGTGCTTGAGACCAGAGTTTTATTATTACTCAAATCAGTCTCTCCAAGCATTTAGGGATCAGAGATTTGGTGGGTGAGGGAAGGCCAGTGAGTCAAGAGTGCTGATTAGTTGGGTCATAGATGGAATCATAGGGAATTGAGCTGTCCTCTTTCGCTGAGTCAGTTCCTGGGCCAGGACCACAAGATCAGATGAGCCACTTAATTAACCTGGGTGGAGCCAGCTGATACATCAAAGTGCAGAGTCTGCAAAATATCTCAAGCACTGGTCTTAGGAACCGTTTAGGGAGGATCAGAATTTTGTAGCCTCCAGCTGGATGACTCCTAAACCATAATTTCTAATCTTGTGGTTAATTTGTTAGTCCTACAAAGGCAGTCTCATCTCCAGGCAGGAAGGAGGTTTGTTTTGGGAAAGGGCTTTCATCTTTGTTTTAAGCTGTAAACTAAGTTTTTCCCAAAGTTAGTGTAGTCTGTTCCCAGAAATGAACAAGGACAGCTTGGAGGTTAGAAGCAAGATGGTTTGGTTTGGTAAGATCTTTCACTGTCTTGGCTATAATTTTGCAATGGCAGTTTCAGAACTTCGGACAGCGACCAAGTATGTTTCTCAGACCACACTTCCTTTTCATGTGTAGTGTTATTGTTGCAGAACTTTCTCCTTAGTTCAGCTAAAAGCAGGCTCTTGTCACACAACCAGGAGAGATTAGGCTTGTGGGCACATAGATGGGTGAGGAAAACATAATTTATTAGGTGAAAAGGAAAAATAGCAGAGCAAGAAATAATCCTGCTAGCAGGTTTCCTGCCTCACAAATTGAATCCCAGATCACCACCCAGAGACAGGAGAGGCCAGGCTCCTCCCCACTGCAAATGGCACAGAATTCCTGAGGCCTCACCCCATTCTCCCAGTGTGCAGGTGGGCATTATTTAGAAAGAGTCAGTCAGGAAAGAGCAGGCTTCATCCAGGATTGGCAGTCTGTTTTTTCAGCCTGCAGTTTGTTTTAGGCTTGAAAAAGGGGTTTTGCCTGGGGGATCCTTGGTTTCCTCCTATCTCTGTAATTTTCCCCTCTGAAGAAATACATCTAACTGCCATAAGGATAAGGAGGAAGATTAATCTTAACTGCCTCCTGCTGACAGGGTGTGCTGTTTTGCTAAAACATCAGTCAGATTTCCCTGAGAGGCCTACCTACGGGTCTCAGCAAAAGGGGCCATTATCCCAGCCTCTGGTTGCATGACCATTTGGAGTTTGATGGCTGAAAGCAAGAAGAGACAAACTGGGTTATTAGAAAACATGTATTAAAATAAGGGGAGAGGGGTAAGGACAGCTCAAAAACCTTGAAACCTTTTACCAGTCTGTTCAGGGGGATAGCAGCAAAAGCTTCTAAGGCCTAATAAACAGGCATAAATGAGGCAAAAACAGATTTTGAGAGGAATCTATTTGCTTTTAATTACTGGTGTTCCATGAGGAAAACAGAGGTCTCTTCCTTCTCATGTGTGTTGAGAGTGGCAAGGAAAAATGGAGAAAAATAATTCAGTCAGCTGAGAAAAAGACTTTTTTCAGCGAAATAAGGTTCAAGAAAATAAAAACATAAATACCTTTTAAATATACCTATAACTTGGATATCCACTTTTAATTAAGCTGAGCGTTCTTTAAGAAAACCCTTTTAAATCTCATTACCGGACTTTAGCCATGCCAAGTGGCCAATATTTCTGGATTTCAAACTTTACAAAGGTTCAAAAAAAGGAAAATTCAAGGTGGTTCATGGAGAAGAAGAGAATCAACAAATAACAAAGGTTGCACAGATATCAAACCAGAAAGAACTCATTCTCTAAGCCAGGATTGAATCCCAGGCCACAAATGTAAAATGGCAGAGGCTAGAACAAAACATTGCCATGTTATGCCACGTGGTTACAGGTCTGGCTCCCAAGGATGTAAAACAGGTTGGAGGCCTGCAGCAAAATTTGCTACTTACCATATAGAAAGTCATATAATCAGACCAGATTGGCTACAACTTAAGACCAACATCACAAATCCTTTTTCATAGTTAAAATTTTACAGAGAATATAAACAGTAATAGTTGGGATCTTGGCCTAGTAAAATATTTTTTAAAAAGAAAAAAAAAATCCTCTCACATAAAAGTTAACTGCTAATAGGGTAGAGAAAAAGAAGTTCAAAGTGTTAAAATGTGTGCGCTGAATGAAGAGACCCCCCAAGCAGGCTTTGTGTGAACAACATGGCTCTTTATTCACCTGGGTGCAGGCAGGCTGAGGCCGAAAAGGGCATCAGTGAAGGCCGGTGGGATAGGAATTGGTTTTATAGGTTTGGGGTGGACAGTGGAAAGTTACAGTTTAGTGCCGTTTTTTGCAAACTGAGGCGAGGGTCATAGGGGTGTAGATGTAGTCATGAGGTTGACCAAGGTCGGTGACAAAGTCCAATGGCTTTATCAATTAGGGCCAGAATAAGGAACAGCAGAGAATGTCTCGAAATTAAGTAGGTGCCTCAGGGGTTGATCGTTTCTACAGTCTTCTAGTTACTTTAGATTTTCCAGGAACTCATCTGGAGTGTCCGTGCAGGTCACAGAGGTAACATGGCATCCATGGAACCAGCATAAAAGACCTTACACAAAGTGCCAGGGTATCCCTGAAGGAAGAACCTCTTTTTTTATATATATATGCAAATGAAGTTCTTTCCCCCTGGCCCAGACCAAATGGTAGTCTGGCCAGTCAGCCACAGGACACAGGCCCCGAGGCCGCCTTGGGGCCTGGGCAGTGGTTGTGGCTCATCCCCACCTTGAGTGGCCATTGGACACTGCACACACATGTAGCAGACAAGGCCATACACCTAAGCCTGTAGGAAGGGGAGCAGGGAGGGAGCCATCACTGTCCAGTCGGTCCTGAGCCTGTGCCTGGAGCCATTAAAGTGGGTGTGGACCACCTCTAGTATTAGAAAAGATAGGTGTGGTAACTGTTTTGGGGAGGAGGAACAAGAAGAATGCCGTAGGACAAAAGGCCCAGAAACACAGAAGGGAAAGTGTTCGAATTTCACTCACTCTTCCTTTGGGCCTACATTGTATAGTGAAGATGTTGCAGAATTTTCTCCTTAGTTCAGTTAAGAAAGATTAGGCTCATGGACACCTACAAGGGTGAGGAAAGTGGAATTGATTGGGCAAAAAGGAAAAATAACACTCAGCAAAGTGAGGGAGAGTCCTGCTAGCAGATAAAGTACAGTTCATACTTCCTATTTTGTCACAGCATAGTAGAAAGGTATACATGCAAAGGTCTGGGTTTAATGCAGTCAATTTGTATGGCCTTAAGGGCATCATTGTATTATTCAACTATACAATTTCAGAAATTCTTTTAGAGATGGCTTATTGGTAATAAACTTCGTTTTTGTTTATGATGCTGTGAGAAAGCTTTTTGGGGTTCTGAATTTTAGGTTTTCTTTTCTCAATTTTTTTAAGATTATTGACATCCTTTTTGTTCTAGCTTCTTTCTACTGCTCTTGAAAAGCATTTTGCCTCTTTAGTTGGTGTTTCTAAATGAATTATCCTTTCATCTGATTTTAAGATCTGTTTACTTTATAGACAAAAACATGGCTTCATCTTAGTGTGTCTAATTGTAGATTTCTTTTTAATTATCTTACTTGATCGGAATAATTTCTGCGTCTGTATTCAGTTCTGGAAAATTCTCAGCCATCAATTCTTCAAGTATTTCTTCTTTTGTTTCTTGCTGTTTTCTTCTGAGCCTCTGGCCATGTTTCAAACTGTTATTCTTTTATACCTCTTAAATTGTTTTTCAATTTTTTTTGTCCATTTGGCTTTTATCCTACATTCTGGGCAGTTCTTTCAGATTTCTCTTCTAGTTTGTAAATTCTGTTTTCAGTTTCCCTCCTTGTGGTTCCCGGGCTTAATTCTTCAAATCCCAGTTCAATTACTTGTTTTGTCTAGGTATTGTCCTCCTCTTTCCCCCTGCCCTGTGCTTTTAAATTTTGTTTATCATTACATCTCTGAGTTCACCTTCCTGTTTGTCTGTTAAGTCTTTGAAAATTATCTTACTTTCTTGTGAGTTGTTAACAAAGAGAGTCAAACTCTATCAAATATTTTAAGAAATTTATTTGGAGCCAAATAAACTTCTTTCTAAAGAGGTTTATTTGAAGCCAAAAAAAAAAAAAAGAGAGAGAGTGACCATGGCCCGAGGCACAGTCTCAAGAGGTCCTGAGAACATGTGCCCAAGGTGGTTGGGTTACAGATTGGTTTTACACATTTTAAGGAGACATAAGACATCCATCAGTACTTATGAAGTTTACATTGATTCAGTCTGGAAAGGCAGGACCGAAGGGTGGGGACAGAGGGTGGAAATGGGGATTGGCTTACAGGTCACACATGGATTCAGATATTTTTTGATTGGCTCTTGGTTCAAAGAGTTAAGTTACTATCTAAAAACCTGGAATTAATAGAAAGGAATTAATAGAAAGGAATTAATAGAAAGGCTAGGTTAAGATAAGGGGTTGTGGAGACCAAAGTTTTTATGTAGATGGAGTCTCATAGGTGGCCATCTTTAGAGGCAGTAGATGGCAGATGTTTCCTAATTAGGCTGGACTCTCAGTTAATCTATTCAGGATTGGGAGGGCCTGGAAGGGGAAGGGTATAGTTATGCTAATACAGATGCAAAATTTTCCCCAGAAAAGACTGCTTTGCAGGGTCATTTCAAAATATGGCAGAAAACATATTTGGGGGTAAAATATATTGGCGTCCTTCATCTGTCATGTGACATTATTCCAGAGTCAGATTGAAAATTAAGAGCGGTTATATAGGGTTAAATAAAACCTTTATAGTGTTAAATAAAATCCATCTGATGAGATTGTTATTGTTTGTAGGGCCTGACTCTCCATCTTCTTAAATAGGAATTTGGGCAAGAAAGAATTAGAACTAAGAGTTTAGTTCTCAGAGTGAAGCAGTGCTTTCAAATCTGACTCTTACCTTCCATCTAGTTTTATCAAAGCAGGGGTACACTGTAGTATGCACTACAGTACCTTAGTACATTTTAGTTTATGCGTTTGGCATTTTGGTATAGTTATTGGTGAATTTGTGCCAGCAACTAAGTAATATGTATTTAGGACCACAAACCTTTGATTTTTATAGGATTAATATTCTAACATTTTTCAAGTTTACTGCCTTTTTATCTGATTTTATTATTTTGTTTGTCTAATGAATATATCAAACTCTTCGGCATGTGTATATTACTGCCTCTTAATCTGATAATTACTATTAAATAGTTAAGAACTATTCCAGTAATTCAAGGGTAGAAGGCTACAATGTAGGGATAATGAAAAAGTAATTTTTTATTTGATAATTATTTTCTAACAATTTCTGGATATTAAGATTCCTAAAATTCTAAATTTTAGAATGGCATAAATGAATTCTGTCTTCATTTTATTTGTAGTGTTGAAGATGTTTGTCATTTTAGTCTTGTAAAACTGGTTTTTAGAGCTTATTTTAAAAATCATTATTAGTTTTAATTATTCTGTGAATGAATTTGGTTTCTATTTTCATGTTAAAAGAAAAATTGGAAAACATCTCAAAATTACAGTTTTTTACCATTTGTAATTATTTTACTGTGATTAACTTCTGAAGGTAAATGCTCAACATTTGAGTATTCTGTGCAAAAGAAAAGTATTGTTTATTCTAAGTTATGTGTATTTTCTTATTGTCATTTTAGACAAAGAAACAGCCTTGGTATAATAGCACATTAGCGTCAAGACGAAAACGACTTACTGCTCATTTTGAAGACTTGGAGCAGTGTTACTTTTCTACAAGGATGTCTCGTATCTCAGGTACATATCCAGACCTTCTCAAATTATCTCAGATCTATATTTCAGATCTGTTTCTAGGTTTTCATGCTGAATTTATGGAAAATTCTAATTGCAAAGCGAAAGGGTGTATTTTTTTGACATAGTCTACCATATCATGGAGGTTTGTAGTGATCTTTGAGAATACTACTTTCCTATGACTGTTTTTTATTCTATATTTGCGAATTCTGATAAAGGTAAAAAGAAAGTCAGCCATGAACATGTAGCTAGCAAAAGTAAGTTTCATTCAGTTGCCTCCTAATACTTAACATTAAATAAACATTAAGTTCTAAGCACGGTCCTCTGTGCTAAGAATAAAAAGATGAAAGAACTGATTTCTGTCTTTAAAGAGTGTTGTAAATTGAGTCAGGGAAAGCAACAAACAGTTCTCTGTGATATTGTCTGTTATATAAATTTACAGGAATATCATGAGAATGGATAATATCTACTAATACAACTGTATTTCAGGCCGAGCTGAAAATGGGGAGGTATAAGGGAATGATCAGTGTAGGGATTTCAGAGGAGTTCTCTGTGCGCCATTCTAGTATGAATTAACTGAAAAAGATAATTAGAAACATGTTCAAAGTAGAGGAAATAACGTATGTAAAGACATGGATGTGATAGCATAGGATATTTCTATTACTGTAAGGAAGTAATTTAGTTTTTTTCTCTTTTTCCTAACTGTGTTCTTCAGTCTTTCTCAGTGTCTTTTCTCATCAGTGAAGTAGACATTAACACTATCCCTAATAAGTTTTTTAATGGTTGTAAGTGGTGTGTGTAAGGCACAATGCTTGGTACATGTTGGGTGCTCAACTAATTCGTGTCCTTAATAGGGCATCTGCTCAAAGTAAACCCCACCAAGGGGAAAAAAAAAGTCTGATATTTTATTGGTTGTTAAAAACCGGGTGTTGGTTTTCTCTTGAATAAATATGTTTATATTATTTAAAATCTACATATTGCTTAGATCCTACAGACTAATTTGCCTCAGGATTGGTGGTATAGGAAAAGATATTAGATTTACAAAGCATTTTTCCTCTGAAAATCAGGGAGAAGCCAAGATTTGTGTGTTTGAAATGAAAAACAAACAGTTTTTATACATGGAAAATTTTTATTTATTGCCTGGGAATTAAGCCCCTTATTGTGCTTGTGTAATAATCTATAAATATAAACGACAATAGGAAGTTGTTAAGTTGTACGTTGCCTGATACCTGCATTCTGACTAGTAGAATGTTAAACCTTCATTCATTATTTGTTGGTATAATGTTATAATACAACTATAGGCAAGTGGCAGACCTTAATAAAAAGAGATGGTAAAGAGATTGAGGGAGGCTATTATTATTAATAATTTTTAGGTCAGTAACAGCATAGGCATGGTATGGAATAGTAAAGGTAATCACAAGCCAGTTTATTTTGGGAGGTGTAGCTTTACAGGAGAGTAGATTAATAAATTAAAACCAGGAGGAAAATTAGATAGGTTTTTATTTGTGTGGGTATGGCTGTATTGTACCTAAAACATGTCTCTAGTTGTCAGGAATCTTAAGTTAGCTAGCTACTATAATTGTATTGGTAGATTGTAAGTTCCTCCTAGTACCTTTGACTGTAAAGGGGAAATTATAACTTCTCTGAAATGGAGTACCTAAGAGGTTGATTTTCCTTTGTATATGTTCACATGAGAATCTGTAAATCCATCTGTATTCCCTAACTTTTATTTCCAACTATGAAAATGAGAGATGAATATTAAAGAACGATTACTTTGGAGTTTTAATTATAGTTGAAAGAGGGGTTTAATTATAAAGAAAGAAGACAATGAATACACTTTTACAAACCAATTTGTAATTAGGATAGGAGAGGTGATATGTATGGATATTGATCATAAAACCCCATGCAAGCAAAATCCTTTTTGTAACCTCACAAGTTAAAACCAATTACTATACTTTCAGATGTGAAATAACTAATTTTACTGTTTTCCTTATGGTTTCTGTTGAAAGTAGCTATTATTGAGCTTATATGATAGGCAGAAATCTAGTTAGCCTAGAACAGGATTATGGTCTCCAACAGAATACATAATACTAAATGCTTGTGAGTTTTATGTACTTAGGAATTGATGGCAAAATGGGAAAGGATAGGATAACATTGAAACAATTTTTAAATTAATAAAACCAACCATCTTTCCAGTATGTAGAATGTTAAATAACTCACAGTGATAGGATTCCATATAAAAAGAATCATTAACTATTATATGCAGTACAGTTGTGGCTTTTATTTTTGCAAATAACCCATGTTTTATTTTAATGTGCAGAATTTCCTGAAAATAATTTTTGTGGAGCAAGAGTTTTATCTCAATACTGTTAAGATATTCCCTGTTAGGTAATTCCTTTTGCTCTCTTTAAAATGGAAGCACTACTAATTGGACCCTTTAAATCTAGGTGTTTTGATGGATTTGGTTAGTGTTTAAATCTTTAAAATTTGTAAAATATCAAGGACAAAAGCTCAGTTTCCTCAAGTAATGTTATTTATTATTTTTTATATTGTTAGATAAATTCCATCAACCTAATATCTCCAGATAACAAATTCTTTACTGTACATTATATTATCTGTATAACTCTTTTAACTTAATGATTCTTGCATCTTACTTTTGTTATGCTTACTGTTACTTCAGATGGCATTTAAGAAGGGAAATCATGAAAGTTTACCTTCAAAAAGTTGTGTGTGTGTATATATACAAGCTTAGAATAAGGAAACTATGAAAATACAGTGGTATAGCAAACTTAGTTTCAATCTAGGAAGCTAAAGTGCTCATCGTTTTTTTTTTTTTTTTTTTTTTTTTTTTTCATCAGAACAGAAAATATAAATTCAAATGACACATTGCTGGAAAGCAATGATTTTTTTAATTTATGCTTTTACTGTAGGTCTGCTTCTATTAATAGACCAGAGAATAGATTAGTTGTATTCTCAATTACTTCTTAAACTGATTTTATGTTTTAAATCCCACATGATTTAGCTTTGAATAGTTTACTGAAGTGGACTATACTGAAGGTATCTGTATCGTGTTCCACTGGTTGGAATTGTTTTTTCATGTTTCACCAAGAGATCTGAATGAAAATTTATTTTTTTCTTGATAAAGGCACTCTTTGGGATACATGGGAGCCATTTTAAACTTCGTTTTGTTTGTTTGTTTTTTAGCATTAATAGTTCATAACATTGCAGTTTTCTATTCTCTTCCTGTAATATGATTTGAAAGATTTCAGTGTATTATTTGAGCAAATATTTCTTCTTACTTATAAACCATTTTATCTAAAATGTTATTGTGAACTAGATTTTAACAATAAACATGGGCATAAATATGTATGCCAGTAAACATAGTCCTTCAAACTAACAAATACCCATCCACTGTATGTACTCTTCTTTGCATCCTCACCCTCTCCATTGATGGATTTTTTTTTTGTTTTAATGACTTTTCTCTCAAATAGTAACTCTTTTATTATTTTTATTTTTCCATGACATTATTACCAAAAAAATGAGAATTTACAATGGAAAGAGACAGTGTCTTCAAAGAACCGAGACATTTTTTATTAAAGCTGAAAAATTAACTAAGTTGTGCAAACTAGCCTTTAATAAAATCTTTAAAACTTTGTATTTAGAATATAACTTTTATTTTGTGGATATGGCTCTTTGACTTACTTTGTAGTTCATCTATTTTTTTTTTTTTTTTTCATATAGATGACAGTCGAACTGCAAGCCAGTTGGATGAATTTCAGGAATGCTTGTCCAAGTTTACTCGATATAATTCAGTACGACCTTTAGCCACATTGTCATATGCTAGTGATCTCTATAATGGTTCCAGTATAGTCTCTAGGTAAGTATTGGATGTACTTCTCACTATTTTCTTTTGTATGAACGTCTAGAATTGAATTGGAGAAGCACTTATAGCATTATTGTTAAAAGTCTGGGTTCTGAAGTAGCCTGCCAATTATTCTGTGATTTTAGGCAAGCTCCTGAGTTTCTATATGCCAAATTTCTTCATCTCTAAAATGGAATAATTGGTAGTATCCATCTCATAGGGTTTTAGCGTTTTTGTAGTATCTATGTCTGATTTTGATGAGTCAAAACACATGAGTATCCTCTTCTCATAAGTGCTCCCACCTCTGTAGTTTTCTGGAAGCTTGTATAGAATTGATATTGTTTCTTATTTAAATATTTTGTAGAATTTACCAGTGAAGCTTCCAGAAAATAATTTTTACTACCAATTCAATTTTCTTAAGAGATTTAGGGTTAATGAAATTATCCATTTCTTCTTGATTCAGCATTATTATTAGTTTGTATCTTTTAAGACATTTGCCCATCTCATCAGGGCTGTCGAACTTTCTGGTGGACAATTATTCACAATATTGCCTTATTATTCCTTTAATATCTTTGGATTCAATGATGATTTTCCCTCTTTCATACCTGATAATGGATTTTGTTTCTTCTTATCTTTTTCCTGAAAAGTCTAGCTTAGAAGTTTATCAGTTTTATTGATCCTCCCAGGTAGCCAGCTCTTGGTTTTATTGATAGTTTGTATTTTTGTATTATCATTAATCTTTGCTCTTAATAATTTTCATTCTTCTGCATTTTGAAGGCTTAATTTGCTCTTATCTGCAAATTTCTTAAGGTAAAAATTGAGGTCGTTTGGTTGATACATTTCTTCTTTTCTAATACATTTTGTGCTATATACATTTCCCTCTAAATACTTTATTTAGAGGGAAATATATAAATAAATAACATAAATGCTGATGCAGTACTTTTCCATTTAATTTAGTTAAAAGTACTTTTTTAGCTATTCTTTTTATTTTTAAAAAAGTTTTTTTAATTGACAGATAAAATTGTGTGTATTTATTGCATACAGCATGTTTTGAAGTATATATTAAATTATCTTTTAATTTCCATCTTGATTTTTCTCTTTGACCCATGATTACTGAGGCTGTTACTAGTTTTCAAATATTGGGATTTTCCAGTTACCTTTATGTTACTGATTTTTTTTTATTTTTAAGAGATGGGATCTCATTATGCTGCCTAGTCCTCAAACTCCTGGGCTCATGCATTCCTCCGGCCTCAGCCTCCCAAGTAGCTGGGACTACTACTGTACTCAGCTTGATTTATATTATTTTCATCATTATTTGAAATATTTAATGAAATTTTATAATATACAGGAAAATAGAATGGAGTAATTTTTCACATAACCATCACCCACAGTCAGCAGTAGTTAAGATTTTGCTGTACATGATTCATGTGTCCTCTTCATTTTGATTATTTTTTGCTTTAAGTATTCTATTTTTTCTGTGCTCCCTGACCATGTTTTTTTTTTTTTAATTATTTTTTAATATTTTCAACTTCTTTTATATTAAAGGGTACACATGCAGGTCTGTTACATGGGTATATTGCATGACCCTGCATTCTGAAACTTCACTGAATTTATCAGTTCCAGGAGCCTTTTGGCAGAGTCTTTAGGGTTTTCTGTGTATAGAATCATATTGTCAGTGAAAAGAGATAATTTGACTTATTCTTTTCCGACGTGGATGCCATTTCTTTCTTTCTGTTGACAGATTGCTCTGGTTAGGACTTCCAGTAGTATGTTGAATAGGAGTGATGAAAGTGGGCATCCTTGTCTTGTTCTAGTTGTCAGAGGGCAATAGTTTCAGCTTTTACCCATTCAGTATTATGTTGGATATGAGTTTGTCATACATGGCTCTTACTATTTTGAGTTATATTCTTTTTTTTTTTTTTTTTTTTTTTTTTT
>NW_016107377.1:1054070-1098358 GCF_001604975.1 Cebus imitator
GCTTGAGCCACCGCGCCCGGCCATGAGTTATATTCTTTTGATGCCTACTCTGTTGAGGGTTGTTATTGTGAAGGGATGTTGGATTTTATCAAAGACTTTTTCTGCATCTGTTGACTTGATATTATGTTTTTTGGTTTTTTTATTCTTTTTATGTGGTGAATCACATTTATTGATTTGCATATTTTGAATCAAGCCTTGTATGGCAGGAATAAAGCATACTTGATTATGGCAAATTAACTTTTGGTGTGCTCCTGGGTTCAGCTTGCAAGTATTTTGCTGAGAATTTCTGTGCCTGTGTTTATGAGCAATATTGGCCTGCAGTTTTCTTTTATCATTGTGTCTCTACCAGATTTTGGTATCAGGCTGATTCTGGATTCATAGAATGAATTAGGGAGAAACCCCTCCCTGTTTTTTTTTTTGGAAGTTTCAGTAGGATTGGTATCAGTTCTTTGTACATCTGTTAGAATTTGTCTGTGAATCATCTGGTCCAGGGCTCTTTTTGATTGGTAGTTTGTTTTGTTTTGTTTAAATTACTGATTGAATTTCTGAACTTGTTACTGGTCTGTTCAGGTTTTCAGTTTCTTATTGATTGATCCTTGGAGGAGGGTGTGTGTGTTTCCAAGAATTTATCCATTTCCTCTAGATTTTCTAGTCTGTGTGCATAGATCTAGATGTTCATAATAATCTCTGAGGATCTTTTGTATTTCTGTGGGATTGGTTGTATTGTCATCTTTGTCATTTCTGAGTGCACTTATTTTGAAGTTCTCTTTTTTTTTTCTTTGTTAATCTTGCTAGTGGTTTATCAATCTTGTTTATTCTTTTGGAGAACCAGCTCTTGGTTTTATTGATCTTTTGTATGGACTTTTGGGTCTCAATTTCATTCAGTTCTTCTCTGATTTTAGTTTTTTCTTCTAGCTTTGGGATTAGATTGTTCTTTTCTTGTAGTTCTTCTACATAGGATGTTAGGTCATTAATTTGAAATATTTCTAACCTCTTGATGAAGGCATTTAGTACTATAAATTTTCCTCTCTACATTGCTTTAGCTGCATCCAAATATTTTGATAAGTTGTATCTCTATTTTCATTAATATCAAAGAATTTTTTTCATTCCTGCCTTAATTTCTTTGTTTATCCAAGGGTTATTCAGAAGCAAGTTGTTTAATTTTTATGTCTTTGTGTAGTTTTGAGAGATCTTCTTGATATGGATTTTTATTTTTACTCACAGTGGTCCAAGAGTATGCTTGGTGTGATTTCAATTTTTTTTTTAATTTATTGAGACTTGCTTTAGAGCCAAGCATATGGTCTGTCCTAAAACATGTTCCCTGTACAGATGAGAAATTTGTATATTCAGTGGTTGTTGGATGTAGTACTCTGTGTGTGTGTATCCAGTTGATCAAGTGTAGAATTTAAGTCCAGAATTTCATTGTTAGTTTTCTGCCTCCATGATCTGTCTAATGGTGTGAGTGGGGTGTTGAAATCCCCCACTATTACTGTGTGGCTAAGTCTTGTCATAAGTCAAGAATAATTTGTTTTATGAATCTGGGTGCTCCAATGTTGGGTGTGTGTATGCTTAAGTAATTTAAAACAAATCTCAGAAACTAATTTGCATCTCTTAAAATGAACATTGTAGAGCCACAGGGATATACCACATCTAAGAAAATTAACAGTAATTCCTTGGTGTAATCAAATTGCTAGTTCATGTTCAAATTTCTTAGAATGACTAACCCAAAAAAGGTGTTTTTTGAGGCACATCAGGAATTTGGTAAGTTTTAACTTGACAAATATTGCTAAAACTTAGCATGCTTTTCATTTATAGGAGTAAGATTTTTTATTTATGTATTTATTTATTTAAAGATGGGGTTTCACCATGTTGGTCAGGCTGGTTTTGAACTCCCGACCTCAGGTGACCCGCCCGCCTTGGCCTCCAAAGTGCTTGGATTACAGGCGTGAGCCACTACGCCTGGCCAGGAGTAAGATTTTAATTTGTTATATATATGAAGATCTTAAAATTTAAGCCATTAGCTAAATAAACTATTGCAGAGATTTTGTATTCTAGCAGCTGTTTAATTTAGTAATGAATAAGACAAGAATCATACATTCATTAATTTTTCTGTATGTTGGCACTTGACTGAGTAAAATTTGAAAATGCAGCAGATTATGGGGTTTATTTATTACATACTTTAACAAAAATTCATTGACAGGCCAAACTTGGTATATAATCGTGAACAGGCCGGACATGATGCTTGGATTCAGGAGAGCTTACAATTTTATTTTAGTGTGCTTATAGATAAGAAATAAAAGAATTGTTTATGAAACAGTTTAGTTTGGAGCAACAGTTTAGCATTATTACTTAAATTCTTAACTATGTTAAGAATGTATACTATGCTTTTAAGGACTTCAGAAATGTAGATTGAATGTGAAATGGCAAAAATAACTATCAAAGTTTATTTATAATATGGACCTGATATGTAGGCACTTATCCATAGTTACGTGACAATACTCAAGTTAAAATGTAATTCATATTAGAGCTCTATTGTAGTGTTGATGTATAGCCTTGGCCATTGTGAATTTATCCTATATTATATTTTCTTCATTTAAAAAAAAATCAAAACTTTATTCTTAACATTATGTTAACAGAAGCGGCATCTCTACATGGAAGATATGTGATTGGTTTTTAGTCTCTTTCATAAAATACTGACAATCTTTTTTATTTTTTTCATTCCTGAAAGCCATTTTAGCTTGATTTTGGGGAAGAAGGGGTTTCATTATTGCTTTTTTAAAGCTTGGATTGTTTTTTAAGGCTTTGGATTGAATGTAGTCTTGGATTTTTTTAAATGGCTAATAAACCCTAATCATACTGACATTTATATGAAAACGTTGTGCATTCTGAGGCAGAAATAAATTCTTAGGAAGACCTAAACAAGATCTTAGTTCGGAGATACTAGTTATTTAAATTGTGGTTAGTTACATTTAAACATTTTGACTAATATAAAAAATTTTAAAGATACCTCTAGTTGGGCCGTCTGACATGCTACATTCATTTTCTTCCTATTAATTACACTGAATCAATGATTTTTAAAGAAAAAATTCCAATTTTAAAGCTTCTTAGGCATGAGAGATGAAGCCTAGCAAGAAAGGATGACATAGCCAAAGAAATGAAGGTGTGAAAAACTCACAGCCCTGGTGATTTTTTTGCTTTTCTTAGTTTCTTATATTCAAAAACATTATTTATAATAAATTTACTTCAAAGCCTTTTACTTCCTCTCAAAAATGGAAATTTCATTAACTTCTTTCAGAAAGAGGAATAAAGAGGCCAGGTTTGGTTGCTCACACCTGTAATCCTAGCACTTTGGGGGACCAAGACAGGCAGATCACTTGAGGCCAGGAGTTCAAGACCCGCCTGGCTAGCACGTTGAATCCCCATCTCTACTAAAAATACAAAAATTAGCCAGGTGTGGTGGTGCATGCCTATAATCCCAGCTACTTGGGAGGCTGAGACAGGAGAATCACTTGAACCTTGGAGACGGAGGTTGCAGTGAGCTGAGATCACTGCACTAGGCAACAGAGTAAGACTGTCTCAAACAAAAAGGCCTGTTAAACAAGTGTTTGAGAAGACAGATAATGTTGAATTTGGTGCATTATTTGTTACTTTGTAAAACAGATAATTATTCTTACTGTAAAATTGTATGACATAGTGTTGGTCACTTATTGCAGTAATAATCGCACTGAGAAAAAAGGCCAAACCAGAAATGTGTTTTTCTTCCTTTGCTTATTTGGAGTTAAGACCATACACATCAGTCCACAAGGTGGCAGCATTTGTTTACTTTGACACTATCTCAACTGTTAAACAATAGACCAGGTATGGAATTGGCGACCTATTGTGAAGTTCACTCTCGTAGGCAGAAGATGGTCCTAGATTAGCAGTGGCAAGTAATAGGAAAGAAGACAGTTATTGGATTCTTTTTACACTTAGCAATAATAGCATATTTTGCATTTTTTCTTCTATTAGGTGTTCTGTGTCCACCAGAGAGGAATAGTTTGAAACAGTATAATTTAAACTTTCTTAATATACTTAGTAGTGATGGTTGTCTTTTGAATTCCTAGTTTGAATTTTGTACAACTAGATTGTTATGGTCAAAATTGTTATACAGTCTACCTCTAGAGTTTATTTCAGTATTTTTACTTATGTTTGCTCAAACTGTTGGAACGGAGTTGTATAAAGCATTAGTAAATTCCTAAGAAGAAAATAGTTATATATAGCGGCATTCATTGATGCTAGAACAGTCTTTACATTGGTAATGTGGAATATGTTACTTACTCTTTTTTAGGCAACATCATAAATACTGTACATGAATTCCCTAATTCATTTAATCCTTGTTTCAACCCTGTGTAGCAAGGTATCGCTATTAATCTCATTTTACTGCTGAAAAAACTGAGATCGAAATTTTGTAACTTGCCCAAGATAAACATAATGCTAGTAACAGACAGAACCGAGATTTGGACCCAGGCATACCTGAATTCTAGTGCTCTTTTGTTTACTTAAGGATCTTTGGAAACCTTGTAAAGTTTCCAGAAAACACTTTTCCTTTGAGGCACCCAGAAGAAAAAGAGGACTTAATTCTTTTGAGGTTCTGACACTGTGTATCCCTATTTCTGTAAGGAGGTCAAAATAATGAAAATTTTTTGATACTAATTTTTTTTACATATACTGCACCTTAGATGTCACTTTTTACCATAGTTTGAAACTATTCAAATTAAACTTTATGGTTCTGCAATAGTTACAAGGATCCTTTTTGCTAAGTCTTAATTTATAATGACAGCAAATGCAGATCCAGATTTAGGGTAACTTTTAATATGTTTCTTATTGAAGATTGCTTATGAGCTTTAAATTTATATTTAAAAAGAGATCTCTGGGTAATTATTGACTTGTTTTCTAAGGAATAGGTATGATTTTTAAGACTGCCAGTGTGCTTTCTCTTTTTGTCAGAAGATACAGAGACTTTTCACTGGTACAGAGTGAAACCATATGAAATAATTTTACACATATCCACAAAACAAGTGTTAATTAGGTTAGCATTTAAGATTTTAGTAGATTTGTGAAGGTTTGTCATAAATCAGTGTTTGGTATCTAAGAGATAAAGGTAGAACTAATGTCTAGAAGCCACATTTTAAGGTTAATGTAAGGAAGATCTTGTAGTCAGCAGTGTGCTGAGGTAGAATAAGCTTCCTCAGGAGGCAGTTGCCATATATCCTTATGACTTTTTAAAATCAAATTCTAGCCTTTTTATTTAGAAAATCTTTTGGTGATCCTAAGATCAGTTAGATATTCACATATATTTGTCTATAATATTTTTATGCTTTTTCCCCCCAAAATTATACCCTATTCATGTTAAACAGTTTAAGTGCTGAGAATATAAGAGTGATGTACATGGTAGTGACAACACAGACCTTTAAGTGAGTGTACTAGGCTGTTCTTGCCTTGCTATAAAGAAATACCCGAGACTGGGTAATTTATAAAGATAGGAGGTTTAATTGGCTCACAGTTCTACAGTCTTCATAGGAAACACGGTGCTGGCATCTGCTCAGCTTCTAGGGAGGCCGTGTCATTACAGTGGAAGGTGAAGGGGGAGCAGGCAAGTCAAATGGCTAAAAGAGGAGCAAGTGAGAGAGAGTGAGGAGGGAGGTACTACACATTTTTAAAATGACCAGATCTTGCAAGAACTATCATGAAGATAGCACCAAGCCATGAGGGATTCATCCTCATTATCCAGACCCGTCCCATCAGGCCCCACTTCCAGCATTAGGGATTACGGTTCAGTATGAGGTTTGGGCAGGTACAAATACTCAAACTATATCAGTCAGGATATAGAATAAAGTGTTTTAAGTGCTATGAAGGTATTTACAGTGTACAATCTGGAGAAGAATTGGACAGAAGCAAGGGTAGTCAGGCATGGTAGCTCATGCCTATAATACCACTGCTCTGAGAGGCAGAGGTGGGAAGATTGCTTGAGGCCGGGAGTTCAAAACCAGCCCGGGAAACATAGCAAGACCCCATCTTTACAAAAATGAAAATGTAAAAAATTAGCCAGTCAAAAAAAATTAGCCAGGCATGTAGTGTGCACCTGTAGTCCTAATCAGGAGAGTGAGGTGGAAGGATTTCTTGAGCCCAGGAGTTGAAGGTGAGCTATGATGGCTCTGCTGCACTCCCAACACAGATGACAGAGTTTTGTGGGGGTTTTTTTGTTTTGTTTTTTTAAACAGAGTACTTGACTTTTAAGATAGGATGCACTAACATATTTACTTTTATTGCTTCATTATGTACAAAACCATGTATTACATGTATTATAATTTGTTCGTGTTTTTTTTTTTCTTCTTGAGATGAGGTATCACCCTGTTGCTCAGGCTGGAGTGCAATGGCGCAATCCTGACTTACTCCAGCCTCGACCTCCCGGGCTCGAGTGATCCTCCCAACCTCAGCCCCCTAAGTAGTTGGGACTATAGGCATTGCCCCCACACCTGGCTAATTTTTGTATTTTTTGTAGAGACAGCAGGATCTCGCCATGTTGCCCAGGCCAGTCTCAAACTTCTGGCCCCAATTGATCCACCTGCCTTGGCCTCCCAAAGTCAATTACAGTTATGTAATTTCTTGCAGAAGTTTGCGTGGAGGTAGTAATTCTAAAGGCTGGGCTGTTGTTGCACTTAGCAGGTTTAAGAGGAAGGTATTTCGCGTTTCCTCTGAACAAAACATGAAGAAAAATAAGGGAATATAATTATTCACATATCTTCAATTATTTAGGCAATCTCTAGAGGAGAAGGCCTTCATAAACCTTTAGAGTGCAGCTCATAATTTAAAACAAGCATCAGTTCGAATGAATAAGTTTCATTCATTCAAAGTTTCATGCAGTTTGGAAAAAAAATGTGCTTTTATCTCTTAGTTATCTGGCTTAACTGGAAATAGGCTCAGTTAATCTTATTTAAATAAGATGAAATGAGAACTTCTTTGAAATAATTCTGCATTTTATGTGGCATGTTGTAAATACTAAGTAAATGTTAGGCGTCCTTACCCTTTCAGACTTACCAACCTGTTTTTAGGACAGTGCTTCATAATCATCTGGAGATCTTGTTAACACACAGATTGCTGTGCTCCACTCTCAGAGTTTCTGTAGTCTGTGCTATGTCTAAGAATGTGCATTTCTAGCATTTCCCAGGATTATACTGATGCTGCTAATCTGCAACCACACTTTCAGAACCATTGCCTTAGGTTAAGAGCTTTAAAAAGAAAGAAAAAATGGAGGAAGGGAGGGAGAGAAGAAACAAAGAAGGGAGTAAGACAAGGAAGGGGAAGGAAGGAAGACATAAGAAATATTTACATTTTTAATTCTTTAGGAAAATATTATAATTACTTTTTGATGGACTTTATGGAGCAGTTTTAGGTTCACAGTACAGAGATTTCCTACACATCTCCCACTCATACATAGCATCACCCATTACCAGCGTTCCGCACCAGAGTGGTACATTTTGAAATGGGAAAAGTTCCCTTATCCCCCTTGCAGGGGCATGCAATGGGGGTGTGGCTTGTTTCTTTGGTGCCCCACTGCTCAGAGGGTTTTCAACCCTGGGGTAGCAGGAAAGACAGGCAGGTCGTGGGAGCATGGGCTCTGGCCCCACAGTGGTATATAGAGGTAAATAATTAAAGCTCCTGAAGCCCCATGTGGCCTGTGTTATAGTGTACTGTTTTAGTTTTGCCATCTGTAGGCAGCAAAGATTTCCATAGATATGTCCTGGAAATGGTATTATCTCCATTAGTCTTTAAAAATAATTTAAAAATATATATATCCCTATTTATGTAAATGAAATATAACTTTTTTGGGTAATTTTTCAATTTTCTGGAATTGTAAGTTTTGGATTTTTTTTTTTTTTTTTTTTTTTTTTTTTTTNCCAATATAGATATCCAATTGTTCCAAGCATCATTTGATCAAAAGATAATCTTTTCCTGTTGTCCTTTTTGTTTAAAATTAATTGACTATATATATATATATGCTAGTCTACTTCTTAGCTGTCTGTTCTATTTATCTATATGTCTGCTCTTAGGCCAGTATTGTACTGTCATGATTACTGTAGTTTTATAATGAGGCTTGAAATTAGGTAATACAAGTTCTCCATCTTTATTACTCTTTTCAAAAGTTTTACTGGCTAGTATAAATCTTTTACCTTTCCATATGCAGTTTAGAACAAGAGCTCTTCCTTTTTTCTTGCTGTAATGGTTTGAAGGGATTTATCTGGTAAAATTCACATTTTCTCTTATATTTTTCTTCAGTGTCTTTTTACTAATGTGGAGCAAAAATTTACAGTTTAGAAGAAAATTTCATCATCTCTCTGTCACCCAGGCTGGAGTGCAATGTCTCTCGATCTCGGCTCACTGCAACCTCTGCCTCCCAGGTTCAAGCAGTTCTCCTATCTCAGCCTCCTGAGTACCTGCTGGGATTACAGCTGCCCACCACCACGCCCAGCTAATCTTTGCATTTTTAGTAGAGATGGGGTTTCACCATGTTGGCCAGGCTGGTCTTGAACTGACCTCAGGCGATCCTCCTGCCTCAGCCTCCCAAAGACTAAAAACATTTTAAAGAGGACAAGATGTCATAGAAGCTTTGGGGACAACAATATATTTTGTTTTTCAGCCCTCATTATTTTCTCTAATAGATTTTGTTCCAAATATGCAAACGTTGATATTCAGTATATTGATCTTAAAAGGCCTCAAGATGCATCTTTAATTTTAAGTGTTTTAAGGAGAAAGACATTTTATCACAAGATAAACACTTAATAGTCACAAAAGTGATTCAGAATATAGTTTATCAGGTAGTGTATGTATTTGTTTTAGCTATTCAATGATAGTCAGAGGGAACAGGAAAGTAAATTTTTCTCAAGTAGTTGTTTAAAAGCAAGATTTTGAGGTATTATGGAATTCAAACAAAACGAGTCACCTAATAAAAATTATAGAATAAGTGTATGCATAGACTTTAAAATGGGACTTCAATTTAGTGCCTGTGTATGAAAGCAAGTGTGTCCATGAATTTGGATTTAGGTTAACAATTATCTAACAGGTTGCTATAAAAAAAAAAAAAACATTTTCAGATCAGCAAACTAATACCTGTGAGCCAGATTTCAACTCATTGCCTGATTTTGTTAGGAACTAAGAATATTTTTTACATTTGCAAAAGTTGAAAAAAAATGCAAAGGATATTTTGTGACATGTGAACATTCAGATTCTAGTGTTTATAAAGTTTTGTTGGAACCACTGACACTGAATGTTTTATGTTCCGACATAAAATTAATAGATATTGCAATTCCCTAACTTCAAATCTTTAAAAATTATGGTGTCTGAATTCTAATATAAAGGAGAAATAAAAGGAAAATAAAATGAGTTGATTTTAATTTATAAATACTTGGCTATTCTGTGTGGTTAAAATAAGGAGATGATCAAAGAATAATTTTAATGATTCACTTGTTTTATTGCCATGCAAAGATAATTTTTTTCTTAGGTTCACAATGCTTAAGAGGGAGAGAATAATGTGGACAAGTTTCACACAGAATACACTTGATAGATGAGTTACATTAACCACATAGCGAGTGAGCTCCTAGATTATTAAAGTCTGATTACTCAATTAGGATGGAAGCAGGCCTCTGTGGAAAGTAAAGTTTAATTAAATGTTAAAGTATGCTTTTGTGTGAGTACAGCCGAGATCTGCAACTACCTGTAAGGTCCCTTGACGTTAGAAAGCAAGGCTTCAAAGCTCCAAAGCTTTGTCACAGCCTGTGCATTCAGTTTTCTGAGAAGTGGCTGACAGAGTGAAACTTGACACAGCCTAAGCTCTCAAAGTGTTCGTCAAACTCTTAGGTTTATATATGTTTGAAGTCCAGTAGTTGAGGTCAGTAACTCACATATGGGATCTGAGGAGGTGTGTTATCACATTTCAGAGGTGGTGAGACATTCCAAGTTCACATCTGGGATCCGATAAGGGGTCACATTCTTGAAGTGGTGAGGGAATACACTCCAAGTTCTTATTATGGCAAAGCGTATAATTCATGTAGCAAACTATGTAAGTGTTTAGAATCATTTCAGAGCTACATAGCAGGGACAATATAATTGAGTAATAAGATTCTTACACCTATTTAAAATTAGTAAGTTTGGAATGTTCAGTAAATACTAGAAATGCAGAGGTAGCTTGTCTATGTAAAATGGATTTCATTTCTTTTTCTTTTTCTTTTTTTTTTTTTTTTTTTTTTTTTTTTTTTTTTTTTTTTTTTTTTTAGATGGAGTTTTGCTCTGTCACTCAGGCTAGAGTACAGTGCCAAGATCTTGGCTTATTGCAACTTCCACCTCCTGGGTTCAAGCAGTTCTTCTGTCTCAGCTTCCCAAGTAGCTGGCACTACAGGTGCCTGCCATCACGCCTGGCTAATTTTTGTATTTTTAGTAGAGGCAGGATTTCACCATGTTGGTCAGGCTGGTCTCAAACTTTTGACCTCGTGATCTGCCCAGCTCAGCCTCCCAAAGTGCTGGGATTACAGGCAGGAGCCACTGTGCCCAGCCTAAAGAATTGTAAAGTTTTCAAACTTTACATTGGGTTTGTTTTTATGCAAGGAAGCTCATTTTGATTGAGAAATGTAAGGGCTCTTTTAAAATCAGCAAACTGTGGCCCGTGGGCCAAATTTGGCCCATCAGCTATTGATGGTTTTTGCACTTTTAGTTGGTTGAAAAAGATTTGTTTAGGCTCTAAAGATGTACTACTATACTTGATTAAATCTCTATCATATTTTCTGATTAAGTGTGTCTGTGAAAGAAAGTGGCTTTTGTCAGATTTTCTGATCTATTTGTGATGAATAGCTATTTAATGTTTTATCATTACTTGCTTAACAGTAATAACGTATCACTTGGCCCGTTATATAGGAGCCACTCCATCACTGATGTAATGATAGCTACAGATTTTATTTACATAATAAGAAATTCTGGTATGTACAGCAGAAAGTTTCCTATTTGTGTATTTTTACAATTATTTATCGAACAAAGCCAAAAAAAAAAAAAAGAAATACCCTGAAATAAGACAGAAGCTAACCTATGGTTAGGGGACTTAGCTATAACATACTAACATTGAAACAGGGCTGTTTTCTACCACTAATGTTTATGTTCACATTCTCTCTCCTCCTCTTCCCTTTTCCCTACTCACATCAATAGGTGAGTTTGTTGATAACTTCAGAAGTTATAAAACTTGATGCTTTGATCTGTGCTTGAGAGAGATTAATTTGCAGTATTATTTACATAATTTAAGACATATAAAATCACAACTTGGATCGTTTTAAAAATCACCTTTACTGAAGTATAATTTACATGCAATAAAGCATAAAGTTTGAATTTTGATAATTGTGTTAATGGCAGTCAAAATATAAAACATTTTCAAAAATTTTCTCTTCCGCCACTTGCAGTTAATTCCACCCCTCCTTCAAACTCCTGCCATAGGCAACTCTTTCTCTCCTTTCTGTTACTATAAAATAATTCAGCCATTTAAAAATTTCTTATAAATGGAGCCATACAGTATATATTCTTGTGTGTCTAGCTCATTTTGCTCAGCTTGTTTTTGAGATTCATTCATGTTGATGTCCATATTAGTAATTTGTTTATTTACTTATTATTGAGTAGTATCTTATTGTCTAAATATTCTGCAGTTTATTCATTTGAATAAAAATACAATTTGTTTATTCATTTGAATAAACTTGTTTGAGTTTTTTGTTTGTTACTATTATGAATAAAGGTGTGAATATTCATGTACAAGTCATTTTGGATATTAATGTTTATATTTATTTATTTGGGTAAATACCTGGAATTGGAATTGTTGTGCTGTAGGAAGTGTTTAACATTTTAAGAAACTGCCAAAATTATTTTTAAAGTGGTTGGATTTTTAAAGTCCAACTGGTTACCACCCCAGTCAGCAGTTAAAAAAATTCCAGTTGCTCCAAATCTTCTGTAACTCTTGGCATTGTTTTTCTTTTTAATATCAGACATTTTAATATTGGGTATGTAATGGCATTTTCTTGTTATTTTTCTATGCTTTTTTCTTATTACTAGTGGTGTTTAATGCACTTACTAATCATTTGTATGTCTTTTGTGAATTGTCTATTCAAATCTTTTGCTCAGTATTTTAAAATCAGGTCTTTCTCCTATTTAGTGATGAGAATTCCTTTTATTTTAGGGATATGAGTTTTCTGTCCTGTAAAAATGTTTCTGCCCCTAAGATTTTTCTTCTATATTTTCTTCTATCATTGTAATAATGTTACCTTTTACTTACAGACTTATAATCTATTTCAGGTTACTTACTTTTTGTTTAGATTGTGAGGTAATGGTTGAAGTTTATTTTTTTCCTCCCAATATAGATATCCAATTGTTCCAAGCATCATTTGATCAAAAGATAATCTTTTCCTGTTGTCCTTTTTGTTTAAAATTAATTGACTATATATATATATATGCTAGTCTACTTCTTAGCTGTCTGTTCTATTTATCTATATGTCTGCTCTTAGGCCAGTATTGTACTGTCATGATTACTGTAGTTTTATAATGAGGCTTGAAATTAGGTAATACAAGTTCTCCATCTTTATTACTCTTTTCAAAAGTTTTACTGGCTAGTATAAATCTTTTACCTTTCCATATGCAGTTTAGAACAAGAGCTCTTCCTTTTTTCTTGCTGTAATGGTTTGAAGGGATTTATCTGGTAAAATTCACATTTTCTCTTATATTTTTCTTCAGTGTCTTTTTACTAATGTGGAGCAAAAATTTACAGTTTAGAAGAAAATTTCATCATCTCTCTGTCACCCAGGCTGGAGTGCAATGTCTCTCGATCTCGGCTCACTGCAACCTCTGCCTCCCAGGTTCAAGCAGTTCTCCTATCTCAGCCTCCTGAGTACCTGCTGGGATTACAGCTGCCCACCACCACGCCCAGCTAATCTTTGCATTTTTAGTAGAGATGGGGTTTCACCATGTTGGCCAGGCTGGTCTTGAACTGACCTCAGGCGATCCTCCTGCCTCAGCCTCCCAAAGACTAAAAACATTTTAAAGAGGACAAGATGTCATAGAAGCTTTGGGGACAACAATATATTTTGTTTTTCAGCCCTCATTATTTTCTCTAATAGATTTTGTTCCAAATATGCAAACGTTGATATTCAGTATATTGATCTTAAAAGGCCTCAAGATGCATCTTTAATTTTAAGTGTTTTAAGGAGAAAGACATTTTATCACAAGATAAACACTTAATAGTCACAAAAGTGATTCAGAATATAGTTTATCAGGTAGTGTATGTATTTGTTTTAGCTATTCAATGATAGTCAGAGGGAACAGGAAAGTAAATTTTTCTCAAGTAGTTGTTTAAAAGCAAGATTTTGAGGTATTATGGAATTCAAACAAAACGAGTCACCTAATAAAAATTATAGAATAAGTGTATGCATAGACTTTAAAATGGGACTTCAATTTAGTGCCTGTGTATGAAAGCAAGTGTGTCCATGAATTTGGATTTAGGTTAACAATTATCTAACAGGTTGCTATAAAAAAAAAAAAAACATTTTCAGATCAGCAAACTAATACCTGTGAGCCAGATTTCAACTCATTGCCTGATTTTGTTAGGAACTAAGAATATTTTTTACATTTGCAAAAGTTGAAAAAAAATGCAAAGGATATTTTGTGACATGTGAACATTCAGATTCTAGTGTTTATAAAGTTTTGTTGGAACCACTGACACTGAATGTTTTATGTTCCGACATAAAATTAATAGATATTGCAATTCCCTAACTTCAAATCTTTAAAAATTATGGTGTCTGAATTCTAATATAAAGGAGAAATAAAAGGAAAATAAAATGAGTTGATTTTAATTTATAAATACTTGGCTATTCTGTGTGGTTAAAATAAGGAGATGATCAAAGAATAATTTTAATGATTCACTTGTTTTATTGCCATGCAAAGATAATTTTTTTCTTAGGTTCACAATGCTTAAGAGGGAGAGAATAATGTGGACAAGTTTCACACAGAATACACTTGATAGATGAGTTACATTAACCACATAGCGAGTGAGCTCCTAGATTATTAAAGTCTGATTACTCAATTAGGATGGAAGCAGGCCTCTGTGGAAAGTAAAGTTTAATTAAATGTTAAAGTATGCTTTTGTGTGAGTACAGCCGAGATCTGCAACTACCTGTAAGGTCCCTTGACGTTAGAAAGCAAGGCTTCAAAGCTCCAAAGCTTTGTCACAGCCTGTGCATTCAGTTTTCTGAGAAGTGGCTGACAGAGTGAAACTTGACACAGCCTAAGCTCTCAAAGTGTTCGTCAAACTCTTAGGTTTATATATGTTTGAAGTCCAGTAGTTGAGGTCAGTAACTCACATATGGGATCTGAGGAGGTGTGTTATCACATTTCAGAGGTGGTGAGACATTCCAAGTTCACATCTGGGATCCGATAAGGGGTCACATTCTTGAAGTGGTGAGGGAATACACTCCAAGTTCTTATTATGGCAAAGCGTATAATTCATGTAGCAAACTATGTAAGTGTTTAGAATCATTTCAGAGCTACATAGCAGGGACAATATAATTGAGTAATAAGATTCTTACACCTATTTAAAATTAGTAAGTTTGGAATGTTCAGTAAATACTAGAAATGCAGAGGTAGCTTGTCTATGTAAAATGGATTTCATTTCTTTTTCTTTTTCTTTTTTTTTTTTTTTTTTTTTTTGAGTTGGAATCTTGTTCTGTCCCCAGGGCTGGAGTACAGTGGCACAATCTTGGCCCACCACAACCTCCACCTCTCAGGTTCAAGAGATTCTCCTGCCTCAGCCTCCCTAGTAGATGGAATTACAGTCACCCACCACCACGCCATGCTAACTTTTTTGTATTTTTAGTAGAGACAGGGTTTCACCATGTTGGCCACCCCAGTCTCGAACTCCTGACCTTAGGTGGTCCACCTGCTTCAGCTTCCCATGGTGAGATTACAGGCGTGAGCCAGTGCACCCAGCCAGTGGATTTCATTTCTACTCTCACTTAATTATAGGATTTTCATTTGCACAAGGATGAGAAGTATAAATATTTTTGAAGGTATAATGTAGATTAAGAGACAATCAATATAATCAGTAGAATTAGAAGAGTAAGGGCAAAAATAACTTTGTCCCTTAACTAAAGTAGAGACTTAGTAGATACATTGAATCCTTTACTTCTTTCTGTAGTAATTAGTAAAGAAACTATGTAGTCACTAGACAGAAATACTACAATTCCCATTTAGGAGGATAACCCATAAAATGAAAGAAATCAGGTGGTCAAAAACTTTGTTTTAATTAAAAATGCAGTTAAAACAATATATGTCATAAAATAAGATGACAGATATAAAAGTAAACATGTTAATAAATTTAAACTTTCTATCAATAAGAAAATATTTTTATAGTGGCATATAATATAAACCACAAATCTGTTCTTGTATAGAAGAGTTCTTAAAACTTTGAACTGTGAAAGTTAAAAGTACGGGTTAATTCAGGCTAGAAAGCATTAAGTCAGTCTCTCTCTCTCTGTCTCTCTCTCGGCATTAAATCAGTCTCTCTCTCTCTCTCACACACACGCACACACACACACACACACACACACACACCCCCCTTCATAATGATCGAGGTTCAGTCTATACTGAAGTTTAAGTGTAATTATGAATATCTTTATGCATTAAAAAATCCCTGTTAACTGTAAAGCAAAATAAACACATCTAGTGGTATGAGACTTTAAATCAGATCAGATCTTAGTCCATGACAGATTAAGTGTTCAAAAATTAAATATTAATAAAACTGTAGAAGGCCTAAATAACATAATTAACAAGCTAGAAGACATATACAAACATTTATAAAGATATACCTTCTTTTACATTGTCCATGGAACATCAGAAAATGTAAAGAATCTAGATCATATACCAAATCTCAAATTACAGAAAATAGAAATTAAGATTTTCTGATTACAATACAGCAAGATCAAACATTTATTACAAATGTAGAAAACAGGAAAAATATACCACACGGAAATTTAATAGCTATTTTGGCAACTGTAGGATCAAAATGGAAATCAAACCAGTGTGATGAAATTTCTGTGTATTAAAACCTATTAGACATAGCTAAAAGTGCCCAGAATAAAATTCCTTACTCTAAAGGAATTAACTGAACATACTGGTAAAGAAGACATAAAACAAGTTAATTAAACATCTAAACAAAGAAATTAGAGAAAGAACAAACTAAACCTAAATAAAATGGAAGGAAATTAAATAAACATAAAAATAAGAATATATTATGAAAAAACAATTACTAAATTCATTAGCTTTTAAGAATAAAAGATGAAAATTGTTAATCAAGTAAAACTGGAAGAAATTACTAGATGTTTGGCAGGGCATTCAGAAACTTAAATTTGGACAGGTTAACAACGCCTATTAGATTAAAAATTGGAGCTGTCGAGTAGGCATGACGCAGTAGTATAGAGAGAAGTCTGGTTTGGGAGACAAACACTTAATAATTATCAGTGTACTGTATAGATTGAAAGCCATGAGACTATATGAGATCACCAGAGAAATCCAGGAAGATAAAAAGAAGGTGAAGTACAAGAACTTAGCTTAGCTTTGGGATGGTTTATTTTATTTTTATTTTTATTTTTATTTTATTTTATTTTATTTTATTTTTGAGATGGAGTTTCACTCTTGTTGCCCAGGCTAGAGTACAGTGGCGTGATCTCGGCTCACTGCAACCTCTGCCTCCCTGGTTCAGCTGATTCTCCTGCCTCAGCCTCCCGAGTAGCTGGAATTACAGGCACCACACCCGGCTTATTTTTTTGTTTTTGTTGTTGTTTTTGTTTTTGTTTTTGAGATGGAGTCTTGTTCTGTTGCCAGGCTGGAGTGCAGTGGTGTGATCTCGGCTTACTGCAACCTCCGTCTTCTAAGTTCAGGCAATTCCCCTGCCTCAGCCTCCTGAGTAGGTGGGACTACAGGCGTGTGCACCACCATGCCTGGCTAATTTTTTTTGTATTTTTTTTTTTTTTCTTATTTTTAAGATAGGGTTTCACCATGATGGCCAGGCTGGTCTTGAACTCCTGACCTCAGGTGATCCACCCACCTCGGCCTCCCAAAGTGCTAGGATTACAGGCGTGAGTCAAAGCGCCCGGCCAATTTTTTATATTTTTTAGTAGATACAGGGTTTCGCCATGGCCAGGATGGTCTTGATTTCCTGACCTAATGATGTGCCTGCCTCAGCCTCCAAAAGTGCTGGTATTACAGGCGTGAGCCACGGTACCCGGCCAGTTTTTTTGTATTTTCAGTAGAGATGGGGTTTCATCATGTTGACCAGGCTGGTCTCAGACTCCTGACCTCAGGTGATCTACACACTTTGGCCTCCAAAGTGCTGGAATTACAGGCATGAGCCACCATGCCCAGCCTGGGATGCTTCATTACTAAAATGAAGATGAGGAGGAATGACCAAAGTACACTGTGATGGAGTTAAGGTATGCGAAAAATGAGCTCTGTTGTGGAAGAGGGAGTTACCATATTATGTCAGCTATTGTTGACATTCAAGGAAGGTCAGAATTCGGAGTTTAGTTTTCTGTTTAGCAACCTAGAGGTCATTATTGACCTTCATACAGCATTTTAAGTGATGGAGGCAAAAGCTCGATTCCAGTGAGTTAAAGAGAATGAAAGGAGAAATTCTAGAAATTTTTTTTTGTAAAGTTAGGGTATTAGAAAGCAATAGGATAGTAGCTAAAATAGAAATAGGATTATAAGAGGTGTTTTGTTTTGTTTTGTTTTGTTTTGTTTTGTTTTGTTTGTTTTGTTTTGTTGTACTTGAAAAAGAAGAAAACCATTGAAAAGCTTATGGAAAAGATCCAGTATAGATGAAAAAAATTGATACACGAGAGGGGAGGAAAATTTAGGAAACAATCCTTGAGTAGATAAGCAAGGATGAGACTTACTGTACCAGTATATATGTTGGTTAGATCTAGGAGCACATGTGTTCAGAATGACAAGAAAGACTGCAGAATATATCAAAATATATTGATATAATTGCTGATAAGTGGAGGATGTGGTTAGTGGGAGCCTTTGGAAAGTATCCTCTTGTTCTTTTTATATGTTTCAGTAAACTTAAAAGCAGAATAATCTGGCTAGGCACAGTGGCTCATGCCTGTAAACCCAGCACTTTGGGAGGCTGAGACAGACGGATCACCTGAGGTCAGGAGTTCAAGACCCACTCTGGCTAACATGGTGAAACCCCCTCTCTACTAAAAATACAAATATTAGCCAGGCATAAAGGTGCACGCCTGTAGTCCCAGCTACTCAGGAGGCTGAGGCAGGAGAATTGCTGGAACCCGAGAAGTGGAGGTTGTGGTGAGCCAAGATCACGCCCACTGTATCTTAGCCTGGGCGACAGAGCAAGGCACCATTTCAAGGAAAAAAACAAAAAGCATAAAAAACAGAATAATTTGCTGAAAGTGATTATGAAGATATGGGAAATTTGTGAAGAGTAAAAAAAATTATGTAACTTCTTTATATGTGAATAGGAGAGTGAGCGGCTGAGGGAAGTTTCCTATGAAGTTAGTTAAGTGCCTCCTTAAGGATAGTGATCATGAATTTAAAATGTGACCAGAGAACATGGTTGCATGTTTTTTCTCTAACCACGTTCAACTCTGCCAGTTGAAATGTAGAGTGGGTAGAGAAATTTAACTAGGGTTAGTTTTGCCAGAGAGGTAAAGTACAAAAAAAAAAAAAAAGAAAAGAAAATGAAAATAGCAACAGAGTGCAGAGTTGTGTGAGGGAGTTATATTCCCTGGCCATGTAATTTATGTTGGGAAAGAAGAAAGTAAATGCATAACAGAATGAGGAGCAGTGGGTATAGGAGCCATAGATTTTTAGATCACAGTGGCTTTGAAGGATTGTTGGAGAGACAAGCAATCAACTGGAAAGAATGGAAGTGGTTGTCAGAAAGTGTTATGTCATAAGGTAAAGGAGGGAGTGAAGTTATTGGTAATGAAAAAATTTCTACGGTGTGGTCATGGTTGTGTCAAGTGGAAGTGGGCAGAATAAAAGACCTTTGGAGAAGAGGAAGTTAAGAAAACTGATCAAGATGTTAATCATCTCTACATAGTTATTGAAATAATTAACATTTATGAAAGGAATAATTTTTAAGAAACTGACAACTGAAATTTACAATTTCCACGAACTCATGGGTTGGTAGAAGGAGCATCAAGGACACATATTCGGTGGTATATTGTTACAGGAGATTTTGAGCTGGGAGGTTTCAAGGAGAAGAGAGAAAATGACTGGAAGAAGCTATGTATAGTAAGGACACCAACTTTACTTCCAGGCCTGTTTGAACATGGAATGTGGAAAGACTTTGAGGAAGTGGTATTTTCAGGGGAGAGCTGGGTTTCAGTTAGAATGAGAAAGCAAAGGGAAAATTTAGGGAAGAAATTGCAATTATTAGTGGCATTATCTGGGTAGAGAGAGGTTTAGCTTCTACTTAATAGAAAAATGCATGTATTTTTGACCTAGCACGTCATATTCTAGGTGTATTTAAGAATATTCTTGCAAGCTGGGCTCGGTGGATCGTGCTTGTAATTCCAGCTACTCAGGAGGCTGAGGCAGGCGAATAGCTTGAACCCAGAAGGTGAAGATTGCAGTGAGCTGAGGGCGTGCCATTGCACTCCAGCCTGGGAGACAAGAGTGAAACTTTGTCTCAAAAAAAAAAAAATTCTTGCTTATGTGACAATCAACTCAAATAGAAGGGTTTGGTTGTGTTTTGTTTTGTTTTGTTTGCAGCATTGTTTAACAGTAAAAGACTATAAATGAAATGTTCCTAGTTAAATAATTTGATACATCCAGACAGTATAAATCTGTACAGTCATTGAGGACAAAATGAGGTAGCCTTCTTATGTACTAATACGAAATGATGCTCAAAATACTGTTATATGAGGGGGGGAAAAAGCAAGTGCAAATTAGTGTGTATGATGTCACCTCATGTGTTTAATTTAAAAATACATGTATGCACATTTATGCATAAGAAAACTAGTAAGTTGCACAACTTGAAATTATTGGTTGCCTATAGGGAGGGCAGTTGGGTACTTACTTGGCAAGACTGGGAGGGAGACTTGCTTTTTTTCTGTATACTTTTGGAACCATTGCCTACATTCATTTTTTTTTTTTTAATGAAATATGTTCTAAGAAAACATTCAAGCCAGTGTTGAAGGATCTTTAGTAATAGATGGAGTTTGAATTTTAATAGTAGTAAATGAGCAGAATTACATTAATAGAGGTGTATGTGTGGAAATTGATTCTAATTCAGTCTTCAAAATCGATTAGAAAAAGGGAAAGTCAGGAGTAGTCTTGATAAGGAGGCTGCTTCAGTAGCTCAGGTCAGCATTAAAGCAGGCTCAATACATGCTTCTGTGAATTTCTCAAATACAGTCATGCATTGCTTAATGATGGAAATACATTCTGAAAAATGTGTCATTAGAAATTTTGGTTGTTGTGCAAACATCATAGACTATACTTAGACGCCTGGGTGATATAGTATGGCCGCTTGGCTCCTAGACCTCAAACCTACACAGCATGTTACTGTACTGAATGCTGTAGACAGTTGCAAAATAATGGTATTTGTATATCGAAACATAGGGTATACCAGATAGTAACTGGTATACCTTTATAGGTCACTTAACCATGAATGGAGCTTATAGGACTGGAAGTTACTCAGGGTGAGTCAGTGAGTGAGTGGAAAGTGAATGTGAAGACCTAGAATTTTTTTTTTGACTTTTTGTTTTTTTGTAATAACGCTTAGCTAAAAACACACATTGAACAACTATACAAAATATTTTCTTTCTTCATACATTTTTCTGTTTAAAAAATTATTTTATTTTATTTTTACTTTTTAAACTTTTTTGTTAAAAACTAAGACACAAACACATGTATTAGCCTACACTTAGGCCAACATAGGGTCAGGGTCATCAAAATCAACATCATCCTTTCTACATTTGTCCCACTAGAAGGTCTTCAGGGCCAGTAATACACACAAAGCTGTCATCTCCTACGATAACATCTTCTTCTGAAATACCACCTGAAGGACCTGCCTGTGGCTGCTTTACAGTTTTTTTTTTAAATAAGTAGAAGAAATACACTAAAATGATAAATGTGTAGCATAGTAAATACAGAAACCATTAACAGTTTATTATCAGTTATTACATACTGTACATTAATTGTATGTGCTATACTTTTATGTAGCTGGTAGCACAGTAGGTTTGTTTACACCCTCTTCTCCACAAACCTGGGAATAATATTGCACTGCAAGTCACTAGGTGATAGGAATTCAGCTTCCTTATAATTTATGGGAACATTAAGATGTCCTTATATGGCACATGACTGTAATGTGTTTTGTTTTGTTTTTTAATCTTGGTTTTTCATCAACTAGGTTAGAATCTGGCAGATAACTGGCACTGTGGACATTTGATGGCTGAGAATATTCATGGTTCATTCTTTTCTTCAAATAGGCCCCAATAATCATTGCCTCCTGAATTCCTGTATTAATATTTTGTCTTACCATTTGACATTTGCCTATATTGTCTATAATCTCTTCTACTAATTAGAAACCTGATGAGCCTACCGTATTTTTTTATCCCTTTATGATTAACCTGTTGCACAGGCTGAATTATTATGTGTTATTATCACTATATAGTATAATGTATATTATTATTCTGTGTTATTTTTCTTATTTTGCCTGTGTATATGTTATTTGAAGACCAGCTCATTTATTCTAATTGAAATTGCAAGTTTGCATGATGATTGAGAGCATAGACTTTGGAACCAATTACTTAAATTTGAGTTATCTGGTATATCCTTGGACACATTACTTAACATTAATACACCTCAGTTTCTTTACACAGTGGAGATTTGAAACTTGAACAATTTAGGTAAAGTGGTTAAAACAATGCTTGACACATCTTAAGTGTTATGTATGTTATGGAAGTTTTAAGTAGTAGTGTTGATCTGGAAGAAAGCTGAGTAACATCCATTCTTAATTTACTTTACCTGTGTTTGTATTTTTTAGAGATCTGCTCATCAGTTTTCATTAAAATGGCCAATTTCTAAACTTACATTTTGTTTCTTTGAAGTTATAGTTACCTGCTCTCCAAGCACATTATCACGATAATGAATGAGAGTAAGACCTTTGACAACCACTCTTACTTTATATTTTAATTTGATAAATTGGGCTCTGGCATCCAGGAACACTAATCCACCATGGTTGTTAATACTTATAATTGCAAAAAGATATGACGGACAGTGGAAACACTGACAAAATTCTGTGCTTGGGCTTGTTGACAGCTTTCATTGCTTCCTGCCACATTGTACTGGAGGTATGTGTTAATCAGCTGTCCTGTGCGGTTTCTTGCCATGCTACTTAATCACTTGACTAATGACCTTTTTGACAAAGAATACAGCTAGTTTCCTACAGCTGAATTACGTATTTCAGCTGTTAAAATAAATCACTTTCTTTTAACACTTGAAATATTTCAAAGTGTGAAAGAAAAATGCAATTTATATCCCCAGAAACACTATTTTTCAAAAGTATACTTGTATATTTTGAAATTAAAAACAAATTCTGTGAAATTGAATTTGTCATTGCAGTAAATTTTCATAAATCTCGTTTTAATAATTACTGCTGACAGTGGATGGCAGAAATGAATGTTGTGTAACAGTAGTAAGACTTAAAATTTGTTTTTGAATTTAATTGCATAAGCATCATTTCAAGTAATTTACCTTTTATTTAGTCTCAGACTAAGTAGTTACTGTTTAACTTTGGAAGTATTTTTGCTTGGGTTATCAGATTTCATAATAAAAGTAGTTGAATATCATAGTGTTGTATAAAAGATCATCTGTTTTGTATTAGCTCTATAAAGCTCTCTGCACCTGAAAAGTACAGGTATTGATTTGAGTCAGTTCATGATCTGTTTTTAGAATCTCATAATGTTCATGTTTGAGAATATGTATGATTAAATATGTCAGAGAGAGGGAGCAAATGTTTCAGTATCTGAAGTACTTAAATCCTGAGTTTCAGTAATGTGGAAGTACTTCCATTTAAAAAGGTGGGGGGAGGGCAGGGAACCTGTTTTTCTTTCCCCTGTAATCAAAATTTTTTTCAAAATAATACTATTCTTTATACTTTTAATTAATATTTCTATTAAAATCTATTTTTACACTATAAAAGGACCTTTTTAACCCTGAAATATTTTTAAAAACACACTCTACAGGTTCTTGATACCTTAGTATATTAAAAACAAAATATAACCAATATGTAAGAAAATAATAGCAGTGAAATCAAAATAAAAAGTTAACTTTTTAGTATGAGAATTAGGAGTGAGCTAATGTCACCAAATAATAATGTGTTGAACAAAAAGAGCTGTCTTGAATAACACGGTACCAGCAGAAGAAATAATAGACTTATTTAGGTCATTGTATTAATTCTTTCGAGAGCATTTTTACTTATGCGTCAGTTTTCTCCCTGAAATGAATTTAAGCTTATTATTTTGATAGGTTAGCGTTTAAACGTATTATATATGTTAAAACTAATAGTTTAGTAATGGCATACTTTTACTGGCACAACATTGGAATGGTATTGATTTATTAGCTATGTTTATATGTTGGTGGAAAAAAAGTATTTAGTGATAATGTAACTGGTTCACTTGAAGTCTCATCTATAGCAAAACCTCCTAAGTTAAAAACAGGATTTCAGTTTTGAAAATAACTCTGTCCTTTACCAGATAAAGTAATATTTCTCCTTCAGTGACATGAGACAAAGGGTATAAATTGAGTTGGGATGGATGAATAGTTGCCATTGTTATAGTTATGGTGCATTAAAATCCACATGGCAGCAAATAGTACCTGAGGCAGCAGTTCAATTGAGGTTGTACAAATAAATCTGTCTCATTGCTGTAGTATCATACTTTACTGCAGAGAACATTTGCTGAATTGTGCTCCAGTCAGTGACACTTAACTGAATAAAATTCTTTAAAAAATTGGCTGCACACTATGGCTTATGCCTGAAATCTGTACTCCCAGCACTTTGGGAGGCTGAGGTGACAGGATCGCTAGAGCCCAGGAGTTCAAGACCAGCCTGGGCAGTATAGTGAGACCCCATCTCTGAAAAAAAAAATTTTTTTTAATTTTTTTTTTTTTTTTTTTTTTGAGATGGAGTCTCACTCTGTCACCAAGCTGGAGTGCTGGAGTGCAGTGGCACGATCTCTGCTCACTGCAACCTCCGCCTCCCAGGTTCAAGTGATTCTCCTGCCTCAGCCTCTAGAGTAACTGGGACTACAGGCATGCGCCACCACACACAGCTAATTTTTGTATTTTTAGTAGAGACGGGGTTTCACCATGTTGGCCAGGATGGTTTCGATCCTTGACCTCATGGTCTGCCCACCTCAGCCTCCCAAAGTGCAGGGATTACAGATGTGAGCCACTGTGCCCAGTCAATTTTTTTTAAAAAATTATATAAAATTAAGGAAGAGTTTAAAGCTGTAATGAAAAGTGGGCATCTTGGTGTGTGTCTTTAAGGGTAATATTGTTTGTTGTTGTTGTTGTAGTTTTTAAGACAGGTTCTCACTCTATTACCCAGGCTGGAGTGTAGTGGCACAGTCATGGCTTACTATAGCCTCAAATTCCTGGGCTCAAGCAGTCCTCCTGCTTCAGACTCTCAAGTCTCTGGGGACTGCAAGAACACATCGCCATGCCTGGCTAATTTTTTCTTTTCTTCTCTTTTTTTTTTTTTTTTGGTGGAGCAATGGGGTCTCACTATGTTCCTCAGGCTGGTCTTAAACGTCTGGGCTCAAGGGATTCTCCCACCTCAGCCTCCCAAAATACTGGGATTGCAGGCATGAGCTACCTAGCCCAGCCTGAAATGTTCTTAATGTGTCTTTTTCTTACTCACCATCATTGGTTCAGCAAGCTTCTGAATAATAAATCATTAATCATTAACTGTTCTGTGAATGGAAATCACATGTAATCCATTAAGAAAATGGATGTTTGTATTTTTTGTATGTAGGTGTTTATATTTTTATGCATTAATTGAATACTTAACATATGCAGAGCATTAACGAGGCATTTGAGAGAAGAAACACATGAAGACACATTCATACGTATTAGATTTTAAACCTTTAACCTTTACATTTTGAGGGGTTTTTTTGTTTTTTGTTTTTTGTTTTCTGAGATGGAGTCTTGCTCTGTAGCCCAGGCTGGGGTGCCCTGGTGTGATCTCAGCTCACTGCAACCTCCGCCTCCTGGGTCCCAGCTCCAGTTCTCCTGCCTCGGCCTCCTGAGTAGCTGGGATTACTGGCACATGCCACCACGCCCAGCTAATTTTTGTATTTTTAGTAGAGACAGGATTTCACCATGTTGGCCAGGCTGGTCTTGAACTCCTGACCTCGTGTTCTGTCTACCTTGGCCTCCCAAAGTGCTGGGGTTATAGGCATGAGCCACCGTGCCCAGCCTACACTTTGAGTTTTGCATAAGAGCTTTGATCTGTGATGAAGCATGGTAATTATCAGCACCAACACTGAAACCAGATTACCTTGTGTTTCAATACCATCTCAGCCACTTACAAAGTGACTAACTTTGGGCAGTTTACCTCACCTCTAATCCTCATTTTCCCGTCTGTGTAATGTAGATAATAATAATACATATATCACAGGATTGTTATGAGAGCTAAATGAGTTAATACATGCAAAATGTTTTAGTAGTGAATGATTAATGAATATTAGGTATTATTATGTAATTAATTTTAGATCAATGAGAATTCTTATGGCTAAACCTCTAGAAAAGAGGCTTAAATAATATTGAGGAATAATGTATGTGATGATTCATTTCAACTTTTACTACCATTGGGCTAATTAGATTTCCAGCTGGCTGTATAACAACAACTTTGTTTAGGCTCCAAGTTCAGTTCTATGAGAGCAATGATCTTGTACTTGCTTTCATTTAGCTTACTTTGGAGCCTATATAAAAATGATCAGCAAGAGGGGGTGAATTTTATAAGTAATGCTAAAGGAAGGGAGAAGTTTTATTATTTTTTAACCTCTTTGGTGGTATAAGGAGTATGCATTGGGGTTTTATAATTCAGAGAGATATTTGGGGAGGGAATTAGGTATGGATTTGGGAAAAAGTAATGATAATTTAGTGGTTCAGTTATATGTATTCTCTCTTGTCATCACCCAGTTGCTTCAGTAATTCAACTTATATACTAATATATTTTTTTTGAAGTTGAATATTGTGAAATTTTACCATTTCCACAAAATGGCAGGGAAATAACTAGAATGTATGAAAAATGAGTTGATAATTATCTTTTGGCATACTTCTGGTATATCAAATAATTCATGCCATTAAATCTTTTTCACTAAGCTGTGATATGGTTATTAGAGCTGAATGAAAAGTATGTCAGGTTTGTAGGAACAAAAGTACACCTGTGCACAATTGTGTAGATATACACAAATCTCAGACACTTTTAATTTGATATGTGTTGATGACTTCATCTGGATATGAGGCCTAGTACAACTTGAAGGCATTTAAAGTAGATCTCTTATCCTTGTAGAGAGAATTACTTTAGAACTAGAAAATAGTAAATTCTGAAATGTTGTCTTTATAAATGTCACATGGACAAGTAAATAGTCTTATTGAGCAAGGCGTGTACTTTTTCCCCTTAGTATTGAATTTGACCGGGATTGTGACTATTTTGCGATTGCTGGGGTTACAAAGAAGATTAAAGTTTATGAATATGGCACCGTCATCCAGGATGCAGTGGATATTCATTACCCTGAAAATGAAATGACCTGCAATTCCAAAATCAGGTATTTATATTATTTTCCTCTCATGATACAGTATATATGTAACAATTTGCATATGTAATTATCACGAGATTATTTTACCTTGCTATCACACTTTTTTTTTCTTTTTTTTCCGAGATGGAGTCTCGCTCTCTCGCCCAGGCTGGAGTGTAGTGGTGCAATCTTGGCTCACTGCAACCTCTGCCTCCCGGGTTCAAGTGATTCTCTGCCTCCACTTCCAGAGTAGCTGGGATTACCGGCTCCCACCACTATGCCTGGCTAATTTTTTTGTATTTTTAGTAGAGACGGGGTTTCACTATATTGACCAGGCTGGTCTTGAACTCCTGTCCTCATGATCTATTGGCCTCAGCCTCCCAAAGTGCTGGGATACAGGCGTGAGCTACCGTGCCCTCAGCTCCATGACACTTCTTACTCATTCATGGTGAACACTATTTGTACTGTGTACACAGAGTATATATTATTATTTAGATCATCTTTCTTGCAGATATTGCTTGCTTTTTTCTTATGGGGTTAGCCTTTTTTTTTTTTTTTTTTTTTTTTTTTTTTTTAGTTGCCAAATGAAAGCTCTTCTTTCACTTAATCAAATAAAGATCTTCATTGCAGATGATTGTCGGTATTGAATAAGGATTAATGTAGCTTAATATAAAAACACCAGGAATTTTTCCCCTAGCATGGACATATCTCAACATATTAGACTGGTTTCTAGTTTTAATAATTTTTTATAAGAACATTCTGCTTTTCACTGAAGGAATGGTGTTTATGTTTTATGTTTTAGAGATTATACTTCATAAGCAGTGCTTTTCAGACTTAAAATACTGTTAATGTTTACAGGTTCTGCTTGATCTGCTCCCCAAAAAATCTCAGAAGAATCCTAGAATCTGCTTTTTTGTTTGTTTTCTAAACAAGCTTCCCAAGCTGTTCTCATGAGCATTGGCTTTATGAGGAAATTATCTAATAAAAACTTTGTATGTAACTTTGAACATTTTCAAAATAGCCATCCTTGAACCTTTCTTATCTTTTTAAATGACATACATAGTATGTTTGTTATAATCTTTGTATAATTAATTTGTTTTAGTTTTCTTTTTTCTAGTTCATTTATAAAAATACTATCTTGATAATTGGTGAGCTTGCCCATTCATTAGTGGCACTCATCCGTTGAGAACCTATTGTAGTTTATGTCCTAAGTGAAGAGGATATAACATGAATTAGATACAACTTTATTGAATTCTTAGATATCAGGCATTATATCCTAAGTGCTTTGTCTTTAGCAGACCTATGAGAAACTTACCATTATTGCCCCATTTCATACAAAGAAAGCTGAGCACAGAAAGGTATTTAATAACCTGCATAAGATTATACAGCTGGCATATAGAGGAGCCAGGATTCAGACTGAAGTAGTTTGTTTCTAGAGTCTGTGCCCTTAAACATTTCATGCTGCTTATTTATAAAATGGAGGCCATGGGAGGCCGAGGCGGGTGGATCACGAGGTCAGGAGATCGAGACCATCCTGGTCAACATGGTGAAACCCCGTCTCTACTAAAAATACAAAAAATTAGCTGGGCATGGTGGCGCGTGCCTGTAATCCCAGCTACTCAGGAGGCTGAGGCAGGAGAATTGCCTGAACCCAGGAGGCAGAGGTTGCGGTGAGCCGAGATCGCGCCATTGCACTCTGGCCTGGGTAACAAGAGCGAAACTCCGTCTCAAAAAAATAAAAAATAAAAAATAAAATAAAATAAAATAAAATAAAATAAAATAAAATAAAATGGAGGCCATGATAGTAATACCTATTTAATAGGATTGTACCTTTAAAAAATCCCCGTAATGCACTCAGAATAATACTTGGCCCATAGCAAGTATTTATGATACATAATGAAAATGTGGATTAGAACATTTAAATGTTCAACCTACGTGTTCTGTAATTATACATGTAAAAATCTGCAATACTTCCTGGTACATTGGAATAAATGGTGAAAGCGCTCAAGGCTGAAAGTTGTGGGCCTGGGGCTAAAAGGATCAATACCTAAGCATGTCTAAAATAGATTTGGAGCACATCTACTGCGAAAGTGAACTAAATTAGCCAGAGCCACAGCTAGTAAGTAACAAATCTGGAATTTGAACTCAAGTCTACCTACATTCAATATGTGGCTCTTAACTGTTCTATATAGTTTCTACCAGAAATTCTAATTAAATATATTTAAAAATGCAAATGGACTCTTCCAGTCTCTGAAATTTAGCATGAATGCAACTAGTAGAAAGCAAAAGACCCTTGTGTTCATGTCTAAGAAGTAATTTACATTAACTGCTTTATAAGTAGCTTCTTGCATAATATTCCCTCCTTTACTATATTCATGATGCAGATATGTATCTCAACAGAAGTATATATTTTTATATGTTGTAGACTTTTGGAGCACTTGAGAATAGCCAAAACCATAAATGATAAACGTTTGATTCTTTTAGATGTTTTTAATTGGAATATTACTCATAAGTTATAATTAGTCAAGTCAAGACTGTTTGGATGTAAATACAGAAACCCAATTCACTATAGTTTATTTGGCTTATATGGTTTGTCAAAACTGGATACAGGGTTTTTGTTTTTTTTTAATTTAAAATTTTATACTTTTTCAATGGACAGATGGATATAGGGTCTTAAACAGTCTCATCGGGTCTGTCATTCTGCCAGGGTATACCTTGAGCCCTCTGGACAGTATCACCTTCACTGATCGGTATGCTTTCCTCATGTATCAAAGATGGCCAGTGGTGGCTCCAGACTCACCCATCTTACAGCTAATGATCACAGTAAAAAGTGGTTAGGGTCATTACTTGTTCATTTCAATTTTTAAAATTTCAAAATTATTGCTGTCTTTTCCCAGGTATGTTTTGGACAGAGTAATGATTGTCAACTGATATAGACCATTTTTAAATAGTGCAAATCTTTCTGAACACATTGAAATTGTTTTTATCCCATTGTTATTTATTTTTATGTAAAGTAACTTTTAACTATATTTCTTTCAGCTGTATCAGTTGGAGTAGTTACCATAAGAACCTGTTAGCTAGCAGTGATTATGAAGGCACTGTTATTTTATGGGATGGATTCACTGGACAGAGGTCAAAGGTCTATCAGGTAAATAAGAGTAGTAGTTACATGTTGTATGGATCATATATTTATTTTGTTAAAACTTTTAGAATTTCATGTGCTTTAGAATTACAGATACGAAGTCACTCTTTAGTTTTTTGGTTTTTTTTACTAGTATAACACCTATGCAATACCAAATACTTTTTTTTTTCCCGTCTCCCTTTTTTGGTACCAAATACTTTTCCAAAGCATTTCCCAAGACTTTAGTCTTTATAGAATGTATCAAATATATTTCTAAAAGCAATAATTTTAGTAAATGTATACATATAAAAAGTTTTGAAAGTACTTTGTATCAACATCTTACTTGCTTTTCATTTGTTCTCTAACCTATTTTCTTTTCCTCTCCCCATAACAATAAATTGGTATCAGTTTTTCTTTTTTTTTTTTCTTGCTTTATTCATTTTGATATCTCTATTCTGTCTGAGGCTACTGTGTCTTCTTTCTGTTTCCAGGAGCATGAGAAGAGGTGTTGGAGTGTTGACTTCAATTTGATGGATCCAAAACTCTTGGCTTCAGGTTCTGATGATGCAAAAGGTACTATTTGAATCTCTTTCTCACCACCCCCTTCCCCCTGGCCCTCCTAACCTTAATTCCTTTCATTGGCAGAAATACGAACATTTACTGAAACTCATGGCAGTCTTTTATGATAACTGATTATTATTATCGTTGTTATTATTGTTTTGTTTTATTTTTTGAGATGGAGCCTCACTGTGTCATCCAGGCTAGAGTATAGTGTCACGATCATGGCTCACTGCAACCTCCGCCTCCCGGGTTCAAGCAATTCTCTGCCTCCTGAGTAGCTGGGATTACAGGTGCACACCACCAAGCCTGGCTAATTTTTTATATTTTTGTTAGAGACAGGGTTTCACCACATTAGTCAGGCTGGTCTCAAACTCCTGACCTCAAGTGATGTGCCCACCTCAGCCTCTCAAAATGCTGGGATTACAGGTGTGAGCCACCTACCCGCCTCCTCCCCAGATGGAGTTTTGCTCCGTCACCCAGGCTGGAATGCAGTGGCGCCAGTCTCAGCTCACTGCAACCTCCACCTCCCAGGTTCAGACGATTCTCCTGCTTCAGCCTTTCAAGTAGCTGAGATTACAGGTGTGTGCCACCATACCTGGCTCTTTTTTTTTTTTTTTAATTTTTAGTAGAGGCAGGGTTTCATCATGTTGGCCAGGCTGGTATCAAACTCCTGATCTCCAGTGATCCACCTGCCTCAGCCTCCCAAAGTGCTGGAATTATAGGTGTGAGCCACCGTGCCCGGCCTACTGATTATTTTTTTAAAAAATCCAAGCAGGGGCTGGGTGCAGTGGCTCACACTTGTAATCCCAGCACTTTGGGAGGTTGAGGTTGGTGGATCACTTGAGGCTAGAAGTTTGAGAACAGCCTGGCCAACATGGTGAAACCCCTTTCTATTAAAAATACAAAAATTAGCCAGGTACGGTGGTGCACACCTGTGATCCTAGCTATTAGGGTGGCTGAAACATGACACTTGTTTGAAACCAGGAGGTGGAGGCTGTAGTGAGTACAGATTGCAACACTGCACTCCAGCCTGGACTACAGAGTGAGACTCTGTCTCAAAAAGAAAAAAAAAATCCAAGCAGAGAAATTGATTTCTCTTTTTGAGTGAAAGAAAAATGAATATACTACATCCTCAATCTAATGGATGTTTTTAGATTCATTCCACTTGGAGCCATTTAGAATTTTTACTGCCTTATAACCAAGTCCTTTAGATACACCACCAAATGAGCTACTTTTTTCCTTAAAATATTTAGAAATCTCTATATGCTGCATTGTATTTATTAAATTTCTATTGTATACTAGAATCTCTTAATGAAGTTCATCGTATATCAAGGCATAATTCTACATCACTTTCCAATTTAATTGACCTTTCTTTGCTCTTTCTTGTATATCCATCTTTACTATTCACTCTTCTGTTTTTCCTTAGTGTGCTGTTTTGGTCTGGTTTTTCTCACCATTACATGTATAAAACTATGTTAACAGATTTATTTTATTTTAGAGTTACTACTCTTAATTTATTTGTGTTTTTTTTCTTTTCTGCATGTAACCTTCAGACTATTGATAGGCAAGGATAGCTCTAGTATTGGAGGCTTTATTTCGCATCATGTTATACCTTTCCCTTTGGCCTTTTTAATACATAAAATAAATGAAATAATAGACCATGCTGTATTCTGTAAAAAAGGAAACAAACATGACTGGACTGCCCCTAAAAAGTTTTGGGTCATAGAGTAGCAAGTTGTTTATCCATACTGGATATAGAATGGAATACCTTTTTTTGTTTTAAGAAATTGTCAGCTGGGCATGGTGACTCACACTTGTAATCCCAGCAATTTTGGAGGCTGAGGCAGAAGGATGATTTGAGGTCAGAAGTTTGAGATCAGCCTGCACAAGACCCTGTCTCTACAAATAATTTAAAAAATTGGCCGGGCGCGGTGGCTCATGCCTGTAATCCCAGCACTTTGGGAGGCCGAGGCGGGTGGATCACGAGGTCAAGAGATCGAGACCATCCTGGTCGACATGGTGAAACCCCGTCTCTACTAAAAATACAAAAAATTAGCTGGGCATGGTGGCGCGTGCCTGTAATCCCAGCTACTCAGGAGGCTGAGGCAGGAGAATTGCCTGAATCCAGGAGGCAGAGGTTGCGGTGAGCCGAGATGGCGCCGTTGCACTCCAGCCTGGGTAACAAGAGCGAAACTCCGTCTCAAAAAAAAAATTACCTGGGCGTGGTGTTGTACGCGTGTAATCCCAGCTGCCGGAGAGACTGGGGCAGGATCTCTTGAGCCCCAGAATTCAAGGTTACAGTGTGTGATGATTGTGCCACATTGTACTCCACCATGGATGACAGAGCAAGACCCCATCTCAAAAAAGAAAGAGAGAGGGAGGGAGGGGGTGGAGCAGAGAGGGAGAGAGAGGGAGGAAGGGAGGTGAGAAAAGGAAGAGAGAGGAAAAGAGAGAAGAAAGAGCAACAAAGAAAAATTGTTCTTAAATTTCTAAATTAGAGCAACATGTTACAATGAATATATTTATTTTAATTTTTTATAGTGTTCTTTGATGTACAATTTTTTTTTTATTTTGAAGAAGTCCAGTTTGTCAGTTTATTTTTTCTTGTGTTGTCTGTGCCTTTGGTGTCATATCCAAGAAATCATTGCCAAATCCAGTGTCATGAAGGTTTTCCCCTAAGGTTTCTTCTAAGAGTTTTTAATTTTTTAATGTTTGTTTTTTAAGAGTTTTTATAGTTTTAGGTCCTATATTTATGTCTTTGATCCATTTTGAGTTACTTTTTGTAATATGTTAAGGATCCATCTTTATTCTTTTACCTATGGATATTTAGTTTTTCTAATATCACTTGTTGAAAAGACTGTTTTTCCCCTGTTGGATGGCCTGGCATCCTTGTCAAAAATTATTTGACCATATATCCAAGAGTTTATCTTTAGTCTTTCTCTGCCCTTCTTTTGGTTTATATGTCAGTACCACACTGTAAGCCTGTTTTGAAATCAGGAATTTTAAGTCCTCCATCTTTGTTCTTTTTCAAGATTGTTTCAGGTATTTGGGATTTCTTGAGATTCTATATGAATTTTAAGGTATATTGTTTTTTCTATTCCTTGTAAAACATTGTTTGAGGTTTTGATCAGGATTGCATTGAGGCTTATTGATGTTACTGATCTTTTCAAATGACTGACTTTCGTTTCATTTTTTCTCATATGGTTTCCTGTTTTCATTCATCGTTTTATGCTCTAGTTTTTTTTTTTTTTCTGCTTACTTAAATTTAACGTGCTCTTATTCTTCTAGTTTTCTAAAGTAGAAGCTTACATTATTGATTTTAGTTCTTCTAATATATGCATTCAGTACTATGAATTTCCCTTTATGTAGTGCTTTGATTCATCTCACACATCTTGATAAATTGTATTTTTATTTTCACTTAGCTCACAATGTTTAAATTTCCCAAGATTCCTTTTTTGATCTATGCATTACTTAGTATTTTGGGATTTTTTCAGCTGTTTTTCTATTACTGATTTTTAGTTTAAGTCCACTGTGATCTAACAGATACAGTGTATGATCTCCAGTCTTTTAAATTTGTTAAGATATGTTTTATGACCCAGAATGTGGTTTGTAAAGGTTCCATGTAAGCCTGAGAATAATGAGTATTCTACTGTTACTGAATAAAAATAATCTGTAGATGTCAATTATATCCAGTTGTTTGATGGTACCATTGAGTTTAGCTGTTCCCTTAACTGATTTTCTGATTGTTGGATCTGTCCATTTCTGATAAAGGGATGAATATGGCCTGTTGTTAGACCCTACATTGATCTGTGTAGCTCTGTTCTGCTCTTTATATTTTTTGAGACAGAGTCTAGCTCTCATTCCCAGGCTGGAGTGCAATGGCCTCATCTCGGCTCACCACAACCTCCACTTCCTGGGTTCAAGCGATTCTCCTGCTTCAGCCTCCTGAGTACTTGGGATTACAGGCGTATGCCACCACACCTGGCTAATTTTTGTATTTTTAGAAGAGACGGGGTTTTACCATGTTGGTCAGGCTGTTCTCAAACTCCTGACCTCATGATCCACCCTCCTCAACCTCCTAAAGTGCTAGGATTATAGGCGTGAGCCACCACGCCCAGTCGTATCTCTTCTTTTACTTATACCATGTTATCTTGATTTGTAGCTTTGTAGTAAGTCTTGAAATAAGTAGTGTAAGTCCTTCATCCTTGTTTTTGAAAATGATGTTTAGCTTTTCTATTTCCTTTGCCTTTTCATATACGTGTTAGAATCAAGTTGCTAGTACCTACATAAAACTCTGCTGGGATTTTGATTGCCATTATATTGAATCTATAGATCAATTTGGGAAAAATTAATGTCTTAATATACTGAGTCTTTTATTCCATTATTCCATGAATATGGTTTATCTCTCAATATGTAGGCCTTTTATGATTTCTTTTTTTATCATTTTGTCACTTTCAGCATGCAAGTGTTGCCAGGTTTTTTTTGTTTTTGTTTATTGGTGCTATTGAAAATGGTATCTTTTTTAAAAAAACCTCATTCCTACTAGTTTATAGAAATGCAGTTGATTTTTAAAATATAAACATTGTACCAGTGTATTTGCTAAAGTCACTGTAGGTGTAGATTACTTTTGCATATTCCTTGGGATTTTCTGCATAGCCAATTATGTCATCTGAAATAGAGACATTAATATTTTTTCATTTTCAACTGTATGCCTTTCTTCCCCCTTCCCACCTTGCTTATTTGTGCTGGCAAGGATTTCAGTATAATGGTAAATAGGAATGACAACAATGAACCTTTCTTGCTTTGTTCCTGATCTTAGGGGGAAATCTTGCAGTTTTCCACCACTAATATAATGACTAAATTAGGGTTTTAGTAGGCACCTGTATCAGGTTAAAGAAGTTCTCTTTCATTCCCTCCTTTGCTGATAATTTTTATCACGTTGGATGTTGAATTTTGTTAAATGCTTTGTATGCACCTATCATCATGTAGTTTTTCTTTTTTTCTTTATTAATACCATGAGTTATAGTCATTGACTTTTAAAACTTGAATTAGCAATACATTCCCAGGATAAACATGATGTATTATTCTTTTTCTGTATTTCTGGGTTTGATTTGAGATTTTTTTTTTTCTCAGAGGGTGAAGTTTTTTGCATCTGTGTTCTTAAGGATTATTGGTCTTTATTTTTCTGTTTTTGTAATTTTTTGTGACTTTGATATCAGGATAATGCTGGCTTCATAAAATGATTTTCCTCTTCTATGTGCTTGTGTGTTCTTTTTCTTGGACATGATTGTTTAGAATTATTATTTTTTTGTTCTTGAATGTTTGGTAGAATTTGTCAATGAAGCTTTCTGGATCTGTAGTTTTCTTTGTTTGAAGGTTCTAACTAAGAATTTAATTTCTTTAGTAGACTTAGGACTAAAACTTACCTGTCTCTTCATGAGTGAAATTTGACAGTTCATTTGTTTCATGGTATTGATCCATTTCATTTGTTATAAAATTTATGGGCATCAAAGTACATAAAATTCTCCTCCACTTACAATGGGATTATGGTCCCAATAAATCCATTATAAATTGAAAATGCATTTAATACTCCTAACCTTCTGAACATCATAGCTTAGCCTAACCTACCTTAACTGTGTGTTCGGAATATTTACATTGGCCTACAATTAAGCAAAATAATCTAAGACAAACACTATTTTACAATAAAGTATTGAATAATATATCTAAGAGTATCATACCACATATCAGTAGCCTGGTGAAATATCAAAATTCAAAGTTTGAAGTATGGTTTCTACTGAATGCACATTGCATTTTTACCATTGTAAAGTCAAAAAAATCGTAAGTTGAGCTATTTAAATTGGGAGCTGTCTATATTTGTAATATATCTCTAGGATTTGTAGCCATGCTTTTTTTTTTTATTACCTCTGAGAAGCAGTGATACAGTAAGGTTCTGTTTTTTATTCCTGTTAATTGGTATTTGTTGTCCTCTTGTTTATTTACTGTTTATTAATTTAGATCAGCCTGGCATTGGGTTCTTAATCTTTTCAAATGCTCAACTTTTGGTTTTGTTGATTTTTCTGTATTTTTCTATTTTTGATTTCACTGATTTTTGCCTTTTAATCGTTTCTTTTTCTTGCTTTGGGTTTAATTTCTTCCCCTTTCTAGTTTTTTGAAGATTGAAGTTTATGTCATCGAATTGATACTTCTGTCTTTTTTAATCTAACATTTTTTATTATACATTTCCCGTTAAGCACTGCTTTAGCAAATTTTGAAACAAATTTGAAAACAAATTTTCATTACTATTTGCCATTATATTTGCTATTATATTATTTTTATGATTATTATATTTGCTTTTCCATTCAGTTTAAAATTCTATTTGATTTCTCTTGTTATTCTCTTGTCCATCTGTAGATTATTTAAAGTATTTTAAAATTTCCTTAAAAGTTTCAGAAAGCATTCTGTTGCTGATTTATAACTTAATCCTTTTATAATTAAGGGACATATTTTACATGGTTTTAATTTTTTTTAATTTGTTATTTGTTTTATGGTCCAGAATATGAACTACCTTGATAAATGTTTCAAATGCATTGAAAAGAAACTGTACTATAAATGCTGTTTGGTGAGTTCTTTAAGTGTCAGATCAAAATTGTTGCTAGTGTATTTCTGATTTTCTGTATCCTTGGCCGGTGTGGTTTTTTTTTTTTTTTTTTTTTTTTTTTTTTTTTTTTTTTTTTTTTTTTTTTTTTTTTTTTTTTTTTTTTTTTTTTTTTTTTTTTTTTTTTTTTTTTTTTTTTTTTTTTTTTTTTTCTTTGTTTTATTATGAGACAGAAATGTTACAGTCTGATTTTACTTCTCTGTTTAGTTACCTGGTTTTTTTTGTATGTGTAAACCTGATATATTTGTTAAGAGCATGAATATATTTGGGATTGTTATGTCTTCTTGGTAGAATGAATCATTTGTTAATATATAATATCACTATCCCTGTCAGTATTCCTCTGAAAACTACTTTGTCACATACTCATCAAATGATTAATAGTAATCTCTTTTTCCTCTCCCCTGGGATTGTAATTACATTAATGTGTTAGACCTTTTTGTTTTGTCTCACAGGCCTCAGACTCTTTTTCTTGTAATTATTTTTTTTCTATTCAGATTGGGTAATTTCTATTTTTCTATCTTCTAGCTCATGATTCCTTTATCTGTCATCTCCATTTTGTAAAAATTTTCATTTGATTTTTTAAAAAAATAGTTTCTATATATCTTGAATAATTCTATCTTTCCATTAATTTTAAGTGTGTTATTATTACCCCATCAGGTATAATTAGAATAGTTGCTTTAAAATCTGTTTCATTTAAACCTTAGGACTGACCTTTGTTAATTGTATTTTCCTTTGAAAATTCTTCACAGTTTTCTGGGTTTTTGTATGTTGAATAATTTTGGGGTTGTCTCTTAGCCATTTTGAATATTGTAAGATGTTGGGTCCTGTTTAAGTTGTGTGGAAAATGTTGGGTTTTTTGTTTGTTTGTTTCTTATAGGTGATCAGTTGACTTAGATGTAGACTGTAAGTTCTGTCCTGCCTTCCCTGGGTGATTGTTGCCTTGTCAAAAAAAACCAATCAGTTCAGTTCTCAGAGTCTTTGCTGTGGTACTTTGAGTCTGCTTAATGCACATGCCAGTTAGAGCTTAGTTTAGGACTTGGGTGGTCTTTTCAACTGTAGTTGAGTGCACATAACATTTGCTACTCTGCTTCTTGCCCATCTTGCACATACACAGCTCAGAAATGACTGTGCCGGGGAATGCATGGAACTGTAGAATCTCCTTCTCTAGTACTTTCTTTCCAGGTTTCTCCTCAACTCTTTATCTCCCAGGCTCCCTTTTACTGATTCCTTTGTCAATAAAGTTGAGTTGTTTTATCTTAGGAGACTCTGGTGCCCAGTCTACTGCTGAATTCTGTGAGTGGGGCCTGCCACAAGGGCAAAGAAGCAAGAGAATAGATAAGAAAGATATAATGGAGATTCTCCCTTTTCATACTCTATGTCACAGATGCTCCTTTTTTTATATATATACAATTTTACTTTGAGTATTAGCTTCTCATACTGCTGTAGCTCTGTGATTGAAGCCCACCCACGGGGAAAAGTTAGAGGAGAAAAAAGGATAAGTCCGAAATTAAAAAATTATTCCCAATCCCCTGATTTGCAGAAGCCTTTGAAACACAGGGATTTTCCTTAGTGTTTGCTGCTTGAGGTGCTGACTTTAGCTTGCCAAGGGAGAAGAGACGGGGGGAAAATGGTACTCTTCATCTCCTGAATTTCATTTAAGTTTAGAATGCTCTCCTGGAAATGACTGTTTTTGCTTACCTTTTCAGTTTCTTCAGATAGTTGCTTTTGTTTTTTGGATATTGTCCAGAGTAAACTCACAGTGAGAGAGATTGGCTTACTCTCTTAGCTTGGCAGTAAAAGTCTCAAATGCGTTTAAGCCCATCTCAAGAGTATTATTTAGTGTTATTTAAATGTATTTATTATTCTTGTGTTTGGTGATCTTATACAATACTGTCAGTGTGATAACTTTACAGTTAGAGAATATTTTAAATCACTTTTATACACATATTTTGCTTGTTTTATATATTTTGTATTTAATAAATTTTTAATTGAGCAATTTTTAAGCAGCTATTTTTTCATTGCTTACATGAAAAACTGAGTTCATGTAAATGATATTTTTCCTACATATGAGGTGTATCTTAAAAATAAATTTAGTTCCAAGTATGTATGCACATAATTACATGTTAAAGAACCATCAGTATGTAGCAGCTAATCAGAAGAGAATTTTATGAGTCATTTTAAAGGTTCTTCTTTAGAAATATATTTTCCTTTTAAAATATGTAACCTGAGAATTATTTTCCATAAATAATCTTGCTTTTGAATTAAAGACATTCTTTAAAGGTATTTGTCTTCAAATATGAGTTTGAAGAATTTAGACTAAATGATAGCAGAAGTTACAGGTTCTTCTTCATCCCAAATTTTCTTTTTTTATTTTATTTATTTATTTGGAGGCAGAGTTTTGCTCTTATTGCCTAGACTGGAGTGCAATCATATGATCTTGGCTCTCTGCAGCCTCCACCACCTGGGTTCAAGGAATTCTCCTGCCTCAGCCTCCCAAGTAGCTGGGGTTACAGGCATGCCCCACCACAGCTGGCTAATTTTGTATTTTTTACATAGAGATGGGGCTTCACCATGTTAGTCAGGCTAGTCTCAAACTCCTGACCTCAAGTGATCCACCCACCTTGGCCTCCCAAAGTGCTGGGATTATAGGCATGAGCCACCACACCTGGCCCTGCATTCCAAATTTTCTTAGTTGTATAAGTTAATGCACAAGTGACAACTTCGAAGTCTTGGTAGATTTTAGAAATCAATTTTAGTGAAACTCATGCTGATTGTAATGCTTCCACTTTTTAATCAGCAGATTAAGTAACTGTAAATTAATAAATAGCATTATGATAGCAGTTATAATTTGTAAATTGAGGTAGTTACCTTTCCTATAAGTTAAAACTTTACTTACGTATATTATCTCCTGAATTTAAATGAAATGTTCAAGACTTATGTTGATCAGCATCCATGATGGCCTCCAGGTACCTCTGTCTCCTGGTATTCCTATGATTGTGTAGTTCCCCTTCACCTACCTTATTCCAGGCTTCATTTATGTGACCAGTGGATGTCTCTTCTAAAATTAGGTTATAAAAGACACTGTAGCCTCTGTCTTCATCATTTTCTGTCTTTGCTGTCACTTGGTTTGGGAGAAACCATCTGCATTATCACAAGCCTACATGGTGGGGAACTGAAGCCTTATGCCAAAAGTTATGTTGAGTGAGTTTGGAAATAGTAATTTAATAGTTTAGAGTCCTAGCAGACAGCTCAACTGCAGTCTGTTGAGACTGAGCCAAAACTACCCAGCTTACCTGCCCTGGGATTCTTAGCCTCCAAAACTCTGTAAGATAGTAAGTTTCGCTGTTTTAAATAGCTAAGTTTAAGGACAGTTTGCTCTGTGACAATGTCTAGCTATTAATATAAGGCCTGTTGTTTCCCTTTGACAAAGTTTAAGAGTCAAGCTTATTTATGTTTGGTAAACAGTATTAAAGTGACATCTTTGTATTTAATCTTTCATACTTTTTACAGAGGTATAAAACAATACACATTGCCCTCAGTTTTATGGTAGTTTTGTTGAAATAGCACTCTACCTTTTTACTCACATGGATAACTTTCTGTTTTCTGTAGGACCTAGACTGTAGTTTAGAAGTGGGTCTAGAAGAATTACATATGAAACTTACTCATCTTTGCACATCCTCATTAAAGCTTTGGGCTGTTTACTGTGTCATTCTTCTGTCCCTGTTTTCTTTTTCTTTGGTAATGAATTCTTTCTTAGGATACTTTGGTGCAAATAGGCACACAGTAGGCCCTGTCAGAGAAACTCAGAAATATAAATATTGCACATTGGAACTGATTCTGATGTTATTGTAGATAAGCAATGTGTTCTCTATTTTTGGAAACAATTTTAGCAAAATACTTTGGGGAATGATTCACTCAAAATTTACAGATTATTAGATGATAAACTTTATTCTGTAGTGTAGTTGAATTTTTTAAGATTCGCTACTTCAAAATTGAACTGAAAAATTAGGTGACACTTAAAAGACAAAACACTTTTCTTTACCCATTAACATTAAAGAAATAAAACTTGATAAAACACTTAGTGTTATGTAACAAATTTATGGCTAGCTAGATAGAGTATGTTTCTTGGTTTTAACCTCCTAGTTAGGATATGATTTTCCTAATGGTCACTCTTTTGATTATTTACTGAGAGTCAAAGGAGGCCATATGTAAATAAATACAGTGTGTTTTATGTGATTGAATTGTCTTAGCTCTTCACCTAGAGGATGATATTTTCTTTTAAATTTACTTTTTCTTTCAAAGGGACTTTTCATCAATAAATTCTGATATTTACATTTTTGAAGTTAAATGAAATTCTTACTACCATCCTTGTAAGGAAAAAGTAACAACAAAGGTGTTCATATTAATTTATATACTGTCTCCTTATTTTGAGGTCACCTCATTTATATTTGGCTTAGATAGTTTGTTCTCACACTTGTTGATTTCTTCCTCTAAAAGATTATACTGTTTTATCTTTTGATCTGTGATGTCATCTTAGGATATTAAGTATATTTTAATTGATTTTAATATTATTTCACCATATTTGTTGTATTAGTTTTCTAGGGCTGTTATAAGAAAGCATACCACAGACAGGCTGCCTTAAGACAAAATTTGTTTTCTTATAGTACTAGAGACCAGAAGCCCAAAATCAGATTGTTGGCAGGGCCACACTCTCTGTAAAGGCTCTGGAGAAGAATTATTTCTCATCTCCTTCCTAATTTCTGGTCATTGACAGTCATTCTTATCATTTTTTGGCTTGTAGCTATATCATTCCAGCCTTGGCTCTCTCCACACCTGGACTTCTTCTCGCTGTGTCTTTGTGTCTAAATTTTCACTTTTCTTATAAAGACACCAGTCATCAGATTTAGGACCCATGCTAATCTAGTGTCACCTAATTTTAATTTGATTACATCTGCACCCTATTTCCAAATAAAGTGATATTCACAAGTACCTGGGGTTAGGACTTAAACATGTCTTTTTGAGGAACGTCTTTAACACCTGTTTTGTTTAATAACCACTCTGAAATTATTGTAATCTCTATACAACTTTTCTATGCTGCATCAGTTTAGTGTAGCTATCTTTACAGTATTTTTTAATCTTAGTTACCCTTGTAGCCCAGTTATATTGAATTCTAATATTATATCGAAAATTATGATCATTGTAGTTGATGTTATGACTTATTTAAATAATGATTACTGCATTGAGAAAACTACCATAAAATTAGAACAGACCTGCCTCACATCTAACTTAACTATCATTCTGTAAATACTGGTTCTTTTTGTTGTTGTTTGCTCACTTATATTTAACTAACATAAAACACCGCTGATACACAATGCTTGTTTGTAAAGGTTTTTAGTGATTATGAGTGGGATTATAGGCACAGTAAGTGCTTCATACTTATCTATTGTGAATTACCTTTGGGCCTGGGCTGTTAGAGTATAATTCAGTCAAAATCCACTTAATAATCTAATCTTTAAGTGCTATGTTTAGAATGTTGACTTTTAATTTCAGGTAGCCATCTCATCTTAGAATTGTATGTCGTGATTGACCAAATGATTGTATTTTGGTCAAAATAGCACGTCATTCTTTTTGGAAAATAATATGGAACAAATCAAATAATGCTATTTAAAAATTTTACTCCATCTCTACATTAAAAAAAAATAAATAAAAAATTAGCCAGGCACGGTGGTGTGCACCTGTAGTCCCAGTTATTCAAGAGGCTGAAGTGGGAGGATCACTTGAATCCAGGAGTCCAAGGCTGCATACAGTGAGCTATGATCATGCCAGTGCTCTTCAGGCTGGGTGGTAAAGTGAGATTTTGTCTCAAAACAAAAAAACTACTAATAAAAATGATTCTTATTTTGATAATGAGCATCTTAATTTACTCTGGGAAGACTAATTTATCAGATTGTAAATTAGCAACATTTTTTGATAAATTTCTGCTTGGAGATTTCACATAGTGAAATAAATTCTTATGAAATCCCCTTTTATAGAAGTGGTATTTGTTGGAACCAGTTTTACTTACTTTATTCACTCCTGCAAACAGGTTACTATATCAATATTTCTAAAAAGATTCTAAGATTTTTACCATGCTTCTATTCCCAATACTGGCTTTCAACCCTAAATGCACATTAAAATCACCCGGAGAACTTCTTAAAAAAACACCGGTACCTGGACCCTATCTGGGTATTGTCCTGGATGGGACATTGGGACAAATAGAAAGACAGATAGGAAGATTTTGTTGTTGTTGTTAATGTTCATTAATTTATTCTAAGGTGCATCCAGGATGGCAACTTATATACTGAAAATCTATTTTATGGGTGTATTCTGTTGTCTGATAAGACATTTTTATTGTTTAAAATGATATGATAGTTGCTCTGATACCTTTGTAAAATGCCAACTCATTTTCTGCTTCTGCTTTCAAATCAGACCTATTTTGCTTAGTCAGCTTTGCTCTCCCTAATCATTACAAATTTTAATATATATCGCTGGATTAGACTACCTGTAAAATACAAAACCAAAATTTTGAAATTTAGCTAAATAATTCTAGAATATATTACTTCAGACATATTTAAGTTATATAATTGAATTACTACATAAAAATTTAAAATTACAAAATTCTTAATTGAAAGATAAAATAAAACAGCTTCCAAGTGCTTTAAAGATGTTCGTGTACATTTTCATATATATGATGCATATCAGTATACACTCATACACACACTATTTGAGGAATAATTGGCTGGGCCCAGTGACACACGTGTAATCCCAACATTTGGGGACTCTCTGAGGTGGGTGAATTGCTTAAGCCTAGGAGTTTGAGAGTAATCTCGGCAACGCAAAAAAACCCTATCTTTATAAAAAAAAATAGAAAACAAAAATAGCCAGGCATGGTGGCACACACATAGCTACCCAGGAGGCTGAGCGGGGAGAGTCACCTGAGCCTGGGAGGCAGAGGCTGCCTGAAGTGAGACATGATTGTGCCACTGCACTCCAGCCTGGGTGACAGAGTGAGATTCTGCCTCAAAAA